>NC_092781.1:37789310-38094559 GCF_047496795.1 Chiloscyllium punctatum
TGTCAGACTTTACCTGGTTGCCATGGCAGTGACGGACCTACTGGTCATTATCATCGACCTGATATTGAGACACATCCCCATTGTCTTTCGGGAACAGTTTTATTTCCTGAGGAAAATCCCAGTGTGTAATATCCACGCCGTCCTGCTTTATGCAGCTACTGACTGTTCTGTCTGGTTCACCGTCGCTTTCACCTTTGATCGATTTGTTGCTATTTGTTGCCAAAAGCTGAAATGTAAATATTGCAGTGAGAAAACGGCAGCTGTGGTTTTGGGAACACTGACTGTGCTAAACGTATTAATGAACATTTTCTGGTATTTTATGCTCACAGCTCAGTATTGGCTGTGGCATGGACCCTGGTTTTGTGTGGTGACATTGTCGATTTACTACTCTCGAGCCTGGGTCATAATTGAGTCCCTCCACCACATTCTAACACCGGCTCTCGCAATTCTTCAGATTCTGGTGCTCAATGCTTTCACGGTCAGACACATTTTAGCGACCAGCACAGCTCGCAGGAGACTAAAGGATCTTAATGGGGCCGTTCAGTGTGACAAAGAAATGAGAAATCGGAAAAAAAACATAATTTCACTGCTTGTGATCTCGGTCAATTTCATTCTGTTATGGTCACCGTTTACAATGTATTCGATATGGAATCGGATGAGGTATATTATGTCTTCCCCTTTGCGTCTAGAATGTTTTATGCAGGAATTGAGCTTCATGCTGCAGCTCCTCAGTTGCTGCACAAACACCGCAATTTATGCCGTGACCCAGACTAAATTTAGACAACAGCTGAAGAATGTGCTGAAATATCCCTTCACCCACATTCATGAATCAATCAAATTCACTCAATCATCAACTCATCCGGGATGATCTCATTTCAATTCTATACTTCAGCAATGAAACAGCCTGTCACTAACCTAATAAACCGGGGGTAGTGTTGGTTTATACAACCTAGCCCCACGGGGGTTACATTGGCACGTTTCAATACTGCTCTCAACTCACGGGGCAGTGAAAAATGTTGCTATTTCATTGAATATATTTATCACTTCAATTTGTAAATAATAAAAATGCTCAGTAAAATATGCCAAGCAACAGACCCAAATACATTGTTGTTTTCCTTTGTGTTGAAGAAGCTAAGCTGGAGAGAGATAGTCTCAGGGTCCTCAGGCAAAGCATAGGGGAACCAGTGCACGATCTCAGGAGATGGGTTTAAGTCTCGCCGTCCTTGCCTTAATCTTTGGGTCCCCCAATCCGATCTAGCCTTTGGCAGAATTCATCTCCCTCCCTTTGCCCCTCCCCCTCCATCTGTCCCTCCCACACTCACACTGCCCAACTCTCTCTCCCCATTTACACATTCCATTTCTCTGTACCCCCTCCCCATTCTCCTTCATTCTCACTCCGTCTCCTACTCTCCACCTCCCTGTCGCCCTCTATGCAAATCTTTCTCCGTCGCCTTCTGTCGCTGGGGGCATAGAAGAGTAGTGTGGAGCTCCAGGTTATTTGTAAGGGAATAGAAGGGGATTGGAGATACAGACCGTAGCTAGGCGAACAACAGGGGCGTAAGGAAATTCAGGCTGACGCTAAGGGAATGAGGAGTGCGGAATTATAGCCCATTGCCAGGGGAACAAAGAGGATTCTGGAATTTCAGGCCGTTGCCATTGGAAGATACGAGGGGGTGGAGCTTCGGGGCCTTGCGAAGTGAACAGCGAGGAGTTTGAACCTTCAAGCCGTTGCTGAGGCAACAGAGGTGGTTGTAGTTCTTCAGGCTGTTGCAAGGGGAAGAGAGCTGGCGGTGGAGCACCAGGTCGTTGCTAGGGGAACAGACGGGTGTGGATCTACCAGCCATTGCTAGGGGACCAGAGGAGAGATTGGAAATTAAGCCTGTTGCTTGTGAAACAGAGGGGATGTGGAGCTTCAGGATGTTTCAAAGGGAGTAGAGGGAGGTGTAGAGATTTAGTGCATTCCTAGGGCAACCAAGGGTGTGTTGATATCCAGGTTTTGCGTGGGTAAAAGTATGGGCCTTGGGTCAAATGACGTTACTAAGTGACACACTGGGTGTGAGGACACAGACTCTTAGTAGGAGGTAAATGTGGGGGTAGCACTTTCGGCTGTGACTCAGGCAAAGGAGTTGGGTTCGGACAACAGGCTATAATGCATGGACCAGTTTGTGTAGGCCCCACTGTGTGTTCGTCAGGGAACAGATTGGGATGCGTCAAAGGACAATTTGCAGGAAATCATTGGGGAGGGGGTCACTAGGCATTGCTTAGGGTAGACAGCGTGTAGGGGAAGAAAGTTGAGGTGATGGAAATGTGGGATAGAGTGACCGTGATGGTGAGGGAATATGGTGGGGAGTAAGTGTGACGGTGGTGGATTGTGCAGGGCAATGAGGGTGATGTTGGGCGATTTAGCATGATCGTGGTGTCCAGGAGAATGAGCGCGACAGTGTCGGTGTGTGGAGAAATGACGGTGATGATGATGGAATGTTTGGGGGAGTAAGCATTACTGTGGCATTGTGCGGGGGAGTGAGCGAGATGATGTGGCTGTGTGCAGAGGGTCTGTGATTGACAGTGTTTTTATATGCGTGGCACTGAGCATGAAGGTCGGGGAATGTGAGGCATGTGATGGGCAAGTATGTGCATGTGGGAGTGAGATGGTGGGGAAGAGTGAACGTGATGGTGGGGCCGTGCATGGGGGGTAAATGGGATGGTGGTGTAGTGTGTGATGGAGAGAGCATGACGTTGAGGGAGAGTGAGGAAGAGTGCTTGTGAAGATGGAGGAATGTGTGTTGGAGAGAACTTGCAAGTGGCAGCTTTGTGGAGGAGTGAGAGGGGGAGTGAGTGTAACGGTGGAGGAATGTGTGGGGTAGTGAGCATGATGGTGGGGGAGTGCACGGGGGAGTTAGTGTGATTGTGGAGGAGTGTGTGGGGGTGCGACCAGGCCGGTGGGGGAGTGTTCGGTGAACTGAGCTGTGGAGTCAGAATGACGGGGTAGTGCAAGGAAGAACGAGCAGGATGGTGTTTGAGGATGTGGAGGAGTGAGCATGATGATGGGAGAGTGTGCGGGGGCATGAGCGTGACAGTGTGAGTGTGAGTGGGGCCTCAGCCTGATGGTGGCGGAATGTGTGGGAGAGTGTGTGTGATGGGAGGAGTGTGTGGGGGGGGGCTGAGTGAACTCGGGGGTGGGAGAGTGTGTGATGGAACCGGCATCATGGTGGGGGAGTGTGAGGAGGACTGCGTGTGAAGATGATCGAGTGTGCTGAGGGTGCAGCTGGATGAGCATGACAGTGGAGGAGTGTGTATGAGAGTGAGACTGACAGTGTGGTGGTGTGCAGAAGAGTGAGGCAATCAGTGGAATTGTGTACCATGGAGTGAATATAATGGGAGTGGAGTGTGTGAGAGTGAGGGTCATGACAGAGTAGTGCACAGGCGAGTGTGTGTGAGCAGGGGGAGTGTGCAGCAGAGTGAGTGTACCAGTGAGGGAATGTGCGCAGGAGCGAAGATGTTAGTGGAAGAGTGAGGGTGAATTGGGAACTGAACGGGGAGATAGCGTGAGTTGAGGGAGTGTGCTGGGGAGTGAGGTGACGGCAGGGGAGTCTGCACAGAGGTGAGCACGCGGTGGTGGAGTTTGTGTGGAGTGAATGTGATGGTGTTGGGTAATGGGCGGGGGAGTGAATGTGATGGTGTTGGGTAATGGGCGAGGGAGTGAATGTGAAGGTGGGGATTGCATGGCAAAGTGAGTGTGACATTGGGACAGTCTGCAGTGGAGTGAGCATGATGGTGAGGCAGTGTGCGGAGGTATTAGCGTGTCGGTGGGTAAGGGTGCAGCAGGGTCAGCCTGTTGGTGGAGGAGTATACACAGAAGGCAACATGGATGGTTGAGTGTGTGGGAGAGTGAATGTGATGTTAGGGAAGCGTGTGGGGGAGTAACGATGCTGGTGGGGGAGTGTAGGTGTGAATGACTGTGAGGTGGGGGAGTATGTGAGCGAGTGAGCTTGAGTTGACGGATTGCTCAGCTCAGTGAGGTGAAAGTTGAAGAGTATGTATAGGAGAAAGCATGTGGTGGGTGTAGTGTGCAGGGGGTGTGAATGTGATGATAGCGTTTGTGCGGGGATGTGAGCGAAGCAGTGATAGTGGGGGAAAGTGCAGAGGAGTGAAGTTGAGTGTGTGGGAGAGAGAGACTGCAGATGGAGAGCATGTGAGAGAGTGAGCATGATGGTGGGAGAGTGGTGAGGGAGAGTGCATGACGTTGGGGGAGTGTGAGGAGGAGTGTGTGTGAAGAATGGCGAATTTTCTGGGAGTGAACTTGAAAGTGGGGTGTGCACGGGTAGTGAGCATAGTGCTGAATGTGATACTGTAGGAGTGTGTGGGGTAGTGAATGTGACGGTGTTGCATTGTGTGGGGGAATGAGTGTGATGGTGATGAATATGTAACTGTGTGAGAATGACCGTGGGTAAGTATGCCTGGGAGTGAGTAATGGAGTAAACAGGACAGTAGAGTGTGAGAGGGAATGAGCAGGATGGTGTGGGAGTGTGCGGGGGATTGAGCATAATGGTGAGGGAGTGTGCGTGGGTATGAGCAGGGGAGTCAGCATGATGCAGGAGTGTGAGATACAATGATCAAGACAGAGGCGGAGTGTGCAGGGTAGTGAGCAGAACTGGCGTAGTGTGCGGGGGAGTGAGTGTGATGGTGGATGAGTGAATGGGGAAGTGCGATTAAACGATTGGGGAGAAAGCAGGGATTGAGAGGGATGATAGGGGTGTGTGTGGGGGAGTGAGCATGACAGTGAGGTCTGGGTAAGTGAGCGGGTTACTGAGCGTAACAGTGGGGAAGTCTGTGGGTAGTGAGCATGACAATGGGGTAGTGTGTGGGGGAGTGTGCATGAAGGTGAGAGTGTGTGCAGAGAAGTGAGCGTAGTGGTGTGGGAGAGTGCACAGTTGTGAATGTGATGATGGGAGCGTGCAGGGGAGAGGGGAACATGATGTGGGTGAGGGCAAAATTGTTAATGTGATGATGTAGGTGTGTGCAGGGGAGTGAGCACGATGGTGCAGGTATGTGCGTGGGTTTGAGGTGAGAAGGGAGAATGTGTAGAGCAGTGAGCATGACGGTTGGGGAGTGATGGGGATGAGCGTTATGGTGATATATTGTGAGGCAGAGTGAGTGTGACGGTAGAGGATTGAGCAGTGCAGCTTGCGTGACAGTGAGGGATGTGGGCAGTGGAGTGAGCATGACTTTGACGACAGTGTGGTGGAGTGATCTTGACAATGACAATGGCAGGAGCGTGAAGGGCATGGTTGGAGAACGTGCAGAGACGTGATCATGGTGGTGAGGTAGATTGCGGGTGAGTGAGCATCGCGGTGTTAGAGTGCCCAGGGGCGTGGGTGGAGAGTTACCATGATGCAGGGTATTCCGTGGAGGAGTGAGCATGATGGCGCAGCACTGTACAGAAAGCCAGCATGATGGTGAGGGAGTGTGGAGGGGAGTCAAGGTGATGGGGTGGAAGTCTGGTGAAAGGTCTGCGTGATGTTGGGGCAAGTGTCGGTCAAGGAGGTTGAGGGGGTGGTGTGCGGGTGAGTGAATGTGACGGTAGGGGAGTGTGGGTGGGACTGAGAGTGATGGTGGGGAGTGCACAGGGAAGAGAGCAGAGGAGTGACCTAGATACTGGGTTAGTGTGTCTGGGAGTGAGCGAGGGACGAAGAATGATGGGTTTTTACTGGGCAGGGAATGGGTTTGATGGTGGAGCAGTGTTTGGTCGAGTGAGCATGATGGTAAGGGGAGCTTGAATTTGGGGGTGTATGCAGGAGAGTCGGTGTAACAGTGGGTGAGCGTGCTGGGCAGTGAGCGTGATATTGGCGGATCTTAATGGGAGTGACTCTGATGGTGGCGGAGTCTGCAGAGGAGTGACTGTCACGGTGGGGGAAAGTGCAGCAGAATGGGCTTGATGGCGTGGGACTATGCAGAACAGTCAGTGTACAGGATGGAATGTGTCTGGCGAGTGACTGTGAAGGTAGGGAAAAATGCGCAGGATTGATTGTGAGTGTGTGGACATGTCAGTGTGGCAGAAGGGGATTGTGCGGAGTGACTGAGTGGAAGAGTGAGGGTGATGGCAGCGGAGTGGGCATGGGATTGAACATGATGGTTCAAGAGTATGGGAGTCAGTGGGGAAGTGACCCTGTTGGAGGGTGAGTGGTCCTGAGAGTGTGATGATCGGGGCCTGAGCATTACGGTCAGGAGGGTATAAGAGATTGAGTTCATGGTGCGGGAGCATGCAGAGGAGTGATTAAGGGTTGGGGAACGTGCGGTAGAGTGAATGTGATGTTGTGGTTGGTTGCGGGGGAGTCAGCATGACAGTGGAGGTTTGTGCGGGGGAGTGAACCTGATTGTGATGGAGTTTGTTGATGAGTGACCCTGATGGTGTGGGAGTGTTTGGGGGAGGGAGCAGTGAAATGAGGGCGATCATGGGGCAGTGAGTGGGGCAGCGAGCACGACTGTGTGGGAATGCAGAAGGATAATGCAAGACGGGCGTGTGTGCAGCAGAGTGAGCGTGATGGTGGGGAAGTGTGTGGGGGAGTGAGCGAGAGTTGAGGGAAGTGTGCCAGGGAGTGGACGTGACAGTGTGGAAGTCTGTAATGGAGTGAGGGTAACAATGGAGTAGTGCGTGGAGCAGTGAGTGTATCAGTGCGAGAGTGTGTGGGTGGGTGAGTGTGTCAGTGTGTGAGTGACTGGGGGAGTGAGTGGGGAAATGACTGTGATGATGGATTGTCTGGCAAGTGAGTTTGATGCTGAGGAACTGTGCGGGGTAGTGAGTGTAACAGTGGGGCAATGTACGGTGGTGTAAATGTAATCGTGGGTGAGTGTGAGGGGGATTGAGTGTGACTTTTCGGGAGTGTGCAGGGACTGAATGTGACGGTGGGACGTGTGCAGGAAAGTAACCATGACGTTGCAGGCATATGTGTAGGAGCAAATTGATGGTAGGGGAGTATGCATAGTAGTGAGCATGAGATAGCGGCATGAACACGGGAGTGAGGGTGATAGTGGGGGATTCTGCAGGGGTTTTAGTATGACGGCTGACGAGCCTACAGGAGAGTGACGAGGACCATGGGAGGGTATGCATTGGAGCGGCTGTAATGTTCAGAGTGTATGTGGGAGAATGAGCGATTGACTGAGCAAGACAATGGGTTTGTGTGTGGGGGTGTGGCGATAGGGGAGAGTGTAACAGAGTCAGTGTGAGTGTGGGCGAGTATGCAGGCGAGTGTGTGTGATGGTAGGGGGAGACTGTGCAGGATAGAGCATGATGTCGTATGTGTGTGCGGGGGATGGATCATGACAGTGGGCGTGTGTGTGTGCGAGTGACCGTGAAGATGCAGGAATGTGCGGGGAGTGAGTGTGAATGCGGTGGAGTGTGCGGGAGAGTGTGGGTGACATTTTGGAAGTGTGTGGGGCAGAGACCGTGACTCTGGGGGAACGAGCAGGGGATTGAACATGATGGTGTGGGTATGCGCGGAGAAGTGAGCATGACAGTGGTGGAGTGTGCGGGGTTTGAGTGCTGTAGTGAACGTGAAGGTTGGGTATTGCGCAGGGCAATATGCGGGGGAGTGAATAGATAGTGGAGGAGTGTGCATGGGACAGAGGGTTACGGTGGGGGAGTGTATGGGGTAGTGATTGTGACATTGTGGGTCTGTGAGGGGGAGTAAGCGAGAGAGTGACTTTGACGGTGGTTTAGCGTGCAGGGGAGTGAGTATGATGATGGGGCAGTATATGGGGAGTGAGGATAACGGTAGGGTGTGTGGGGGAGAGTCAGCATGACCATCAAGAAGTATCCTGGATTCAGAGTGATGGTGGGTGAGTGTGCGAGGCAGTGAACATGATGGTGAGGGGTTGTAGGCGAACGGGTGAGACAGTGGAGTATGTAGAGGGGTGTGAGTGTGACGGTGGGGGAATGTGTGGGGGAGTGAGTGTGACGGTGGGGGAGTGTGTGGGGGAGTGAGTGTGACGGTGGGGGAATGTGTGGGGGAGTGAGTGTGACGGTGGAGGTGCATGCATTGGAGTGAGTATAATGATGTGGGAGTTGGGGGGGAGTGAGTGTAATGATGGTGGAATGTGCATAGCTGTGTGAATGACAAAGGATGAATGTGTGGGGCAGTGAGCGTGATGGTGCGTGAGTGAGCAGGGGATTGAAATTTAGTGTTATAGTGTGCGGCAGAGTGAGTGGGACGGTGGGAAAATTTGTGTGGGAGTGTGCAAAAAAGTGAGCGTGATGATGAGAAAATTTGTGGTGAGTCAGCGTTACAGTGTGGTTGTGTCCAGGGGAGTGAGAGGGGGAGTTGTGTGACAGTGGGGATCTGCACGGGGGAGTGAGTGTGATGGCGGGACTGTGTGCTGGGGAGTGAGCATGATGGGGAGGGAGTGTGCGGGGCAGTTACCATGATGGTGGGGAAGTGGAAAAGAGAATCTGCCAGATGGCCAGTGAGTGTGTGGGGCAGGGTGTGTGAGGTGGGGGAGTGTGCGGGGGTGTGAGTGTGACTGTGGTTGAATCTGTGTGTAACTGAGGATGACATTGGTGGAGTTTTCGGGGAGTGAGGATGAGACTGTGGAGTATGCAGGTTATTGAGGTGACATTGGAGGAATGTGCGGAGGAGTGTGAGGTGTGGAGTGAGCAGGGGAGTTGAACGTGATGGTGTGGGAGTGTGCAGCGGAATGAACAGGGGAGTGACAAGTGATGCCAGGTGAATGGGCAGGAATGTGAGTGTGATGGTGTGCCAGGGTACAGGGGAGTGGACATGACGGTGGGTGAATATGCACGGAACTGGTGATGACAAAGGGGAGTGTATAGGAGAGTTAGCGTGAGGCTGAGGAATTTGCAGGCTTTTGAGGTAATGATGGGGAGTGTGGGGAGGAGTGAGTGCTAGGTAGGGAATGTGAGGGGCAGTGAATATGACGTGTTGGAGTGTGTGGAGTCAGTGTGATTGTGGTGGACATTGTGTGGGAATGCGTGGGAAGTGAGCATGACAGTGGGTAACTGTCGAGGAGACAGGATGATAGTGGGCTTGTGCATGGGAGAGTACACATGCCTCAGTGGGAGTATGCAGGAACATCAGCGTGAAAGTGGGTGAGTGTGCAGGGGAGTAAGCATGACAGTGCAGGAGTGTGCAGGTTAGTGAGTGGGTGAGTGACCATGATGCCGGATGACTGTGGGCGAGTATGTTTGATGGTGGGGCAGTATATGGCGGAGTGAGCATGACGGTAGGGAGTGATTGGGGGAGTCAGTGTGAATTTGAGTGTATACTTGAGAGTCAGTGTGATGGTGAGTGAGTGTGCTAGGCAGTGAGCATGATGATAGCTGATGTTGAGGGGAGCGAGATTATCGTTGGGGAGTTTTGATGTCGCATATATGGTTGACGGTGAAGGTTGATGTTGTGTATGTGGATTTCAGTGAGTCGTTTGATAATGTTCCCCACTGTAGACTTTTGCACAAATTAAGGAGGCGCAGAATTAAGGGTGATTTAGCATTTTGGGTTAGAAATTGAATAGCTGAAAAAAGACAGAGAGGAGTGTTGATGGAAAGTATTCTTCCTGGAGGTCAGTTACGCATGGTGTATGGCAAGGATCTGTTTTGGGTCCACTGCTGTTGTCATTTTTATAAATGATCCGGGGGAGGGCATAGAAGATTTGGTTAGTAAATATGCAGGTGACATGAAGGTTGGTATAGTTGTGGATAGTGACGACGGATGTTGTAGGTTACAGAAGGTCATAGGTAAGCTGCATTGCCGGACTGGAATGTGGCAAATAGAGATTAATGTGGAAACGTGTGAAGTATTCACATTGGACAAAGTATCAGGAATGCAGAGAACTGGGCTCATGGCAAGATTCTTGGCAGTATCGATGAGCAGAGAGAACTCGGTGTCCAGGTAGATTGGGGGTCTGTGCAGGGGAGTGAACATGATTGTGGGGGAAGTATTCAGGGGAGTGAGTCTGACAGTGTAGAGGGAAGTGAGCATGATGTTTGTGGAGTCTTCGAGGAGAGTGAGAAAACAGTGGAGGAGTGTGCAGAGGAGTGAGCCTGTCTGTGAGGGAGTGTGCAGGGGAGTGAGGATGACTGTGAGGGAGTGTGCAGAGGAGTTAGCGTGACTGTGAGCGAGTGTGTGTGGTAGTGTGCACGATGATAGGGTGTGTGCAGATTAGTGAGTGTGATGGTGGGGGAGTGTGCGGGGAAGTGAGGTTGACGATGAGGCAGTGTATGCAGGAGTGAGAGTAAGGATTGGGAAATATATAGAGGGTGAGTGCGATGGTGGGAGAATGTGTGGGGAGTGACTGTGACGGTGGGGCAGTGTGTGAGGGAGTCAGGTTGATGTTGGGGAAAGGTGTGGGGGAATGAGGGTGATGGTGGGAGAGAGTGCGGGGAATTGAGCATGAAGGTGGGGTAATATGTGGTGGAGTAAACCATGGCAGCGGGTGTATGGGGGGGGAGTGTGCATGATGGTGCTGGAATGTGCGAGAGAGTGATCACAATGCTGGGATGTGTGCAGGATAATAAGCGTCATTGTGGGGAAGCATGAGAGATAATGAGCGTGATGGTGGGGAGTGTAGTGAGAGTGTGTGGTCTAGTAAGCGTGATGGTGTTGGAGTGTGTAGGGGAGTCAGCACGACGATGTGAGAGCATGTGGGGAAGTGGCATGGCGGTATGGGAGTACGGAGGCAGTGAGCGGGGAAGTAAGTTTGATCGTGTGGAGAGTGTAGGAGAGTCAGTATGATCGTTGAGGAGTGTGCAGGGAAAGTGCACGTGGCAATGGCGGAGTGTGCAGGGCAGTGAGTGTGGGAGTGACCATGACAGAGGTGGAGTGTTTGGGCAATTGAGCGCGATTTTTGTTGAAGTTGTAGTGGAGTAAGTCTAACTGTTGGGGAGGATGCGGGAGAATTTGCGTAACAATGGGTGAGTGTGTTGGGCAGTGAGTGTGATGCTGGGAGTGTGTGCGGGGGAATGAGCATGAGTGTGGGGGAACGGGTAGGGGAGTGACTGAGCGATTGACTGGGGGAGTAAGTTGGTGAGTGGGCGTGATGGTGTTGGAGTTCGCAGGGAAGTGAACATGAATGTGTGCAAGTGTGCTCGGCAATGAATTTGCCAATAGAGGATGTGCAGGGGAGTGAGTGTGATGGTGGGGGAAGGTGCAGGAGAGTGAGCAGAGGAGAGAGCATGACCTTGGGAAAGTGTGCAGGGGAGTGAACATGATGGTGGGGAACGTGAAGGGGAGTGAGGGGGATGGTGGTGGACTGCACGGAATAGTGAGTTTGACGGTGGGGTGTGTGTGCAGGGAAATGAGCAGAATGGTGAGGGAGTGTGCGGGAGAGTCAGTGTGAAAATGGGGAGTGTGACGGGATTTGAGTGTGATGGTCGGGGAGAGTACGAGGATTGAGCCTTATGTTGGGAGCATTGTGGGGAAATGAGTGTGACAGTGGGGGTGTGTGCAATAGAATGAGTGATTGAGCATGACATTAAAGTAGTGTGCGAATGAGCGAGTGCACTGGTGTGGGAGCATTCACAACAGTAAGTGTCGAAATGGTGAGTGATAGGTGCGCAGGGAGTCATTGTGGTGGTGGGGAGTGTGTGGGGATTCAGCGTGGTAATGGGGAAGTGTTCAGGAGAGTGAGTGTGATGATATGCGAGTGTACGGCGAGGAGGTGGAGGAGTTACCATGATGGTGCGCAAGTGTGCAGGGGAGTGGGCATGATAGTGGGAGAGCTGACATGGGTGTGAGCATAACATTGAGGGAGTTGGTGTGGGGGAGTGAGCTTGACTTTGGTGGAGTGCCGAGGGAAGTGAGTGTGCAGGTGCACAAGTATTCCGGGGGAGTCAGTGTGATGGTGGTGGTGTCCACAGGGTGTAGTGGTGACAATGGGGGAGTGTGTGGATCAGTGAGCATGACATTGTTTGAGTTTACTGGGAGTGAGCGTGATGGTGGATAGTGTGTTTGCGCCAGTGTGATAGTGGTGGGGGGATTATTTGCACTTCGCAATTATATATTCCCTCACACACATACATACAAGCACACAGTCCACGATATAATTCAACATAAATTTAGTATGAGGTTGAATTTTAATTCAAAAATAATTGAAGTCTGAACAAGTGCAATATCACTGTCAAAAAGAGACAATTCAAGTATTTCTGGTAGTTGGACTTTGCTGAAGGCATGTCAATGGGTTCATGTTGGGTTACATAAGCTGCAGAGCTGGACTGAGAGGTGGCAAATGGAGTTTAATGCGGACAAGTGTGAGGTGATTCACCTTGGTCAGAGTGACCAGAATGCGATGTATTGGGCGAATGGTAAGATTCTTGGTCGTGTAGATGAGCAGAGACATCTCGGTGTCCAGGTACACAGCTCCTTGAAAGTTGCCATCCAGGTTAACAGTGTTGTTAAGAAATCATACAGTGTTTTAGCTTTTATTAATAGAGGGATCAAGTTCCAGAACCATGAGTTTATGCTGCAGGTATACAAAACTCTGGTGTGGCTGTACTTGGAGTATTGTGTGCAGTTCTAGTCACTGCATTATAAGAAGGATGTGGTAGCTTTGGAAAGGTTGAAGAGGAGATTTACTCGGATGTTGCCTGGGATAGAGGTAAGGTCTTACGAGGAAAGGCTGAGGGACTTAAGGCTGTTTTCGTTAGAGAGAAGGAGGTTGAGAGGTGACTTAATAGAGATATATGAGATAATCAGAGAGTTAGTTAGGGTGGACAGGGAGAGCCTTTTTCCAAGTATGGTGATGGTGAGCACAAGGGGGCATAGTTTTAAATTGAGGTATGATAGATATAGGACAGATGTCAGAGGTAGTTTCTTTACTCAGAGTAGGAAGGGTATGGAGTGCGTTGCCTCCAACGGCAGTAGTTTCGCGAGCTTTAAGTGCATTTAAGTCGTCAATGGGCAAGCATATGAACGTACATGGAATAGTGTAGGTTAGATGGGTTTCAGATTGGTATGACAGGTCGGCGCAAGATCGAGGACAGAAGGGCCTGTACTGCGCTGTAATATTCTATGTTGCATGTCCAGATTATTTTGAAACAGCTTGAAAATAAGCAGACTGAAGGCAAGAACAGTGTTTTGAAGTGATTAAAGGCCTAGTCAAGCATTTCAATGGAGTTATCCTCCTGCCAATGTTTACACAAATGGCAGGTTTCATACAATCCCCAAATTCTGGAAACAGACCATGCACCCCATCAAGTTGGCTTATCACTCCAACAATCAGCCCACGCAGCGCAACTCGCAAAACTTGTATTTCGCATGATTAACCCGCTCAGCCTGCACATTATGGTCAATTTGGCATGGTCATCACATCGACCAGGCACATCGTTGCACTGTGGGATGAAACCCACAAAAGTGCGTGGAGAAGTTGTAAACTTCACACGGGCAGAAATCCAATTCTGGGACCGAACCAGGTCTGTAGAGCTGTGAGCCAACAGTGCTAGCCACTGTTAACACACAACCATGGAAGAAACCAGATAAATTCAATTGCATTTGGTCAACAAGATTGATACATAAAGGTTTATTTTTCTAACAAACAATGAAAACAAGTTTTTGACTTTATGGAAGACTGGTGGCAGTGTTTAATTCTCTAGCCTTCCAGCAAAAATCAGATGATGTGCAAAATGTTTTGAAAGCAAAGATATGCACTGCACTGAAAATTCCAAAGTTAATGTAGTCCAAGTTAGAACATAAAACACCACAACACAGTGCAGGCCCTCGATGTTGTCCCGACGTGTGGAACGAATCTGAAACCTAACTAACCCACGCTATTTTTCTCCGTTACATATGCCTATCTAATGACCATTTCAATACCCGTAAAGTTGGTGAGTCTACTACAATTGCAGACCGTGCTTTCCACGCCCCTACCACTATGTGAGTAAAGAAACTACCTCTGACATCTTTCCAAGATCTGTCACCCCTCAATTTAAAGCTATGCCCCCTCGTGCTTGCCATCGCCCTCTGAGAAAAAAAGTCTCTCACTGTCCAGACTTTCTAACACTTTGAATATCTCGTATTTCTGAACGACATCAACTCTCAACATTGTTCTCTCTAACGAAAACAGCTTCAAGACTCTCAACCGTTCCTCGAAAGAACGTCCCTCCATCCCAGACAACATCCTGGTAAGTCTCCTCTGAACCCTTTCCAAAGCTTCCGCTTCCTTCTATAACGTGGTGACCAGAACTGTACGCAATACTCTAATTGTTGCTGCACCAGAATTTTAGACAGCTGCAACATGACCTCATAGTTCCGAAACTCAATCCCTCTGCAATCTCTCTGCTCACCTACACTACCAAGTAACTTACCATTAGCCTAGTGCTCTTTATTCTTGTTACTCTTTCCGAAGTGAACGACCTCATATTTGTCCGCAATGAACTCCATTTGCCAACTCTCAGCCCAGCTCTGCAGCTTCTGTATGCCCCTTTGTAACCTGCAACGTCAATCATCATTATCCACAATTCTACCAAACTAAGTGTCATCCTCAAATTTACTAACCCATACCTCTACACCCTCATCCAGGTCATATGTAAAAATGATAAACACCAATGGACACAAAAGAGACCTTTCTGGTACATCAGGATTAACTGAGCTACAGGATGATTATTGCCCATCAACCATCACCCTCTGTCTTCTTTCAGATAGCCAATTCCTGATCCAAACCTCTAAATCACCCTAAATCCCATTACTTCGTATTTTGTGTTTAACGTCATTGCTGTTATCCAAATTGCTTAATATTTTAAAGTGGAATAAAATCGAGGTAATTTATTTAAATATTGCAGGGTTTTCAATACTGAGCGGTACATTTAAATCCAACAAAAACACACTCGTTACAACTGAAACTTGCAATGATAGTGGCAATCTTCTTTTGGAGAATCCGGGTATTATTCATATTAGATGGGCTGTACTCGTACGGGTCTTTCAGAGTGAAGTCGTGTTCATTCCTTGTTCTTGTTTATTCCATAACCAAAGTTAGCATCATCTATAAGTGGGCGGCACGGTGGTTAGCACTGCTGCCTCACAGCGCCTGAGACCCGGGTTCAATTCCCGCCTCAGGCGACTGACTGTGTGGAGTTTGCACGTTCTCCCCGTGTCTGTGTGGGTTTCCTCCGGGTGCTCCGGTTTCCTCCCACAGTCCAAAGATGTGCAGGGCAGGTGAATTGGCCATGCTAAATTGCCCATAGTGTTAGGTAAGGGGTAAATGTAGATGTAGGGGTATGGGTGGGTTACGCTTCGGCGTGGCGGTGTGGACTTGTTGGGCTGAAGGGCCTGCTTCCACACTGTAAGTAATCTAATCTAATCTAAAAGTATCAGCACAGCAAAAACAGAGGAAAAATACTTATATATTCACGCGTGTTTTCATTACACAATCGGACACAGGCCCATCTGCGTCCTTGATGGAGAAATATCAATGGCTGAAAGGAATTGTACTAATACATTTAATAATAAAGACTCAGAATGCATTAGGAAACACCAAAGAAAATCTTAGAATTGCACCATCCTTATGAATACTCTTTGACATTTGACTATAAATTCTGTATCCCATGCATTGTCACTTGCTGTCTTCTGATGAAGCCACAGCCATGAAAGCTAGCGCTTGCAAATAAACCAGTTAGAATATAACCTCGTGTCGTGTGACTTTTGACTTTTACCACCCCAGTCCATCACCGGCTCCTTCACTTCAAAATTGCAGAAAACAGCTTAGTTGCGTGAGCGGGAAGTGATGCATGATTTCTTCATAGTTGTTCTCTTGTGAAATCGTTTAATTGTGGCTCCTTCTACTGGTACTAAAAATCACCCCTGAGAAATTATTCTCCCGTTTATGTTTACTGGTTGTTAAGCCAACATCAACATGGCATAACCAACAATTCCCAGGATGGTTTAATTAAGCACAAAAACTTTGTGGATCTTTCACTTGATTATTTAAACTGGCGCTTCCATTATAAGTTTCTCAGATACACCCTCGGGGATTTCAGTTTCCACTCAGGATTTGAACACACTTGCATTAATATTTATCGATCCACTTCACTGCACGATACACAAAGCTCGTTAATCCAAGTACATTGCTTGAAGATAAAATTCATATCTGGGACATTGTGGATGACTGTGAAAGGGTCAATCTGTGTATTATGCAGGTCAGAATGTGTGCGTTGCAACATTAGTGACAGATAGAAAGAGACAGAGCGCGACAGGAACAGGAAGGCACACGTAGAAATAGAATCCAGGAAACTAGAAGTAACATCATCCAGTCGGCGAATTATAGATATGTACATCATGGAACAGATCCTTCCGTACAACTCATCCATGCTGACCTAATATCCCAAATTAATCTAGACTCGCTCGCCAGCACCGGGCCCATAGCCCTCCAAACCCTTCGTATTCATATACCAATCCAGCTGCTTTTTAAATGCAGCAATTGTACCAGCCTCTGGCAGCTCAATCCATGTGTGCACTACTATCTGCGTGAAAAAGGTGTCCCTTAGGTCCTTTTACATCTTTCTGCTCTCAGCATAAACCTATGCGCTCCCGTTCTACACTGCCCCGTTCCAGTATAAAGACTTTGCCTATTTATCCTATGAATGCTGCGCATGATTTTATAAACCTCTATAAGGTCATGCTTCAGTCTCCAACGCTCCAAGGAAAACAGCGCAGCCTTCTCAACCTGTCCCTAGAGTTCAACGTCTCCAACCGTGGTCACATCCTTATCAATATTTTCTGAATCCTTGCAATTTTCTCAACATTCTTCCGATAGGAAGGAGATCGGAATTGCAAGCAATATTCCAAAAATAGCTGAATCAACGTCCTGTACAACCGCAACATGACCGTTCAACATATTTACTCAATACTCTGATCAAGAAAGGAAAGCATACCAATTGCCTTCTTCGCTATCCGATCTAACTGCGACTCTGCGAACCTCTGTTCACAGGTTCAAGGAGCTGTGAACCTGCTCTCCAAGTTTCCTTCCTCAGCAAAACTCCGGAGGACCGTACTATTAAGTGTATAAGTTCTGCCATGATTTGCTTGTTCAAAATGCAGCAACTCACATTGATCTTCATCTACCACTCGTCAGCCCATTTGTCCCTCTGAGCAAGATCCCGTTGCAACCTAAAATAGCATTCTTCACTGTCCAATACAGTCCCAATATAGGTATCATCTTCGAAGTTAATAACAGTACCTCTTATGTTCATATCAAAATAACTTATGTAAATGATAAATAATAGAGGACTCAACAGCGAGCGTTGTCGCACTCTACTGGTCACAGGCCTCCAGTCTGAAAAGTAACCCTCCACCACCACCATCTGTCTTCTACCTTTGAGCCAGTTCGATATCCAAATCGCTCGTTCTCCTGATATTACACGAATCACTCCAATGCAGCTCTTAGTTTTTGATGAACACAGAAACAGTCACAATACTTCAAAGGAGGATTCGAATATTGAGAGATGCTACTTTTGAACAAAAAACCCACTCCAAAACATCCGAATATAATCTCATAATTGTTAATCAATTTTTGGCGAAACATTGCTGAAACGTCCATGAAACAAGTCCTGGACTAAGTCTACAAATGCCAATGATGACATAACTCCAGCAGAGAACATAGAACATAAAACAAATACAGTGCAGTCGGTAATCTTTGGCCCTCGATGTTTCACTAATCGGTGAAACCAATCTGAAGCTCATCTAAGCTGCACTATTGATTCTCGTCCATGTGTCAATCCAAAGAACATTTAAATACCTAAAATCTGGCTAGTCTACTGCTGTTGCATACTGTGGGTAACACACCCCTTCTACTCCCTGAGTAAAGAAAGTTCATCTGACATCTGCCCTATCTCTATCACCCGACAGTTGAAAGCTGTGTCCCCTCGTACGAGCCATCACCATCCGAAGGTAAAGGCGCTCGCTTTCCAATCTACCGAACCTTCTGATTATCTTCTATATCTCAATCACGTCATCTCTCAACATTATTTTCTCTAATGAGAAAGGCCTCACGTACCTCAGACTTTCCTCGTAAGATCTTCTCTCCACAGCATACAGCATCCTGGTAAATCTGTTCTGAAACTTTTACAAAGAGTCCACATCCTTCATATAATGCGGTGACCAGAACTGTACGTAACACTCCAAGTGTGGCCGCAAAGGAGAACACACTAGTCAACAGCTGAAGGTCAAGTGGAGAACTAAAGCAAAGTATGCAGGTAAGAGGTCAATATGCAGGGAACTGTATTACTTTGCTGCAATCGCTGAATCAACATCTAGATAACATACACCAAAGTGCTCTTTTTTTATGTGGGCTGTGCAATTCTAGCTTCTGCAGGTATCCACATAAAATAGACCATGTAATAATTTACAAAGCACTTAGTAATTAAATATAATGCATTTATGTGAGTACTGTTTTAAAAATAATATGGAGCCCATCCTTTGTATCCTTTTAAGATTGATATAAAACATTTAAGCAAAACAATGCAAATCTGTAATTCTGAAAAGAGAAGTCAGTACTCGCTTCACGAGCGAGTAATATTTTTCCTGGAATCAGATGCTTCAGCCACCAGCCCAAGGATTCAAATTTGTTAGAAATGGCAGCTGTCTTGCCTTCATTCTGAAAGGAAGTATGGGAGAATTGTTAGATTCGGGGCAGCCATTTTGTCACATATTAAAAGCCTGAAAACTGTTTTGAATCTCATTTTGTGCCTACTTGCTAAAAAAAAGTGTTTCGCAGGGTCAGCGAAGATGTTTGGATTTGCAGCTGTACTGATACCTGATAAACAAATTCTTTACTCGCATGGGGCTTCTCTTCTCTTCGCCAGGACCTATTTTGGACTAACACGTGCCTATCAGCCATGAACCTACACTGTCCCAACACTACGTCACTGAAGCTCGTGACTGCTCATTATTATGCAATGAACAATTTGCTAATTGTTAAACGATTGCAACTTCTTTAATCACGTAGCTCAAAATCTCATTGGAGTGGCTTTTCACCATTTGATCGACTTGCCTCTCCCCGTCACCTCAATAACTCAAGGTTTGTGACGTGTGATTACTGATCTAAATTGGACCGCTATGAGCAAGTCACCCGCAGCATAGTTTATTTCCATCCCGAACAGTTGGTGTCGCCAGCTGGACCTCGATTTCATGACGTTCCCGGATCCGTTTCAATTTTGTCCCCGAGCATGTGTGATACCTCCTTGAATCAGCAGATTTTGTGACAAGACTGGAGTGGAGAAGTGACTGCTGCAGGTGCTGTTACCTTGAGACACGAACTGGAGTGAGTGGGGTTAGGCAGTGGGGGACAGAAGCTCATGTAGTTAGCGTTCGTGAGCCACGAATTTAACTGTGGTAATAAAGGCGAGTAGTTTTAGTTATTGATCCTTAGTGATCAGGTAGTGGTGGAGCTTTACTTTGGCGTACGTTGAGCCACGAGGTAAGGGCTGTGGCAAAAGAAGTTGAGTTTTGGATTCAATCCAAAGTGCCCCCTTGCAGTTTGGGGCCGTCCCTCCTCTGACACAAAAAGCGTGAGTCCGGAGCTGGATTAACTCGTTGTTATGGGCTGTTATGAGACGCTGAGGGATGATTGGTTTGAAGGAGAGAATACCGAATTTTGTAACTAATTGTTGACCAGGATCACGATTTTGTTTTCTGTTTCAGTTTGTCTATAACCATTGTTTGATTGTCCTGGTTTGCCAATGGCTTTTTCTGTTTGTTTTGGTGTATGTTCTTTGATTCTTGTTTGCTTTTCTTCCAGGATAATGGGATCCATGAACTCGAAATGCAAGAGAATGGTTGCCCCTGGGGGCAAGTAAATCTTTTCTCTCTGATCAGGCCGGCCTGCATCTGGTTGGTATATCGAGGGAAACACAGAAGTGTCTTGAAAGACATGTTCATATCCAAAGTAATGTAGGAGATACCCTGGGCCTTCCACGTTACTGGCCGGTATTGCTTGGGATATGAAATAAAGGTGTTCGAAATGCCAATGCAATTCTCGATATTCGGTCACAAGTGAGCAGTGTGAGTACTCAACAGGGTCCTAGTGCCCTCCATGAAAATGTGAGATAAAGCATCTTACACTTAACAAAATTAGTAATAAACAATTTGCTTGCTGCAGGGTTCTTACTGGTGAGATCACTTGTAAAAGGCCCTGGACCCATGATGAGGTCCGCTATATGCTTCATGGTTAGATTACTTACAGTGTGCAAACAGGCCCTTCGGCCCAACAAGTCCACACCGACCCTCCGAAGAGAAACCCACCCAGACGTATTCCCCTACGCCTAACACTACGGGCAATTTAGCATAGCCAATTCACCTAACCTACACATTTTTGGACTTTTGGAAGAAACCCACGTAGGCACGGGAGAATATGCAAACTCCACACAGATAGTTGCCTGAGGCGGGAAATGAACGTGGGTCTCTGATGCTGGGAGGCAGCAGTGCGAACCACTGTGCCACCATGCCACCCGATTCGCTCAAGTTCCCAACATTACTTTTAATTGGCCAATACAAGTCTGCAGTACTTACAGTTGCTTGCTTCAGGATGTTCAGACTCAAAGGAATTTGGTATTCGGGAGACATTGGGCCACGATTAAAGACTCAGTTGTATTTCCCCTGTGTTGGGGACTAATGCAGAGGCACGAACAACTTCCCTTGAAAATATTGTTCGAATTGCAAATGAAATGACTTAGAGGAATTCAGATTTTGCATCGTTTTTTTAAGCAGCTATATGTCACAACCAGGATTTATGAGGCTGCCCTCCCTAACTTTGACTGTTCTGGGATGTGATTGCCTCATTCCCCTTACAAGTAAGGGAACAAGACCAAAGCAACTTACAGAAAGGTTAACACTTTTTAATATGGTTTGAATGTACATTTGCTTGTTGGTGATTGAATGTTTGTGTTTTGTTCCCTGGAGCTCGACATCCGGGACTGTTTGGAATTTGATTTACATTTTTGGAATTTATGATGATTTTTTTTAAGGTTAAGGACCCATTAGTGATTGTGAATTGAAATTTTAACTTCGCCGTTCTTTGTACTGAGTGCCCTGGTGTCAATTTCGAACCGATCAGTTTTAATGTTTACATAAAGCTAATCTTATTTAAATTCTAATCAGTTTAATTTGGAGAAGATGACATTACAATATTTTTAAAAAAGTATCCCTATGATTCTGCCCCATTTGACATCAGTATAAACTTGTTCTCAAACTCCCCGTAATTTCATGCTACTGCAAAGATCAATTTCGCCCCTTTCACCTCTACGTGTTGGACTAATGAAAGAATTGACGAAAGAAAGTAAAAGCAGTAGCACTCAGTGGGGGTCTCACGTGCAAAGTCAGTTTGCTCCAGGATGAGACTAGGTCTCTGCGCAATTTCTAATTAGAATGCAAACAATTATGGGTGGCACGCTGGCACAGTGGTTAGTACAGCTGCCTCAGAGCGCCAGAAGACCCAGGTCCAATTCCCGCCTCACACAACTGATGTATTGCGTTTTCACATTCTCTATGTGTCTGCGTGGGTTTCCTCCCACAGTCCAAAAATGCGCAGGCTAGGGAATTTGCCATTGCAAATTGTCCGTCGTGTTTGGTGACGGGGTAAATATAGGGCAATGGGTCTGGGCGGGTCGGTGTGGCTTGTTGGGCCGAAGGGCCTGTTTCCACTCTGCAAGTAAGCTAATAACATTGCAAAAATCACTTCCACCCTCAATATTTGCTCATTAAGTGGAGGAATTGCATTAACTTTATATAATTTAAAGATATACCCAAAATATCCCAAACTAACATTATTGTTTTCTGCACAAAGAAGCCAGCACGTTCCTTTTTGTTTTGTTTTGCAACCTTTTGTTTCTGCGAAATTTTAAAGTAGCTGCATCTCACCGGTGATTATGGAATAATGGTCGTAGCTTTATTCTGCATCAATTTCCATCCCTCACTGAGACTTGAAGCTTCAGTTCAACATTATGTTGTGAAAGAAAATAATGTAAAAATAACATCCTGTCATTAACAGCTGCGTCTATGGTTTCGGCCATTGTTTGTGAATGAGAAGTGTGTGTTTTGTTACCATGTGAGTAGACAAGAACTTTTCTTGCAGCTGGAGTCCTTTTATGGCCTATAGCATTGTAAATGACTAACGACTGGTCAGACCACTGAATGAAGTTAATCTGGGATTTAAAGTCAGACTAGAACCAGGTAATCATAATGGATTTCAGAGTTGGAAACTGTGTACATTTTTTTTTAATTTTGCGTATTGCATTTTGAATAAATTAATTTCTAGGTTATGTTGATGCCATTCAAAACGTCTTACTCACTTATTCAGATTCCACCTCTGAATTAGATATGATGATTATTTTAGGTATTATTTTTAATGTCCAAATGTATTAGTCCTGACTCACAAAATCAGAATTAGTTAGCAGGATCGTTTGGTTTTATTCCTTTACACATTGTCAGTGACCTGTCTCATTGTCCCAAGGTTAAGTTGAAGCAGGGCTATATTAATTCATTGTTCAATAAAGAATGGAAAAATGCCTTACTGGCCCTATGAAGGAATTCTGCATAGGATTGAGGGACAGAGGTATGTACAGCAGATGGAACTCCCAAAACCTGGGAGATATTCATACCTGACTGTGAATGGGTAGGTGAAAATAAAGGAACATGTGAAGCAGTGTAAGGTCACTAAGGCCGAGCAATATGTAAAAAGGTTAAAACAACAATCCTGTCAAATAAGGAACTTACATTCCACTGCGAATCTTGAATCTATGTATAGCATGGCGACCTATTTGATGATGGGGAGGACGCTGATAGGGATACGGATCGGGATTTTACTTCTGGATAACTACTGAGACACTCACATCTCTTGATTGTCCCCAGCACACAACCCTTTATGACAAGCCTTTCCTTCTTTTGAAAATGAAATGTCCAGTTTTTATGGCCAACCACATGGGGATGAACGTTCTGAACCATCCGAAACCAGGGTCCATCCTCGGTATCGGAGTAATGTTCATTAAGCATGCTCCTGATTGCGAGATTAATCCGGACAATTTGCTCAACATCTGCATAGGATCATCCAGACATAAATTCTGGGAGTAGCCTGAATAGGAATGACTTATTGAAATAAGTGGCCAGCTGCCTGACGGAAGTTATATACAGCCCACAACTGAAAAAAAATATGAAAGTCTGTTTCACCTTTGTTTAACGCTATGCTTTTGCAATGTTTTCCTCGTGGTGTCGCTGACATGATTCTGACAAACAATATGAATTCGTCCAGGAATTTCCAGTTGCCAATGAGGTGAGCGGTGATTTTGTATTGAGATGGCCCAAACCAGAAGGAGCCACAATGCAAGTTACAGGTAAAATCTATTATGTCCAGCGCTTCCAGATGCGGCGTTCCATCCCTGACAGGGTTGACTGGGAACAGGATACCAACTGAGGGTGGATCCTACCTCAGATGCCCCAGCCAGCGACCACGCTGAGCAAGACTTGCCGGATGGGACCCTGGAGATGGAGAGAGGCAGACACCAGGATTGCAACCTTGGGACTGGAACAAGACAGCGAACTCCCGGGGGGACAAATGGCTGGTCTTTGCTTTGATATTGGAAATGTGGTCATTAGTGACTGATGTGTACTTAATGTTACCGTGCAGCTAACACAGGGAATGACATGCTTATAGCTGAGCCAAAGGAAATCCGTCAATAGAAAAGAGCGCTACCCTGGAGAAACACCAGAAGACCCCGGCAGAGATACAGCTTTAACATTAATCTTTACATTGCTCAGCCTGATTATTCTGTTTTTCACAACACTCTTCCTTATTTATTTTTCACTAACTATTTTTGACTGGGGCCCTCTGCACAGCCTACTGGCCTCGAACAAAAGTGAATTACATTTGAACACTTACTTTCCAATTCATACCTTTCTGCTCAAAACGTCAACCACACGAGCTGCTCGCTTCCCACACATATTCCCATCGACTCCAATGGAGGGTTCCCCCTGAGATCCATACCTTTCAATGAAACTGACACTGCTGAATGGTGATTGCATCGGAGTCATTTTGCTGCAGTTACAACTTTTCGTATCCTCTTAGTTTCCTTCGGTTGGTGTGTGCCTCAAACTCCTATAGGGATAACACCTGCCTCCATTGCAATCAGCGTAATCTCTCTCTCACACACACACCCACCCTGTTTCTCACCAATGACACGGCCATGATTATACCCCGAGGAAGTACTTGCATTAAAAGGAAACATCCTTCAGCATGGGAAGCTGCTTTCAGTAATTGCTGTCACTATATCCTTCTTTCCTAGTCTGCTTATCGGTCCACTGTGCATGGAAGCAACCTTAACCTCAGAGTTCCCACAAGACTGCCATGAATTTCTCTTTTACCACCTTTTGGACTGGGATTCAATGCAATCATTTGTTGGCCTTCAACGGCACTTACTCCAGTCTTGACCGAAAGGCCGACCCCTGGTTGCTGACCTCCTGGACTGCAGCACTTATTTAGGTTATGTTTTCCCTTTCCTTTTCCACTCCCACACTTCATCTTATGTGACTTCGAAACTTTGTATTAAGAAGGCCCTCCCTTCCTTTCAGCACCATTTAATTATCTTTCCCCCGTCCACCATGCTACCCTCCAGGTTGTGGTCGAGGTTTTCGGTATTGTAACCACTCTGGAAGAGATTTCCATGCCACTCTTTCTGCCTTCGGCCTACTCAGTGCAGAGATGTTCGCTGTATGGATCGTTCGTCTCCAAAATTGCATGGCCCTTAACTACCTTTGGCCGAGAAAGAAGACACTTGTGTCCTTATCGGCTCTGACTGCTGTACCTACATCCCTGGCTCCAGTGATCTTGTCCATGAGACCTGCCTTGACTTTCCTTAATATTGATCACACTGAACTACTCATTACATTTTCAACCACTGATGCTGTGCACGATTCTCTCTTTTCACGGTCTGTACAAAATGCAACTTTCTGACATCATGAATTGCTTTGCGGAAAAAAAATCCCAGTTTTGTGCAATAATCCTTCATCCCAAAACGTTAACTTTGACTGCTCTCACAGATGCTACGAGACCTGCTGAGGTTTGCCAACAGCTTCTCTCTTTGTTTCAGATTTACAGGCTCCGCAATTCTTCCGCTTTTAATTTACTGGAAGTTTCAAATTTGGGTCGAGTAACCTACACTGTGTATTTATAAATCCTCCCAGTCCACACCAACTCCATGTCTCTCCCTGTCTCTGCTGTCTCTCTCCCTGCCTTCACACTCACAGAGTCCCCCTTCACAGTGACTCTGTGCCTGCAATATTCGATCACGTATGGTCCTCCTGGCCTCGGCATTCATTCACTCCAGTTGGCTGGAGGATCACAGCGACCTTCACCTTATTGCCCTGGAGATGTCATCAATCAGCCGGGCTCCATTGTGACTCGAGTGATGGTGTCCTCTCTCTCTCCGCTCTGTCATGAGCTTATCATTCACAGTGCATGGGGCAGTATCAGAGAGCACAGGGGCTGGTGTCTAATCAACCCAATGGGGATGTAATCTCTCCTACTGGAGATAGAACAGCATTGTACAGGCATAATACCGACCTTTTATCGTATGCTAATATCAAACTAAGTACACACCCTTCATTATACAGTCATCTATGTGTCTATCCAAGAGTTACTTAAATATTGCTAACGTATCTGACCCTACTAGCACCACTGGCAGTGCGTTCCATTCACTCATCACTCTCTGTGTAAAGAACCTAACTCTGATATCTTCCCTATACCGCCCTTCAACACCGAAACATTATATCCCCTTGATAATCATTTCTCCTCTGGGAAAATAGGACTCTGCCTGTTCTCCCTAATTATGCCTTTCATCATATCTCTATCAATGCACCTCTCAATCTTCTTCACTCCAGTGAGAAAAGCCTTAGTTCACTGAAACTTTTCAGACTACATCTCCTGGCTACGCTGCATCGTGATAAATCTCCTCTGTGCCCTCTCTCAAGCTTCTAGATCCTTCCACTAATGAGGGAATGAGGCGACCAAAACAAAACACAATATTACATGTGTTTTCTTACCAGGGCACTATAGAGTTGCAGCGTACCTTCGTAGCTTTTGACCTCAATCAACCTGCTAATGAAACCCATTTAAACAACTCTATCAACTTGGGTGACAAATTTGAGGGATCTCTGGAAGTGTAAACAAAGATCTCTCTGTTCGTCCACACTGCCTAACACTATATTCTGTGTTCACATTCTAAGATCCAAATTTAGTCACTCCATATTTTACCAAGGCTGAATTTGATCGGCCCCTTCTCAGTCTGGTCTGCATCCTGTCAATGTCCCATTGCAACCTACAACATCCCTCCAAATTCACCATTTCTCCAACACCATCGTGTCATTGGCAAACGTACTAAGCCATAATTCTACTTCCGGAGCCAAGTCATTTACAGAAGTCACAAGAAGCAGAGTTACTGGAACAGAACCCTGCGTAATATCACTGGTCAAGGAGCTCCAGACTGAATACTTTCTATGAGCCAGCCAATTCTTTAGAGAGACAGCCTGACAGCCCATTCCTCCATTCTTTCTGAATAAGCCGACCAGAGGGAATCTTATCAAACGCCTTGCTAGAATTCTTGTACATCATATCAACAGCTCTGTCTTCATCAATATGCTTTGTCACAATCTCAAATACTTCAATTAGGCTTGTGAGGTTAGACCTGCCCCTTACAAAGCCACGTTGACTATTTCAAATCAAGCGATGATTTTCCAATTAATCATAAATCATGTCTCACAGAGAACTCTCCAGAATTTTCACACTACAGATGCAAAACGGACTTCTCTGTAATTCCCTCACTTGCTGTGGAAACCCTGCGTATATTAAGTCTGGCCCAGTGGACATGTCTACACTTCCTTTTTTTCCATTATTATCTGAACATTGACCTTGTTAACATCAAACATTTTGAGTATATCGGCCTGGTTCAAGCTGACATCGCGAACCAAAAGTCCCTCTCACGAGTGAATATTGATGCAACGTACTTATTAAAAACTTCCCGTCCCTCCTCCGACTCCAGGCACAAGTTCCCTCCATTATCTCTAATCGGTCCTCCGCTCATTCTAGCAATCTTGTCGTTCCTCACATCAGTGTGAAATGTTTAGTTTTTCCTTAATCCTAATCTCTAAAGCTCTTTAATGGTTCTTCTAGCTCTCCAAATTCCATTCTTCAGTTCCTTCCTGGTTACATTGTTACTTGGTATAATCCTGTCTAATCCATGCCTTCTCAAACTTTAGGAAGCTTCCTTCTTAATCCTGACTCGATGTTCTAGACCCCTTGTCACCCAAAGTTCCTTCACCCGAATATCCCGTCCTTCCCTCTGTGGCACAGACCTCTTCAGCACGAGCAACGAGTGCTTCTGAAACAACTTCCAAATTTCTGTTGTGCATTTCCCTGAGAACATCTGTTCTTTATTGAGGCGCCCCAGATCCTGCCTAAAGCATTGTAATTCAACAATTAAATACTTTCACATACCATCTCTATCCCTCTCCATAATTATCATACAGATGCTGCAAATCTATTCCTACTGTTTGCTGATACCCCTCCAAATGTTTCCTTACACAGTTAAATTCCAAAACTCTTTTGAGAATAACTGTTGAAACTGTGTCCAGCTGCCATTGACTGTTTCAGATGGTCAGGACCTACTAAGTTAAAATATCTTCACAATTTCACCCTGCATTATTTGTCAATTACCTGAAAATGGTTTGCAAAAATGGTGACAAAGTTAGTTTCTCAAATTAAATCCTCTGGAAACAAATCTGCACCGGGACGAGATCACTGCTTGACTTTCTCAGCTCCAAGGACAATTATCTAACATTCTGCTAACTCTCCAGAAAAGACGAACCCATCATAGATTTAATTTCTTGGGGTTATAGAAATATACAGCATATGAACAGACGCTTTGGTTCAACTCGTCCATGCCATTTCGATATCCTTAATTAATGCAGCCCTATTTGCCTTCATTTGGTGCATACCCCGTAAAACCATTCCTAGTGATGAAATCAACTAGATGCCTCACTGTATACCTTCAACATTTCCTCTGGGAGCTCATTCCATATACATACCACCCTCACTTTTAAAACATTGCACCTCAGGTAATTTAAAATCTATTTCCACTTCAACATATGTACTGTCGTTTTGAAATACAACATCCCGGGAAATAGACACTGGCCCTTGAGCCGATCAACGCCTGTCATGGTTTTATAAATTTCAATAAGGTCACCCCTCAGTCTCCGATGCCCCAGGGAAAAACAGTCCCAGCCTATTCAGCCTCTCGCTGTTGCTCTAATCCTTCAACTCTGGCAACATCTTGGCAAAACCTTTTTGAACTCTTCCAAATTTTACAACATCTTTCCTATAGCACAGAGACCAGAAAAGAAAGCAGGATTCAGGAAGTCGCTGAAACAATGCCCTGTACTGCTGCAACTTGATATCACAATTCCAATACTCAGTGCAATGACCAGTGATGGCAAGCGTACTAAAGGCCTTCGTATGTACCTGTAACTCCATTTCCTAGGAACAGGGAACCTGCATCTCAACTTCTCTTTGTTCCGCAAAACTCTCGAGGACTTTAACCGCAAAACTCTCGAGGACCTGCCTTAATTTGCCTTTGTAAGTCTCACACTTATCTAAATTAAACTCCATCTGACACTCCTTGGCCCATTGGCTCATTTGATCAAAGTCCCTTTGTACTCTAAACTAATCTTTGCTGTCCACTGCACCTCTGGTTTTAGTGACAGCTCAAAATCAATACTCCTCTGATCACATCCTAATCAGTTATGTTAATGGAAAAACAAATAAATGTGCATTCAGCATGCATCTTTGCAGCACACTCCTCCTCACAGTCTCCCAGTCCAAAAAGCAAACATTCTTAATTACCATATGTTTCTTGCCTTCAAGCCAATTTTGCATCCAAATGGCAAATGTTTTCCTGTATTTCATGTTGTCCAACCTCACTAACCGCTCTCGTATGTGGAACCCAATGAACGTCTTTCTTAAGTCCACATCGATAACGTCCGCAGCTCTGCCTTCACAAATATTCTTTCTCACTTCTTCAAGAAACTCAATCATGTTGGGAAGACATAAATTCCACGCACAGCGCCACCTTGACTATTCCTAATCATTCCTTGCCTTTCGAAATACATGTAAATCCTGTTCATCAGAATCCCTTCCAACAAATCACTCATACTCACTTTAGACTCACTGGTCCATTATTCCCTCACCTTTCCTTACCACATTTCTAAAATAATGGCAGCAGGCTTCCGGCACCTCACCTCTGGCTGTTGATAATACAAATATCTCATCCAGAAGCCCAGCAATCACTTTCCATAAAGTTCCCAGTGATTTAATCAGTCCCCAGGATACTCTTGAGCAGCTCCGAGGACATATCTAGGTTTGTGTGTTTAAGGCATCCAGCACATCCTTCTTTGTAAAACGAACACTTTACAAGGTATCTTTACTTATTTCCTCAAATCCTCTAGCGTGCAACTTATCCTCCAGCAGAAACCGACACAAAATACTCATATATTGTCTCTCACACGTTCTGCGCTTCCGCTGACGGTTTAGTCTATTCTGTGCCTCGTTACTCTATTGTCCTTAAAGTATTTGGAGAATCTCTTATAATTCTTCTTAATTCTCTTTTCCAAAGCTATTTCATGTTCCTTTTGCCTTCCTGATTTCCCTCGAGCATATTCCTCCCAAATTTAAACTTCTCTGAAGACTCACTTTATCCTATAAACTCACAAGACATAGCAAGCCAATTGACCAATTAGCCCATCCAGGGTGATCCACTATTGAATCATGGCTGAAAACTTTCTCGACCTCATTCTCCCGCTTTCTACCCTTAACACGTGATCCCCATGACAATCAAGAACCTATCCAACTTGGTGTTAATTACACTCAATGACCTGCCCTCGACAGTCTTCTGTGGCAATGAAGTTTATATACTTACCACTCTCTCGCTGTAGAAATGTCTCCTTACCTCCGTTTTGAAAGATTTTCCTTTACTGGAAAGCCACACCTTCTAATTCCTAGTCTCTCCTGCCAGTGGAAACATCTTCCCAACTTCCACTCTTTACAGGCCATTCAGTATTCTGTCAGTTTCAATTAGATTCCCCCTCATTCTTCAAAATTCAATTGACTATAGACCCAGAGTCCTCAAATGTTCATCATTTGTTAAGCTTCTCATTCCTGGAACAATTTTGTAAACATTCTCTCAATCTGCTCCGCGGTCAGTAAAGAATTCCTGATATATTTAAACTAAAATTGTACACAATACTCCAATATAGACTGAATAAAGCCCCATACAGCCAATGAAATACACCCCTGCTTTAATATTCAACTCATCTCAAAATGAATGGCATCATTGCATTTGCCTTCATAACTATTGACTCAAACTGCACCTCGAGAGACTTCTGATCTTGAACTCCCAACTCTCTTTGCATTTCAGACTTCTGAATTTTCTCCCCATTTTGAAAATATTCAATGCTTCTATTCTTCCTATCAAAGTGAATGACCTCAGACTTAACTACCTTGTGGTCCATCTACCAAATTTTTGCTCGATTGTCCTAACCTTTCGAAATCCTTCTGCAGTCACCCAGTCTCCTCATGCTATCTGTTCCTCTACGCATTTTTATATTATCTGTAAACCTAGCCAGAATGCCCTCAGATCCTTCATCTATGTCCTTAAAGTATAAAGTCAAAAATTGTGACCCTTGTCGAACAGTGTTTCTCACTGCCTCTTATTCTGAGAAAGATCGTTTTATCCAAACTGACTGTTTTCTGTCAAATAGCCAATCTTATTCCCATGCTAGCACCGAGCCTCGAACAACATGGGCCTTTGTCTTACTCAGCAGCTTTGGGCATGGGAGCTGTTGAAGGCCTTCTTGAAATCCAGGTGGATAACATCGATTGCCTCCCCTTGGTATAAGTTGAAAATGTGTTGCTGGAAAAGCACAGCAGTTCTGGCAGCATCCAAGCAGCAGGAGAATCAACGTTACGGTCATGAGCCCTTCTTCAGGAAGGGCTCCTGAAGAAGGGCTCATATCCGAAACGTCGATTCTCCTGTTCTTTGGATGCTGCCTGACCTGCTGCGCTTTTTCAGCAACACATTTTCAGCTCTGATCTCCAGCATCTGCAGTCCTTACTTTCCCCTTGGTATAACCTGGCTACCATGCTCAGCTCTGTCCTCGGCTGTCTTGCTTTTTTGGGACATTACTTTCACCATGAAGACTAGCGTAAAGTGAATGTTCAGTTCCTCAGCCATTTCCTTGTTTCCCACTATTATCTCTTCTTAGCATGATATTTGAATGGCCTAATGTCCACTTTGGAATCTCTTTTGCCCTATGTATGTCTAAATAAACTCTGACAGTCTTCCTTTGTAATGCTGTTTAGCTTTCCCTCATATTTAATTCTTTCCTTCATTTATTATTTTCTTGTTGCTCTTTGTTGCTTCTTTTAAGCTTCCCAGTCCTTGGCTTTCCCACTGCAATTCGTCACATTTTATGCAGTCTCTTTTTTTTCCATCTCATCCTCCCTGCACCATGAGTCTTGTTCCTCGTGATGAAATGATGCTGTGTCTCCTCAATTACTCCCAGAAACCCCTGCCATTGTTCCACTGTCATTGATGTTAGGCCCCTCTCCCAGTCATTTCCACCCAGCTCCTGCCTCATACCACTTTCATTGCTTTTATTCAGTTGGAAAACCATCACCTTTGATTCTGTTCTCCCTGTCTCAAATTGCACTATAAATTCAATCATATTACTTACTCTGCATTCTAAGGGTTCCTTCACCTTAAGCTCCCTTATCAAGTCTGCCTCGTTGCACGATACTAAATCCAATCGTGTCTGTCCCGTCGTCGACTCCCCCATAAGCTGCTCCAAAACGCCATCTTGTTGACATTCCACAAACTGCTCTTCTTGCAATCCAATACCAACCTGATTTTCCGAGTCCACCTACAGACTGCAATCGCCAATAGTTACTGTAACTTTGACTTTCTTACACATCTTTTTTTTTGTTGTTCCTTGCGCCACACCTCCTGACTACTGTTCATATAACTCGGGCATGAAACATTCCAGCTGTTAATACCGAGACGTAAACCTTTTTCTTGACCACTGCGTCAATTTCTCCAGTCATCCCGCATTTTACAGCAACATACTGTCTCTGTACTTTTGTTGTGTCATTTTTGAAGGCCTGGGGAAGCAATGGCAGGTGAAGACTTCGGAACAGTCGTGTTGGACAAGCTAAATGTAGCCAAGTTTCCTGACCTGATTGAATGCATCCAAAGTTTCTAAAATGGATGGTGGGGGGAGATAACAGATACTCTGATGGTCATTTAATAAATTCAGGGGAGCTGCGGTGTTTGTGGCAGGTTGGAAATCATCAAATGTGACATCACTATTTTAAAAATGGCGATTGACAAAAAGCGTGTAACTAAAAGCCCATAAAATTAACCTCTGTGGTGGGAAAATCCATAACTGTATTGAGTAAGAAATAGTAATACTCCTGAATAGAAATAGTTGCATCATGCAGAGGCCGCATGGATTCATGAAGGACAGTTTATCTAATGTATTAAAATGATTTGCAGACATTAAATGCGCGATAGAGAACTGGGGAACCGATCGAGTTGATAGATGTGGTTTCCAACAGTTAATCGATAAGGCGATAATTCACTCAACATTTGGTTATAGTCCAGGAGATTTATTTGGAAACACTAGCTTTCAGAACACTGCTTCTTGCTCAAGTGGTGTGGAGCATAATATCTCAGACACAGAATTAATACCTGGAGATTAAAGTTTCAAACTGTGAGATATTGAACAAACCAGGATTTTTGAGTCTTTCCTCTTTTCGAACGGGTTGCATATTTTGGTTCATTAATATTTACATCCCAGATTTTCTTTTAAGTGAACTTTTCGAGATCGCTTAATGTTGTATAATAGAATATAGCATTTTCGCTCAGACAATGCATCAAATGTGTGAGGTTTAGTCTGTCTGCATCCCAATCTTGATTCAGAGTAGTTCGATTACCAAAGTGGAATTCAAAGAGTATTACATGCATTGACTGCCTGCAGATTGTACATTTTTACACAAAATAGAACGCACCTGCAAACATAATTCTGCAAATACAAATTCACCCCACAAACGTCTGCGTGAGTGTGCGTGCATGTGTGTTTGAGAGAGAGAAAGAGAGCATGTGCGTATGGGAGCACGTGACAGAGTGTGTCCTTGCATGTGTGAAAGTTTAGTCAAATATCTGTGGGGTTTTGATGGAGTATAACCCTGGAGGCGGATGTGCGTTTGTGTGCTTGAGTGTGAGGGTGTGTATGTGTGTTCATATAAGATGAAGAGTCTGCGTGCTTCTATGTAAGATTGTGTGTATGTATGCTTGTCTGCGTTTAGTGGGGTTACCTGGCGTGTGACATGAACCCAAGATCTAATTTGAGGTAGACGATGTTGTCTGAGTCACATGAGTTCCTGCTACATACACAGTGGGTATGCGTGGAGACTCTACAGATGACCCCATTCCACTATACATACTCTCTCTTGCGCACTTACACAAACACACACAAGCACACATGCACACACAATCTTACATACTCACACACTCTCACAGACCCTCTCTCTCTAACAGATATACATACATGTACCCCACACACTCATACCCGTAGATACACCCTCTCACAAGCTTATACTCCATCACAATCACAATCTTTACCAATTTTTCACACACTCAAGCACACACTCTCTCATGTACTCTCACAGACATGGTCACATACTCACATGCTCTCTCATGCGTGAGCACACATACTGACGCACACACATGTGTACGGGATAAATTTGTATTTGCAAAATCATGTTTGCATACACATTCTACTTTGCAGAAAAAATAGACAGTGTCCAGGCAGTCAATGCAGACAATCTTTTTTTTAAAATTCCACTTTGTTTGTTGTCATACACAGATGACGACACAGACAGACTATGAACTGATACCTTTAATGCATTGTCTGTTCTGAGTGTTATATATATTTACAAAACCTTACGATACCTCGAGAAGCCGACTTACAGGAAGTTCTGTGTTTTGCATACTAATACCCAAGCCATGCAGCACATTCTAAAGGATTAAATATTTAAAAATCCAGGTTTGTTGCATATATCGTATTGTGACATTGTCATTATCGACTTAAAGTTCTGTGTCTTGTGATCTTATAGTCCACACACACCTGATGAAAGAACAGCACTCTGAAAGCTATTGGTTTCAAATAAACCTGTTGGACTATAAGCTGGAGTTGGGTGATTTTTAAGTTTGTTTATCCCAGTCTGCGTCATCCACATCATTGAAAACGTGACATTGCTGCATAAGCGAAAGGTATATGGTGGTACAGGAAATGGATGAGAATACAGGATTGGTTCACTAACAGATATCAAACAATGGGAATAAAAGTTTTTTGTGGATGGCGATCAGTGGTTAGTGGTGTGCCTCAGGGATCAGTGTTGGGTTTACAATTGTTTACAACTGACAGAAATGATTTGCATTTAGTGACCGAGTGTAGAGTGTCTGGAGTGTGAGACGGAACTAAAATGAATAATAGTGTGAAGTGTGCAGAGAACACTGGAAGTCTGCAGAGGGATATAGATAGTTTAAGTGAGCAGGCAAGGTTCCGTGCATTGTTGGTAAATGTGGGGACATCTATTTTGGTAGGAATAACAGCAAAATGGACAGTTTTTGAAATGGTGAAAAATTCACCATGTTGCTGTTCAGGGACTCTTGTGTGTCCTTGTGCATGAATCACAAGACGTTTATTTGCAAGTGCAACAGGGAGGTCAGCCAGCAAATGGAATGCTGTCCCTTATTGCTCTAGAGATGCTGTTTAAAAACACAGAGGTTGTGCTTCAACTGTATAGGGTGTTGGTGAGCCCACATCTGGTGTACTCTGTTCAGTTTGTCTCCTTGTGAGAAAGGATATACTGTCACTGGTGGGGATGCAGAGGTGGCTCACTTCATTGATCCTGCAATTGAGAGATTTAACTTGAGTAGTCGGGGACTGCATTCATTGGAATTTCGAAGAAGGCAAGGCGATCTTCCAAAAAAACATAGAAACAGGGAGGCTGTTCGCACGAGCAGGTGATCGAGAGAGCATAGCGTCAAAATCAAGGGTGCAGATTTTGGACTGATTTGAGGAGAAACTTCATCACTGAATGTACTGTGAATCTGTGGAATTTACTGCCCAGTGAAGCGGTTGAAGCTATTTTCTTGACAGACATTTTTTCCCAGTGTAGGAATTAGAACCTATAGCTGAGGGCGTGAAATGATGTTATGAACGGTGAAGCAGCTTGAGATGCCTGATGTTTCACTCCTAATCCTATTCTTATGTTCCTATGTTCTAACTTTGCAGCCGTCCCTTTATCTCTGAATATCCACCCCAATCAATATTGAGAGTTCATGCCTCGTACCTACAAAATTGGCCTTCGTCCATATTTACAGCTTTAGCTTTTAGATCCGGTCTATTCTTTTCTATGACTGTTTTAAACGAAGAGAATTATGATCTCTGGTCCCAAAGTGTTCCTTCAATGACATCGAGGTCAATTGCTCTGCCTTAGTTACAAACAGAAAGTCAAACTTTACTCCTTGTCTAGTTGGTGCATCCTCATAGAATTAGGATCCCTACAGCATAGAAGCAGGCCCTGCGGCACTTGAAATCTACCCCGACCAAATCCCCTACATTATTTTTGACCCTAACTAACGCACGTATCCTACACATCCATGAAGACCGTCGGCAATTTAGCATGGCTAATTTACCAAAATAAATAATGGGTGACCCAGTGGTTAGCACTGCAGCCTCACACCGCCAGAGACCCGTGTTCAATTACCGCATCAGGCGACTCTGTCTGGAGTTTGCCCATTCTCCTCGTGTCTGCGCGGTGTTCCTCCGGGTACTCCGGTTTTCTCCCACAGTCCAACAATGTGCAGGTTATGCGAATTGACCAGGCTAAGTTGCCCGTAGTTTGGGGTAAATGTAGGGGAATGGTCTGTATGGGTTGTCCTTCGGTGGGGCGGTGTGGACTTGTTGGTCGAAAGGGCCTGTTTCCACACTGTAATCTAATCTAAATATGTTTGGATTGTGGGAGGAAACTGGAGCACCCAAAAGGAGCCCACACAGAAACAGGGAGAACGTGCAAACTCCGCAGTCTCCCGAGACTGGAATCGAACGCAGGTCACTGAAATTGTGAGGCAGCAGTGCTAAGCACTGAGCCGCCATGCCATCCTTTGGACAGTGAATCAAGAAAAAAAAACACGTACACACTTAACAGATTTCTTTTCATCCAAGCTCTTTGCAATATAATCATAAGTTTGCAATGACAGGGATTTTTAACATTTCAATGATAGATTGGGACGAACATATTGCTGAGAGCTTGGATGAAAAGGAATCTGTTAAGTGTGTACGTGATATGTTCGTCCCAATCTATCTTTGAAAAGTTAAAAATCCCTGTCATTGCAAACGTATGATTATCGATAACTGGAATGTACCAATAAATGTGTTTCTCAATTTCCCACTTATGATTGGGGTGGGGGTCTATAATGCAATACAAATAAACCTGAAAGAAAAAAAAGGTATGCAAACAAAAGCCGTGCTTTTTTTAAAAATAGAATTCTGTTAAGGGTCCTTCAGGAGGGGCCGATACATAAATGTTTACATTTTCAGATTATATTTGTAGAAGGAAAGGGGTTTTCTCTCATTGCTGAAAGCGGACATGATGGCCCAATCATTTTTTCATTAGACTGGTAATTTGGAGACGATAATATTCGAGGGACCTGGGTTCAAATCCTATCATCGCACATGGTTATCATTTGAATTCAATAAAAAACTAGAGTTGGATATATTATGAGTTTGAGGAAATCGTTGTCAATGATCATAAAAAAAACACATCTGTTTCACTAATATCCTGTAATGCTATCATTATATGGTCTGGCCTACAAGTGCAGGCCTACAAGGTCCAGACCGACAGCAGTGTGGTTCACTCTGAATCACCAATGGGTAATTAAGGATGGGCAATAAATACGGGCCTGGTCAGTTGTGGTGACATCATCTGAATATTTCTTTTTTCTCAATCGAGGTGGGGACTTTCTTTTTAAATGAAGTTGAATTGATGATTTCTTCAAGTGAAAACAAAAAGAGATCACCTTGATGGAAATACACTAATAGACCCGTAATTTTCAGAGGGAAATTAAGGAACAATTATGAAGAGAAATATCAAAATAACAAAGTTGCAATAATAACTCACGGGACTTATCATAGTGTTAGAGGTTTGGAAGGTAAAGAGTTTATCAAATGTATTCAAGGAAATTTCCTTTATCAATATACAAATTTTCCTTCTGCAAAAGGTGTAAAATATGACCTATTCTTGCATAATACGTCAGGGCTAGTGAATAAAATGAGAATAAGGGAAAACAGTGGAGGAAGTGACGTGGGACAGAGGGGCATCCGGGAAGGAAATCAGTGACCATATATATCAGTGCTAAGCACTGAGCCGCTATGCCATCCTTTGAACAGTGAATCAGCAGAAAAAAAATCACGTACACAACAGATTCCTTTTCATCCAAGCTGTTAGCAATATGTTCGGCCCAATCTATCATTGAAAAGTTAAAAGTCCCTGTCATTGCAAACTTACGATTATAGATAACTAGAATGTCCCTATAATTGTGTTTCTCAATTTCCTACCGATTGTTGACGAGGACCAGAGGGGCAGCCGGGAAGGAAAGCAGTGACCATTTCTATCAGCAAGGCGGCGAAACCGTGTTAGGGAATTGGAGCTGGAACTGGATTAACTACGGATCATTCGGGAGGCTGAGGGAGTAATTGAGAGGAGTTACCAGGAGTTGGTCACTCCCAAGGCTCAGGACAAGGATAGATGGGTTACAGTTAGGGGGAGGAAAGGGGACAGACAAATAGTGCAGAGATCCCCTGTGGTCATTTCCCTCAGCAATATGTATACCGTTCTGGATACTGCTGGGAGGATGACCAACCAGAGGAAAGCCATAGTAGTCAGTTCTCTGGCACTTAGCTTGACACTGTGGCAAAGAAGTGAAGGGGGCAGAATAGAAAAGCACTCATGGTAGGGGACTCGATAGTTAGGGGAATTGACAGGAGATTTCGTGGTCAGGATCGGGATTCCCGGAAGGTATGTTGCCTCCCTGGTGCCAGGATCCGGGACATCTCCGATCGGGTGTATAAGGTTCTAAAAGGGGAGGGCGAACAACCAGAAATCGTGTCACATATTTTCATTAATGATATAGCCAGAAACAGGATTGACGATATAAAAAGTGATTTCAGGGAGTTAGGATGGAAGCTGCAAAGCAGGGCGAACACAGTAGTGTTCTCTAGTTTATTAGTGGTGCCACGAGATAGTGAGGCGAGGAACAGGGAGCGGGCGCAGCTTAACACGTGGCTGCGCAGCTGGTGCAGGAGGGAGTACTTCAGATACGTAGATAATTGGGATGCCTTCTGGGGAATGTGGGACTGAACAAGGAGAATGGGTTGCATCTGAACTGGAAGGGGACCAATGTCCTGGGTTGAAGGTTTGCTCGAGTAGTTCGAGAGAGTTTAAACGAGTATGGCAGGGGGGTGGGAACATGCGCTGTATACCGGAGGTGGTAGTTGATGAAGATGAGGCAATAGGAAATGGTAGACTGGCTAGTGGGAAGGATTGTGCTGGGAGGAACCAACGGATCAGCTAAAGTGTGTTTGCTTTAACGCAAGGAGTATCAGGAATAAAAGTGATGAACTTAGAGCATGGGTCAGTAGCTGGGGCTATGATGTTGTGGCCATAACACAGACATGGGTTTCTCAGGGGCAGGAATGGTTGTTGGATGTTCCAGGGTTGAGAGCATTTAAAAAGAATAGGGAAGGGAGAAAAGAGGAGGGCGTGTCGCACTACTAATCAGAGAGAATATCACAGCTACAGAAGCTTCCATTGTCGAGGAAGATCTGCCTACCGAGTCAGTATGGGTGGAAATTAGGAACAGCAAGGGAGCAGTCACCTCGTTAGGGGTTTACTACAGGTCCCTCCATATAGCAGCAGGGAGATGGAAGAAAGCATAGCTTAGCAGATTTTCGAAAAGTGTGGACGTCGTAGGGTTGTGACAATGGGCGACTTTAACTTTCCCAATATTGATTGGAACCTTCTTCGAGCAGAAGATTTGAAAGGAGCTGTTTTTTTAAGGTGTGTCCAGGAGGGTTTCCTAACTCAGTACGTTGACAGGCCGACGAGGGGAGAGCCCATTCGAGACTTGGTGTTTGGAAATGAGCCGGGGCATGTATCAGATCTTGTTGTGGGAAAGCATTTTGCTGATAGTGACCACAACTGCCTCACATTCTACATCGCCATGGAGAAGGAGAGGATTAGGCAAAATGGGGGGATGTTTAATTAGGGAAGAGGCAACTATGATGCGATTAGACATGAGTAAGGAATCATGGATTGTGAGCAATTGATCCATTGAAAAGGCACTATAGACTAAAGAAGACTGTTTAAGAAACAGTTGTTGCAAGTGATGAATAAACATGTCCCACTGAGACAGGCAGTAAGTGGTAAGATAAAGGAACCTTGGATGACGAGAACAGTGGAGCTTCTCGTCAAAAGGAAAAAGGTAGCTTACGTAAGGTGGAGCAAGCTGGGGTCAAGCTCAGCCCTAGAGGATTACAGGCAGGCGAGGAAGGAGCTCAAAATGGTCTAAGGAGAGCCGGGGGGGGGGGGGGGGGGCAGGAGAATGACTTGGCAGAACGGATTATGGAGATCACAAAGGCATTTTACACTTATGTGAGGAATAAGAGAATGGTCAAAGAAAGAGTACGGCCGATCAGGGATAGCATAGGGAATTTGTATGTGGAGTCTGAGGATGTAGAGGATGCCCTAAATGAGTTTTTTGCTTCTGTCTTTACGAAAGAAACGAATTTGTTAGTGAATGAAACCTTTAAAGAGCAGGTGTACATGTTGGAATGGATATAAATAGAGGAAGCTGATGTGCTGAAAATTTTGTCAAACATTAAGATTGACAAGTCACCAGGCCCGGACCAGATTTTTTCCTCCGCTGCTTTGTGAAACCAGAAATGCAATTGCTTCGCCACTTACTGAGATCTTTGCATCCTCACTCTCCACTGGAGCTGTACCTGAGGACTGCAGAGAGGCAAATGTAATTCCTCTCTTCAAGAAAGGAAATAGGGAAAACCCCGGCAATTACAGACCAGTAAGTCTCACCTCTGTCGTCTGCAAGGTGTTAGAAAGGATTCTGATGGATAGGATTTATGACCATCTGGAAGAGCATGGCTTAATTAAATGCAGTCAACACGGCTTTGTGAGGGGCAGGTCATGCCTCACAAACCTTATCGAGTTCATTGAGGATGTGACTATAGAAATTGATGAGGGTCGAGATGTGGATGTGGTTTATGTGGACTTCAGCAAGGCATTTGACAAGGTTCCCCATGGTAGGCTCCTTCAGAAGATCAGGAGGACTGGGATACAGGGAAACTTAGCTGTCTCGATACAGAATTGGCTGGCCAACAGAAGAGAGCGAGTGGTAGTAGAAGGAAAATATTGCGCCTGGAAATCTGTGGTGAGTGGTGTTCCACAGGTCTCTGTCCTTGGGCTTCGACTGTTTGTAATTTTTATTAATGACTTCGATGAGGGCATTGAAGAATGGGTCAGCAAGTTTGCAGATGACACAAAGGTTGGAGGTGTCACAGACAGTATAGAGGGCTGTGTAGGCTGCAGCGGGACATTGACAGGATGCTGAGATGGTCTGAGAGGTGGCAGATAGAGTTCAACAAAGATAAATGCGAGGTGATGCATTTTGAAAGGTCGAATTTGAAAGCTGAGTACAGGATTAAGGATAGGATTCTTGGCAGTGTAGAGGAACAGAGGGATCTTGGTATGCAGGTAGATCGATCCCTTAAATTTGCCACCGAAGTGGACAGGGCTTTTAAGAAAGCATATGGCGGTTTAGCTTTCATCAACAAGGGGATTGAGGTTAAGAGTCGTGAGATCTTGTTGCAGCTCTATAAAACTTTGTTAAGTCTGCATTTCCAATACTGCGTCCACTTCTGGTCGCCCTATTGTAGGAAAGATGTGGATGCTTTGCAGAGGGTTCAGAGGAGGTTTACCAGGATGCTGTCTGGACTGGAGGGGTTTTCTTATGAAGAGAGTTTGACTGAGCTCGGACGTTTTTCATTGGAGAAAAGGAGGAGGAGAGGGTAGCTCATTGAGGTATACAAGATAATGAAGGGCTTAGATAGAGTCGATAGCCAGAGACTATTTCCCACGGGAGAAATGAAAAACACGAAGGGTCATAGTTTTAAGCTTGTTGGAGGAAAGTGCAGAGGGGATGTCAGAGGCGGGTTCTTTACACAGAGTTTGTGAGAGCATAGAATGCGTTGCCAGCAGCAGTTGTGGAAGCAAGGTCATTGGGGACATTTAAGAGACTGCTGGACATGCATATGGTCACAGAAATTTGAGGGTGCATCCATGCGGATTGGTGGTTGGCACAACATCGTGGGCTGAAGGGCCTGTTCTGTTCTGAACTGTTCTGTGTTCTATGTTCTATGCTCTATACAGGCAGGCCGACACACTCTCACACACGCGCTACACAGTCTCTCACACACTGTCTCACACATTATGTCACAAATTCACTCTCATACTTTCACACACTCAAACTCTCACGCACTCTCACATACAGTCTCTCTCACACACACTCACCCTCACACACGCATATACATACTTTCTCATACATACTCTCTCACATGCACACATTTGCACGTACATACACACGCACACACTCACACATTCTCACACACTCACACTCACAATCTATCACAACACATACCCTTACACAGGCACTGTCACATACACAGATGCTCAGACTCGCTCTCACACACTCACACCGTCTCTGCATCTCTCTCTCTCACACACGCACGCACACAAGTATACACTCACTCTCTCTTGCACACACACACATTCGTCCACATGCACATGCCCCTTCCTTCTCGACCATGATGCAAGCATTCTCAACAGCACAATAAATATTTCACAAAAACAACACTAAGTCTTTTGTTTGATTCTCTTTGTTCTGTTCTGAGTCCCGATTAGATTACTGTTTCTGAAAATCCGCATGTAAAGTCAACCTAATCCCATGTGCCACTTCCTGCTACCAAAAATACCATCTGATTCCTATCCGAAGTGTGAGACAGGAGCCTTTCAGCTTCTTCAACCTCACCCATTTGTTTAAATATCCTGTTTTAAAATGACACCTAATGATCATTTAATGGAACTTTACTTTTAAAATCCCAATATCAGATTGCCGTTCCATGTCCCTGTATAACTGTGAGCCAGTGTGCATCTCTGTGTGTGAGCGACTGTGCGTGTGTGCGTGCTATCATGGACCTGCATTACTGTGTTAAGTCCTCCTTTACTTCAGTACGTATTCAGTATTCAACACTATTATCCTATCCTTTTTACACAAATCACAGAAAGCTGGTGTGATTCTGTCATCAAACTTCAAGACCGCTTTTGACACATTTGCCCCATCTTTTTTATACACAATATCACTATCTCTCTCATGCACAATCTCACACTGTCTCATGCTTAATCACTGTCTCTCATTCACAATCCAACTCTCTCCCTCATGCACAATCATTCTCTCATACACAATTCCACTCTCTCTCATTCATACACAATCTTGCTCTCTCAGACGGAATCTCACATTCTCTCATATACAATCTCACTACGTTTGTCTCTCTCTGTCCTGCACAATCTCAATATCTCTCTCATATGCATTCCCACGATCTCTCTGATATATACTTATCTCTCTCATACACATTCTTACACTCTCTCATGTACATTCTCACTGTCTCGCTCAAACGGAATCCCTCTCTCTCATGCACAATCTCAGGTCTTTCTCTCATACAGCATTTAGATTTCATCTAGATTTTCAAAAACAAAGGATGTGAGGGGGAGAACAAGTGTCACATTGACATTTTTCACCAGTCCATTGTGTTTTGAATGGGAGTATAACAAACCGGGGTGTGAGTTATGGAATGTCATTTTATCGAAGGGTTCTGTGGTTTTCTATACAGGATAACACAGACTGGGGAGTGGGTCACAGTGTATAATGTAATCGAGGGGATCTATAGTTTTCTAATTATTGGATAACACACACCAGGAAGTGGGTTACAGTGTGTAATATAATTGAGGGGATCTTGGGCTTTATATAAATGGTAACAGATAATGGAGAGTGAGTTGAGCCTTTAATCTGATCGAGGGGATCGTGAGTTTTTAATACATGGTATAACAAAAACGGAGGAGTGATGCACAGTGTGCAATCTAATTGAACTGATCTGGGGTTTTATCCACGAGATTACATATATTGGGGAGTGAGGTACAATATGTGATCTAATCGATGTCACCTGGTGTATAGATGGAGTATAACAAGTACCGGGAGTGATTTAGAGTGTGCAATCTAATCGAGTGGATCTGGTGTTTTAAACATAGGCAATACATACTGGTGAGTGAGTAACTGTGCACAATCTGACTGAGGGGATCTGGGGTCTTATACATAGGATACGTGTGTGTGTGCAGATAAATTCCACAAACATCCGGAATAAAATGGGTGAACGTGCAGCATGGGTTGGTACCTGTGACTTCGATATTGTGGCCATTTCAGAAAAAATGGAGAGAGCAGGAATAAGAATGGTTGTTGCAGGTTCCGCCATTTAGATGTTTCAGTAAGAACAGAGAAGATGTTAAAAGAGGGGGAGGTGTCGCATTGTTAGTCAAGGATAATACTACAATGACAGAAAGAACGTTTGAGAACTCGTCTATTGAGGTAATATGGGCTGAGTTTAGAAGCAGGAAATGAGAAGGTACCCGATTTTCTATTTTCTATAGGCTTCCAAATAATTCCAGAGACGTAGAGGGAAAGAGAGCAAAGATAAGTCTAGATAAGAGCAAAAGTAACAATTGTCATGGGGGAGTTCAACTTTCGAAATAGCGATTGAAAATAACAGATCGAGTACAGGTGGGTCAGTGTTTGTCCAGTGTGTTCAGGGTGGTTTCCTGATACAGTATGTAGAAAAGCTAACAAGAGCAGAGGCTGCATTGGATTTCGTACGAGGTAACGAACCATGCCAGGTGCCACATTTTCAGGTAAGTGAGTACTTTGAGGATAATGATCACAATGTGGTTACGTTTACTTTAGCGATGGAAAGAGGGAAGTATATAAAGCCGGGCAAGAGTTATTGTTAGGGGAAAGACAACTATGATGCGATTAGGCTAGATTTAGGATGCAGAGGATGGGGAAAGAAAGCTGCAGAAGATTGGCAAATTTGAAATGTGGAACTCATTCAAGGAACAGCTATTGCGTGACCTTGATAAATGTGCACCTGTCAGGTAGGGCAGTGGTCGAACCAGAGAGCCATGGTTTACTAAAGATGTTGAATCTCTTCACAAGAGGAAGAAGCAAGTTTATAAAAGGATCAGACGTGTAGGCTCAGTAAGGGCATTTGTGAATTACAAGTTTGCCAGGAAAGGTCTCAGTGACAGAGCTACGAAGAGCAGGAAGGGGGTTTAACAAGTCGTTGGCAGATACGATCAAGGAAAACCAGAAAGCTTTCGATAGGTATATCAGGAATAAAGGTATGACGAGAGAAAGATTAGGGACAATCATGGATAGTAGTAGGACTTTGTGAGTAGAGTCACAGGAACGCGCCAAATGAATAATTTTCGTCAGCATTCCCACTCAGAAAAGACAACGTTGTCGAGGAGAATACTCAAATCCAAGATATTAGACTAGAAGAGATTGAGGTTCACAAGGAGGAGGTGTTAGCAATTGTGGAAAGTGTGAAGACAGAACACTCTCCTGGGCTGGATGACATTTACCATAGGATTCTCTGGGCAGTTAGGGAGGAGATTGCAGAGCCTTTTGCTTTGATGTTAATGTCATTATTATCTACAGGACTAGTACACGAAGGCTGGAAGATAGCAAATACCGTCCCCTTATTAAAGAAGGGGAGTAGAGACAACCCTGGTAATCATAGACCAGTGAGCCTTACTTTGGCTAAAATAGTTAAAATATCGGAAAGGTTATGAGAGATAGGATATCTAACCATCAAGAGAGAATGAAGCTCATTAATGATAGGCAAAATGGTTTTGTGAAGGGTAGCTCGTGCCTCACAAACCTTATTAAGCTCTTTCAAATGGGGAATAAACAGGTGGATGATGTGGTGTATATGGATTTCAGTAAGGCGTTTGATAAGTTTCCCAGTGGTATGCTATTATACAAAATACGGAGGCATGCGGTTAAAGTTAATTTAATGGGTTTGGAACAGAAATTAGCGAGCGCAAAGAGGGCAGAGGGTGGTGATTAATAGAAAATTTTCAATCTGGAGTCCAGTTACTCGTGGTGTACCACAATAATCTGTTTTGGGGACATTGTGCTTTGTCATTTTTGTAAATGAAGGAGGTGAGTGTGTAGCAGCAAGGGTTCGTAAATTTACGGAAGACACGAAGATCAGTGGAGTTGTGGACTGTGCCGAATGATGTTGTAGGTTACAGAGGGACATAGGTAATCTCCAGAACTGAGCTGAGAGGTGGCAAGTGGAGTTTAATGTGGAAAAGTGAGAGATAATTCACTTTAGAAGGAGCAATGGTATTAAAGAGAACTGGGCACATGGTAAGATTCTGGCTGAGCATAGAGAGCTTGTTGTCCACCTACATGGATCCCTGCAAGTTGCCAACCAGGTTGTTAAGGTTGTTATGAAGGTATTCAGTGTGTTAACTTTTATTGATACAGAGATTGAGTTTCTGAGCCTCGAGGTCATGCTGCACCGGTACAAAACTCGGGCGCAGCCACACTTGAAGTAATGTGTACAGTTCTGGGCACCACATTATTGGAAGAATATGGAAGCTTTGGAAAGGTTTAACGGGAGATTTATGAGGATGCTGCCTGGTATGGAGGCAACGTCTAATGATGAAAGGCTGAGGGAATTGAAGCTGTCTTAACTAGAGAGAAGAAATTTGAGAGGTTACTTAATTGAAACATATATCTAATCAGAGGTTTAGATAGTGTGGACATTGAGAGCATTTTTCCTCAGATGCTGATCGCTCACACGAGGGGACATAACTTTAAACTGAGGGACGATAGGTATAAGACAGGTGACAGATGTAGTTTCTTTACTCAGAGAATAGTAGGTGCGTGGAACACACTGCCGGAAATAGGTGTAAACTCGCCATCTTTCAATGGTCTATGGAAACACATACGGATGAAAATGAAATAGTTGAGGATGGAAAGGCTTTAGATTGTTTCCACAGGTCGGTGCAACATCGGTGGCCGAATGTCCTGCACTGCACTCTTTGTTCTACTGTTCCATGCTCTGCCCTTGAATGACCCAGATCTTCATAAAGTCAGTCTTTTGTTCCTGGCATTCTTCAGAATGCTTTCGGATTTCCTTGATCTTACCTGCCATAGACTTCTTATGTCCCCTCCTGGATCTTCTCAGCTCTCTCTTTATGTCCTTCCTGTCTGCCTTGTTACTCTCAAGCGCCCCAGCTGAGCCTTCACGTCTCATCTTTACATAAGTTGGTTTGTGTGAAATTTGAGAAAGACTGACGATGGGGCCTAACTCTACAGAATTCAAACTTTGCGACAGATTCTGAACAAGTCTGAATTAGTGGTGCTGGAAAAGCACAGCAGGGCAGGCAGCATCCGTGGCGTAGGAAAATCGACGTTTCGGGCAAAAGCCCATCATCAGGAGCTGAATAAGTCTGTACACGTGCAATTCCGTGGGGGAGCTATATCAGTTTTGGCATATTTGTGTCGCACAGATATTTGGTGCTTAGAAAGTAAGGCAAAAACTGGGGAAATGTGACATTGTCTCTGGGATTCACTGCAAGCAGCCTCTGGAATTTTCATTTTAATCACCTTCAAAAAAATCTTCCATTTACTAACTCCGTAACAAAAATTCATATTGTAATGATACATTAATATGGGACAGAAATCAGCTTTACATCAGACCATGGAAAATACAATCTTAATTACCCTCTCCAAGGGCCTCATGATTTTATAAATAAAAATGAAATGCTCCCTTCTCTGTGACAATCGTTACAGGGAAAACAGCCCCAGGCAGTTCAGTGGCTCACTATACCTCAAACCCTCAAATGACGACATTATTGTGAATCTTTTCTGAACGCTTTCAAGTTTCATTACATCCTTCTTAAAGGAGGGAGACCAGAATTCCATGTAATATTCATAAACTGGCCGAACCAGTATCCTGTAGAGCCGCAACGGGACCTCACAACTCTTATTCTCAGTGCACTGAAAAGTAAAGGCTAGCAAAAGAAACGCCTTCTTTTCTGGCCTATCGACCTGTAAATACACTTTCAAAAAACTATGAACCTACACTACAAGGTCTTGTTGTTCAGCAACACACCCCCATGAACATACCATTACCTGCATATATCATGTACTGATTTGCCTTTCCAAAATGCAGCATATCCCATTTATCCACATTAAACTCAATCTGCCACTCCTCCGCCCACTGGTCCAACTGATCAAGTTCCCATTGTACTCTGAGATAACGTTCTTCGCTGTCCATTGCATCTCCAGTTTTGGGGACAACTGTAAACTTCCTAACAATAACTCCGATGCTCACTTCCAAATCATTAAAAATAATAACGAAAAGCAGTGGACCCATCGCCGATTCCTTGTGGCAAAACAGTGGTCAGAAGCTTCCAACCTGGAAAACAAACAACCAACACCAACGCCTCTTTTTTTTTTACCTTGGAGCCAGTTCGAGGTCGAAATAGACAGTTATCCCTATATTCCATGTGATCAAACCATGCTAACAACTCTACCATGTGAAATCTTGCAAATGCATTATGAAAGACCCCAAAGATCACGTCCAACATTCTGCCCTGATCATTCATCTTCTGTTACCTCTTCAAAAAATTCAATCAAGTAAGTGAGACATGACTTCTCAAGCATTAAGCAGTGTTGACTATCCCTAATCAATCTTTGTCATTCCAAATACTTGCATATCTTCTCCCTCAGGATTCCTTCCAAAAACTAGCCCAACACTGATATCAGCTTTTCTTTGGTCTGCAGTACCTTCTTACCTTCCTCAAATAGTGACACCACTTCGGTGAACAGCAATCATTTCTCCAGCTTCCCACAGAGATCGAGAGTATACCTGATAAAGTACTGGATTTATCCACCTATATACATTTGAAGGCATCCAGCACCTGCTCCCTTCTAATATGGACATTTTTCAAGATATCACCATCGATTTCACCACTTTCCATTTTCTTCTTCATAGTAAACACTAATGCAAAATACTCGTTTACAATATCCCCACCTCCTCCTGCTCCAATCATCGGCTGCATTGTTGACATTTAAGGGATCCTACTCTCTCCCGAGTTAGCCGTTTGTCCTTCTTTTATTTATACCATGCATTTGCAGTCTCGTTAACCCTATTTGCCAAAGTTATCTCATGTTCTCTTTTCACAGTCCTGATTCCCAAGTATATTCCACCTACCTTTATGCTCTGCTAATGATTCGCTCGATCTCCGCTGTCGATACCTGACATTTGCTTCCTTCTTTTTCTTAACCACAACCTCAATTTCTCTAGTGATCCAGTATTCCCTTTTCAGACTAGCAATGTCCTTCACCCGAACAGGAACATACTGTCTCTGGATTCTCATTATCGCATTTTTGAAGGCTTCTCATTTTCCAACTGTTGCTTTACTGACGAATATTCGTCCCCAGTCAGCGTCGGAAAATTCTTCCTACATACCTTCAAAATTGGCGTTGCTCCCCTTTAGAACATTAAGTTTTAGAACTGGTCTATATTTTCCCATCACTGTTTTAAAAGAATAGAGCTATGGCCTCTGGCCCAACGTGCTCCCTCACTGACACCTCAGTGACCTACTCTGCATAGTTTCCCAAGAGTAAGTTAAGTTATTCACTGTCTGTAGCCGGGATATCCACATAATTTATTAGAACGTATTCTTACACACACTTGACAAATTCTTTTCCGTCTAAACCCTTAGAACTATGGCAATTTTAGTATATGTTTGCAAGGTTAAAATCCCCTACCATTACCATTGTATTATTCTTACAGATAACTACGATCCCCTTGCAAGATTGTTTATCAATGTCCAGTTGATTATTGTAGGGTGTACAGTACAATCCCGATCAGGTAATCATTCCTTTCCCAGTTCCCGCTCCACATCCCTGGATGTGTTACCAAGTGCATCCTCCTTAGGTACATAGAGCATCAAACGTTACGTTCTCTTTCCCCCTCAATGTTGCGCCGACCTGTGGAATCACCCTGAAGCCATCTCACCTGCAGAATTCCATTCTCATGCGTATGCCTATTCCAATGACAATTTAAATACCCTTAAAGTTGGCGAGTCTACCACTGTTGCAGGCAGTGCGTTGCATACTGCTACTACTCTCTGAGTAAAGAAACTAACTAACTCTGATGTTCTTCCTATATCTATAACCCGTCATATTTAAGCTAAATCCCCTCGTGCTAGCCATTACCATCAGAGGAAATAGGCTCTCACTGTCCAACCTCCGTAAATGTCTGATTACCTTATATGTATCAATTTGGTCGGCTCTTAACCTTTTTCTCTGAAACGAAAACACCCTCAGATCTCTCAACCATTTCACGTAATACCTTCCCTCCACAACTGGTAACATCCTAGCAAATCTCCTCTGAAACATTTCCAAAGCAGCCACATCCTTCCGATAATGCGTTGACCAGAACTGTACACAAAAATCCAAATGTGGTTGTACCCAGTGTTGTTTTTGATCTCGTGGACCCGGAACTCAATCCCTCGATCAATAACAGTTAACAAACTGTATGCCTTCTTTCTCCCCTATCAACCTTGGCTCTAATTTTCAAGGATTTTAAGTAACATTCACAAAGATCTCTCTTCTCATCTACACTACCAAGAATCTTACCATTAGGCCAGTACTCTGTATTCCTGTTACTTCTTCCAAAGTGAATCACCCCCTCACACTTTTCCACGCTAATCTTCATTTGCTAACTGTCTGTCCACTATGCAGCTTATCTAAATCTCTCTGAAAAATACAACATCCACAACTCGACCAACCAAAGTGTCATCCGCAAATTTACTAACTCACACTTCGATGCTCTCATTCACGCCATTTGTAAAAAATTATCAAACAGTGGCCCGAAAACAGATCTTTGCAGAACCCCACTAATAACCAAACTCCTGGATGAATATTTCCCATCAACTGTCACCTCCTGTCTGCTATAAGCTACCTAATTTCTCATCCAAACTGCTAAATTACCCTCAATCCCATGTCTCCGTATTTATGCAATAGCCTACAGTGGAAAACTTATCAAACACTTTACTGAAATTCATGTCTACCATATCAACCGCTTTACCACCATCCACCTCCTTGGTCACCTTCTCAAAGAACGCACTAAAGCTCGTGAGGTACGACCTACCCTTCACAAAACCGTGTTAACTATCCCTAACGAACTTTATCATCTCTCGATGATTATAAATCCTGTCTCTAACAACCCTTTCCAAAACTTTGCTGAGAACCGAAGTAAGGCTCACTGGTCTATAATTTCCAAGGTTGTCTCCACCCCCCTTTTTGAACAAGGGAACAACATTTGCTATCCTCCAGTCTTCTGGCACGAACACTGTAGACAATGACGATATAAAAATCAAACCCAAAGGCTGGGCAATCTCCTCCTTGACTTCCCTGAGAATCCGTGGATAAATCCTATGCAGCCCAGGGGACTTACCTATTTCCATAGTTTCCAGAACTGCTAACACCTCCACCTTATGAATCTCAACCCCATCTGGTCTAGTAGCTTGTATTTCAGTATTATCCTGGCACATATTGTCTTTTTCCATTGTGAATACTGACGAAACATGCTCATTTAGAGCTTAATATATCTCCTCTGACTCAACGCAACACTTTGCACTACTTTACTACATTAGACCCTAATCTTACTCTAGTTATTCTTTTATTCATGATTAAGCTATAGAAAGCCTTCGGGGTTTCCTTGATCCGCCAATGAATTCCCATGTCCCATACTGGTTCGTCTTAGTTCTATCTTTGGATGTAATGCTATCCCTTATCAAAAATGACACTCCCTGTCCTCTTTTGCTCTATTTTCTTACTATGCCTTCGGGTTCACTTGCTTTCTTTTTTTAGTGCTCTGCTTTACGGAACATCTCTGGGACACCCGCTCGAACCAACCATACCACGCTATTGCCCAACATTTCAACTCCCCCTCCCACTCAGTCGATGACATGAAGGTTCTGGGCCTCCTTCACCGCCCCCCCCCCCACTCACTTCCCGACGCGTGGAGGAAGAACGCCTTATCTTCCACCTCAGAACACTTCAACCCCAGGTCATCAATGTTGACTTCACCAGTTCTCTCATTTCCCCTTCCCCCAACACACCCCAGTTCCCAACTTCCAGCTCAGCACCGTCCCTTTGACCTGTGCGACCGGCCTGTCTTCTTTTCCACCTGTCAACTCCACCCTCCTCTCTGTACTATTACCTTCATCCCCACCCCCACTCACCTAATGTTCTTTATGCTGCTTTCTCCCCACCCCCACCCTCCTCTCATTTATCTCTCCACCCTTCAGGCTCTCTGCCTGTATTCCTGATGAAGGGCTTTTATCCGAAACGTCGATTTCACTGCTCCTCGAATGCTGCCTGAACTGCTGTGTTTTTCCAGCAGCACGGTATTCCAGAATCTGGTTTCCAGCACCTGCAGTCATTGTTTTTACCTTTAAGCGCATTGTACACCCTGTCCGAGATATTCTTGATCCTGGCACCAGGAAGGCAACAAGCCATTCTCGCGGTCCCCTGCAGAATGTTTGTACCTCTGAATTTAGAGGTTCCTATCACAACCAATCGCTTGGAACCTGACATTCTACGTTACATTAAAGCCTGGCTTGGTGACAGAAACTTGACTGCTGGTGCAACATTCATCTGAGATCCATCTCGAGTACATCCCAAGCAGCATACTTGTTTGAGATGGGGATAGCCACCAGAAACTCCAGCACTACCTGCCTCTTCTGCCTAACTTTAATAGACATTATCCATCTACATGACTGTATCTGCGGATTTTGTTCCTTCCTATAACTGCTATGCTCCTGTAAATTCTTCATTGCCTCTAACTGCCATTCCAGCTGATCAAAATAATCTTCTTGAATTTATAACCAACCACTCTTACAGCCAACATACTGAACAGTAGCATGGAAACTCTCTGTAACCCCTTACATCGTAGCGGAAGGGCACTTCACTCTCCTAAAGGTAATCTTTGCACCTGAACAATCTATAGGTACAAGAAATAGCACAGTCTTACTGCTCTAATAAAGCATTGCTCCAGGCAACTTCAGTATCAATATTTTGTATTTTTAAATTTAATCAAGAGGCAGAACTCAACAAACATATCATCACAAAGAACGCACTCTATTCACTGCTGCAGACTTCCCAAAAATGGGCAGTAAGGTTTAAAATATTTTAAAAGCTATGCACTTTGCTGCTCTTGTACTGCGAGGTCTCTCTCGCAGGATCCTTCAAGTTCATCTTGGAATTTGACTGTTGGTTATTTTTTCATAGACACACTTCAATATCCAAAGATACTTCCCTGAAACAGCTGTGTCAACCAGTTGTGTCGGTTTCTTTCTCCTTTAATACCTTGAACACGAGGTTCTTGCCTTTGTCTCTCTGTCTTTTTTAAAAAGTGTCATTTTTATTCTAATATTTCTTTTCCCCAAAATTTCCAAAACAATGCAATAGCTTAGAAAACAGTAATTGCTGCTCCTGGAATTTGAGGAAATGACCTCTAATACCTAAATTCCTAAAGAAAAACTGGATTAGATCATACAACAACATTTGTTCTGTTCCTTGGTCTCAGATTACATGAATCATGAGAAAAATAAACAAAGGAAGGAACTGGTAACTGGATCAAGTCGGGGGGGGAACTGAATGGAAACAAAGTATCTCTGGAAACGCATTTATGATTTAAAAACATATTTTATACAGGACGCTATTTAATCTTTTTAATTGGAAGCGTCTCCTGATTTTGCAATTTGTCCAGAGGTGTGGATCCGAGAGTTCTGTGAGATAGAGGTTCCCACTCTGGCCTGCAGTGAGCGATGATACATTCACCAGATAGTCTATTTTTGTACCTGCTTCACTTGCTGTGCAGTGATTCCTTGGGAGATTTTTTTTTCTGAAGCATGAATCATTCCTCTTTCGTTCTGTGTTTTGTTGTTTAGCTTTCTATATTCTGCTGCTCATTGCTATCAGCAGTTTACTTTGACTTTGTTCCTCTCGTCACTTCCGTGTTGCTCCTTGGATGGAGTCATTTCTTCCTCATTGGATAAAAATAACAAAATCATGTTGCTACTCCTCTGTTACCCTTTCGTTCATTCCTCACGTGGACACCTCGTTCCATTATCTGAGGCATCTCATATTGGCTCTCAGCCACTTGGATTTATTCATCAATTGAATTGTTTTTATAACTGGATATTTCACGACATACATTAACTGATCTCGAAATTTTTTCTGTGTCACCACATAAATAAGTGCATTTGTGCAACAACTTAGGTTCCGCAGCATGTATGCAACTTGTTGAAAGAGATAAAAATCATCCACGTAATCACCAACATAGAACATATATAAAATATACACAAACCAGAGAAGGATAAAATTGGCGGATATGGCAAAGAGTAAAATCACAGATTTCTTTCTGCTGTCTATCTCTGTGTCATTCTCTGTTTTTCTCTGACCCTTCAGTCCTTTCCGTGCCTTAACTGCCTCAAAGATGTGTCTGACGATCAGAATATTGATGAAGACGATAAAAATGAATGGGAGAAATGGTGTTAAAAATATTTCAATATATGTAAAACTCACCCAATGTACATTGTCATAATAACTGTCTCGTCTGTAACAGTACCATGGAATGTTTCTAATGATCCATCCAGATTCAAATATGAAATAATTGGGAATATTCTTTAAAGAGAAGAAAATGCAGATTGTTGTTAGAACTCTCATTGCTGTTTTCGCTATGCAATGCTGAGATTTCATCTGATGAATACAAATGGCTACAAATCGATCAAGTGTAAAAGCAACAGTGAACCAGACAGAACAATCAACAGTAAAGCAGCTCAGGACGTGGAGAACACTACAAACAGGAGTGATGTCCAGAAAAGACTGCAGATAATAATAGTAAACAAACTCATCAAATATGATATCAAAAATAATGAACAGTAGATCAGACACTGCCATGGCTACGAGATAGCGAGTGGAACATGTTGAAAGGCTACACTTGCTCCGAGATAAGAATGCAATTGCCACCAGACTAACTGTAAGATGAAAGAAAATAGAAGAAAATAGATTTGAAATGATTAATTAAATTTTCTCGATACATGTTGAATTTTAGAACTCAGGTTTCTTTTTGTTCAGTGCAATGTCATGAGAACCACGACAATAGGTTCTCTCAAGTGAAATAACTTGCACTTTCAAAAGACAAACAGAATCACTTGGGCAGAAAATTAAGCTCAGAAACACGGCCAGGTACTCAATACGTCTTTTTGGGGGGCGGGGGAGGGGTGGGTCGGGAGAAGGTAGTTACTTTGCTTTCCAGTTTACTCTGTCTACCTGTAGTTTCCCATAACAAAGCACTCAATAAAAAAAACACACACACCCGGAATCAGTAAAACAACGATTCGGAGACTCTTGATGTGCAACTGTTTCACACAGAAGGTGGTTTGGTTTTGTAATGAACTGCCGCAGGAATTTATAAATACCGGCACAGATGTAATATTCAAAAGGTATTAGACAGGTACATGAATAGGAAAAATATAGAGGGCTTTGGATGACACAGTAGTTTGCACTGTTGTCTCACAGTACAAGGGAGTCAGGTTAGATTCCAGTCTCACTGCAAGTGCCTGTGTGGAGTTTGCATGTTTTCCCCGTGTTTTACGTCAGTTTATGCTGGATGAACCAACTTCCTACAAAAGTCCAAAAATGCACATGTCAGGTGGTATGACAATGATAAATTTTCTCTGGTGTTCAGGGATGTGTAGGTTAGGTGCGTTAACGATTGGAAATGCAGGGGATAACGTAGGGGGATTGGATGCAGACTTATTGGACTGATCTGCCTGTTTCCACACGATGTGGATTCTATGAAATGCAGAACTTAGTCGGCATGGACAAGCTGGACTGAAGTGTGCGTTTCCATCGTACAACTCTATGATGCTCATCGTGCATTCAGGGATGGTAATGGCATTGCAGGTCAATGGGTGTTTGGTAGATTCTTACTGCTTAAGATTATTGCCTGGTGTTTGCCGAGTGCGAATGTTATTTATCAATTACCATGCCAAGCTGGATGCCATCCTGACGTATTGGGACACAAATGTCTTCATTATAAAAGGAGTTGCAAACTGTGCTGAACGTGGTGTAATTGTGTGGAAACACCTTCGCTTTGGACATGACAAGTGAAGGGAAGGGCATTGGTGACGCAACTGCAGAGTTTGGGGCCAAGCACACGACCTTGCAGAATTCGTGCATTGATGTATGACAGCTGAGATGATTTCCCTTTTACTGCCAGAACCATCTTACCTATACGGAGTGCAATAATAAAGAGAGTTGTAATCTCATTGACTCCAGCTTCTTAAAGGCTTCCTGTTGTCAGTATATGTTTATAATTTATACGTTAAGAACGCAGTGATTTTATTTTAGTTCGTAAAACAAATCGAAAAGAATAGGAACATCTGATTAAGGAATAAATATTTTGAAATTGCATGTCAGACAATCCGGAGTTAGTCGCACTTTAGAGTTTAACACATGGTTATGTTGAATGCTCAGAAGGTATGGAACAAAAATTGGGATTGTGTGATGAGGTTGGACATCAGGCAGAGTCAGAACGTTTATCATTATCACGCAAAAAGAAGACAAATGGTCTCTACTTGGAAAATTAGATATATGAGCTCTGCCAGTAACATGAATTATGTAGACGGCCAGCAGAATCTCACCAATATGCCTGAAGTCAAAAATCTTGTTCACGATTTTCTGTATTATTATTCAACATTTTTGATTGTATTCTCTTTCTTTCTGTAATCCTCTCTAATTCAATTTATCGCAGCCATAATATTGCAAGTGCTGATGCCCATTATTTATTACATTCGAATTTTTTCCTTATAAATTTATTTTGCTTTTTAATAATATTGCATTACTTCGGTAGCATGGTGGCACAGTGGTTCGCACCATTGCCTCACAGTGCCAGAGACCCGGGTTCAATTCCCGCCTCAGGCGACTGACTGTCTGGAGTTTGCACATTCTCCCCGTGTCTGCGTGGGTTTACTCCGGGTGCTCTGGTTTCCTCCCGCAGGCCAGGTGAATTGGCCATGCTAAATTGCCCGTAGTGTTAGGTGCAGGTATAAATGCAGGGGAATGGGTCTGGGTGGGTTTCGCTTCGGCGGGTCGATGTGGACTTGTTGGGTCGAAGGGCCTGTTTCCACACTGTCATAAATCTAATCTAATCTAACTGGTGCAACGTCCTTAACAGAATTTCTTCCTCCCAAGGAGGACTCACATCAATTTAAGCATCAACTGCACTTAGATTTTGGATAACCGATTCAAGCATTGTTAATCAAAATCTTATCAGATACAGGGGCGAGATAGTGTTAGCACTTGTTAGTCCAGACCCTTCATTAATAACGTCTAAATAAAGAAATGTAGTAGCCATGATACAGGCTTGCCCTAACCATGCTGGAAAAGCAATCAGTCCAAAAGATTTTTTAAGTAAACATTATATGTCCATCGGATAAATAAGTGAATTGACATTGCTATTCTGTTATTTTCACGATATGCGAATGAGTCACATATATGTACCTCCAATGGAACACTTAACTTTGCAAACTTAGTTCCAAATATACACATCAACGATTGATCTAATTTGCACTCAATCGTATTTACAATCTACAATGACAATTTCATCAGTGAACACATCAGAAATTAGAAATGTATTATGAAAGAAGCATTCCACGTTTACAGTCAAATTATGGTTCTCATTATGAACGTAGTTTGATATTCACTTGAATTCGGTTCACCACAAACAGTTAAATTCTATATTCATACATTCTCCTACGTACACAAAGACACTGGGTTCAGTTGTTCCCCTCCAATTAGTAACCCACACTCAGTATAATTTTACTTTGAGTGATGCTCCCAGTAACACTTTGACACTGGGGTTACTTGTTCCTCTTTGAATAGGAACCCACATTCCGAACAATTCTAATTGGAAGATGCAGAGATATGTACAATATGAGTGGTTCCAAGACTCACCAGGAACTCCAACAACAGCAATGATGGTGTAGTAAACTTTTTTTACCCTTTGCCTTGGAAGATGCATTTTATTGTTTGTGGCACTAACTCTCCCTTGATGCAGCTGTTAATCTGTCAGAATTGCAGAATTATTTTGAATTGGCGGTAATACAGTTTCAGAGACTTTACTTTATATTGTGTGGTATATCCACTGGGAAAATATGATGACACTTTCAACGTTTCAATCATTTTCAAACACCAAATTATCCCAACAGGTATACGTTAATGATGTTTTCCATTAAGTCAATTTGAATACCCCAACTTCTGAATAAATTGCATCCTCTTGAGTCTCAAATGCGAATTGCACGTTGTCTTCAAAAAACAAGACTTGCTTTATTTCTCTCACAATTAGTCTCAAAAAGATTATTTCTTTGCACTTCTTTTCACTGAGGACTTTTGTTGTTGCTGAGGCTATTCGGTCATTCAGTGCCTCTCGTTGTAGAGTTCGTTGAGAGGTGTTCTACCCAATATGGTTATATTGTTCCTTTCCTTTTAATTCACTTTTTCAACTCGGTTGGCAAAATCTATCTGTGAATGAACTCTCTGAATCAGAACCAGAAGTTCATAGCAACCATCACAACAGCTTGAACGTATACTAGTTAATATTTCTTCAAAGCGAAGACAAAAATTAGTTAGGTGCAACTTAGGTGAATTGGCCATGCTAAATTGCCCGTAGTGTTAGGTGAAGGGGTAAATGTGTTGGATTGGGTTTTGGTGGGTTGCACTTCGGAGGGTCGGTGTGGACTTGTTGGGCTGTAGGACCTGTTTCCACTCTGTAAATCGTCCAATCTAATCTAAAAACAGAAACTCATTCAGAAAGTTAACTTACAAATCATTGAATGATACCATCATATGGACAGACTTGACTCATCGATCCGTCGTGTTAGAAACTCGATAATTATATTACAAATTACACGAGTCCCATTTCAAAACTTACTCCATTGTCTTGATTGTCATTCAAGTACTTTATAAAGATTTTGAAGATGCCCAAATCAACCGACCGTCCTCTGGGTCTCATCTTCTCTTTGAACCTTGAGCCTTTCAGCTAGAAAATGGGCCACATTGCTGTTGGAACTTCAGAGAAGGGGAAACACTGCTTTAGATTCCCCCAATCCATGCCCCTCATAGTCTTATCCTCTTATCTCTACTCATAAGATCGCCACTCGACCTTATCCAGAATCTGTCTTCACAACTAAGCTTCTACTCTCCCAGCAACATTTTCACGAAGATCTTTGTGCACCCTGTCTAATGCAATCACATCCTTCTTATCGTACAGTGACCAGAAGTGCACACAAAACTCCAATTGTTATTGAACCAAAGTCCTCCAGAGCACCGACAAGAAATCCCTGCTGGTAAAGATATCTTTTTCACTGAACCATTTGCCACTTCTGCCACATCGAGGGATCTTTATTTCCTCTGAGCTTCCTAGTATCCCACCACTCATGGAGTACTGTCTTGTCTTGTGCCTCCTGGCAAGAAGCATCATCTCACATTTATCAAAGTTAAATTTCATCAACCACTGACATGTCAACAGCCAAATGTTTCTGTTTCTATCTGTAACCTGAGATTATCTTCCTCACTGCCTATCACCCTGTGAATATTTGTATCATCAAACTTACTTATCATTCCTAAACTTACCCTCTATTTATCCAATCGAACAGCCTCACCACTAACACACAGCACATATACGTCATGTGCATGTAAAGTATGCTAACATGTTTCTACTTATTACCTTACTTACTGTGGGTAAGTATTTCCCTCTGCTCCTTCACAGTTCCTTCAAACTCAGCAAATACACTATCCCGCCTCAATGAGAAGCAAAGGAGATCGTCTCATAATTACTCACAAACAGTTCAAATAAACATAGGGGAAAGTTAGAAGTCAGTTTGGAGTGCACATAGCAGGACTTGGTCGTAGAAAAGGCCAATATACAATTAATGATGCCAGAAGTTAAAGATGTTAATGTTTATTGGATAGGGGATATAGCAAGTGATATTCAAGACAGATGGGGGATGTGGGAATCAGAGGTGTTTACGATTTGACTAAAGCAAGACCTCCTAACTCTGAGCTGGACTATTCAGTGATATTTTATGAGACTCAGGATGAGGTGTTAGAAAGACAGTGGCAGTAGAAAGACAGTGCTCCACAAAATTTGAGAAGTGAAGCAATGTTATTAGGGGAGCAGGATGTGATCCTGCAAATAGAGAGAAATCCATTCCTGCCAAACTGGGAGTGTGTACCAGGCTCTGCACTACATGTAGCCTTACTGGTAAATAAGGGATATCAATCTAAAGATTTATGCCCTATGGCCAGGCATGTAGTAACAATTAGGGAATGGTATATGCACACGACAGGAGTTTGGGAATCCAGGGATGGCAGCTATATTAAAACAGTAGCGTGCTGCAACTTGACAGGGAATCCAAAGGAAGCCAAGGTAACAACTTAGCGGAGCATGCCCATGGCAGTGGAGGAAGATGATCAATATGGTAATGAGCAATTGGATACATTATCAGGGAATTTGTGGTCGCAACGGGATACAGATGGGGGAGAGTCAAATCAGCTGGGCCATTGGAAATAAGGTTGAAAGCAGAAGCTGGGACAGTAGTAACATTTATGACGAATGAAGATATCTCAAGGATTGGTGGACCATCGGAAATCAGCTCAGAGAATGGGTCTTCCTTCATTCATAACGTAGTTAATTTGATGCTGCATTCTTTGAAAATCAAGCAGAGGTTTGGTTGTGTATATCATCTCCAATCACAGGGTGTGGTGGAAACAATTCATGGAACATTGACAGCCAAATTAAACAAGATCTGTGCAAGCACCAACCTTAATGGAATAGATGTGCGGCCGCTGGCTTTACAATCTAAGACTACATGAGATGCTCACACCGCTTGAGATGCTCATAGGTAGACCTATGCCAGTGCCCAGGTGGAGAGGCCCATACAAAGGGCCTAGCATGGATCGGTTAAGCTTAGAACTTAAGCAATATATGCAGCAGCAAACTATGATACATGAGACTATCCACCTGCTGGAAATACAGAGGGAACTGACAGCTGTCAACGAGGAAGGACCTAGTAAGCCCAGGGATTGTGTGGACGTGCGGGTTTTTCGAAGATGCTGAAATGAGTCGAGGAGGGAGAGAACTTTCTTAGTGATTAAGGCATCATCTACCGCCATCCAAGTGGAAGGACGACACATATGGTACCACATTAACCATTGTACTAAAACATTCTCACCGGCACAAATTAACTCTAACACTGGTAAGGCTGAAAAACATGGACACGGGTAGGACACAAAGGAGGCTAGTTCGCCTCCACAAGGTTCTGAACAAGGTACAGGTGAAGTTTTTGGGAATCCTGATCATTCCAGAAATGATACTTATTGAGATGTTGAGAACAGTCCTCCTGGCAGCAAGGATGGGGAAGACATGGGGGATGCCCCTGATAACCACCTCTCTGATGCCAAGCCTGCATAATCAGACATGGCAACCATTAACTTGGCAGACCTGGACAGGTAATGCCAGGGTGACTTTGCAGCCCAAGCATGGAAACGCGCCCATGACAATCACTGGTATCAATCGGTAAACGACATGGTCGTAGTAATGGCTGGACAGGACTGCTTCTTGTGAACTAATTTAACCCCCCTCATGCTATGTTGTCCATATGCCGTTTAACTTGAGCATCTGGACTGAATGATGTTTGCAGCACTCAAGCCGACCACTTTACCCGAATGATTCATCAACTTACCGGCAATCCTCTTGCCCCCTTTTGGTGCCTGCTACTTCAGGCCACTACATTCTATCAGCAGGATGACGTGGACTGGCAGCAACTACAGCCGTGGAGTTGATACAGAACCCCGTGGTTCACCAGTAAGACTAATTACAAGCTTCCCGAGGCTGCTTTCAGGAAACGAGATAGGTTCAGTTTTGAAAGCATTAAGTGAAATGGCCGCACACTAATAGGCTGCGTTAAGGGTCTTTGTGGGAATACAATTCAAATAGAGATGGACGCGACATTAGGGGCTGTTTTAAATTCTCAACGTGTCACACTGACCAAATACTTACTGGCTGGGAGGTAAGAAATTAGGGTTGGGCATGACGCTGCCCACTGACTGGAGTGGCAGCTTTGCCTGTGTAATGCTCCGACACAAGGTAGTTATATCGCCACATGCAGATTGACGCTACATTACAATCGCCGAACTAAGCGACGGTATGTCCCTGATCCGAAAATTCAGATTGATAGTACAGGACAGCCAAGAGGTATTCCTAACGAGTTTATGGCCTGCAATGAGATTGCTGCGGGCTGGGAAGCTCTTATCCCAATGATAGGTATTAGCAAGAATGCTGAATGGATTAATTACATTTATTACAAAAAGCAGAGATTTATCCATTATACTGATGATGCCGTTGTGCCCTTCGGAGAACAATTTGATGCTATCACTAAAATGACATGACAAACAGACAGGCCTTAGATTGGATACAGGAAGAAAAAGGCGGAGTTTGTGTGATGTTTGGGGAACAATGCTGTACCTTTATACCTAACAACACTAGCCCTCGGGGATCTTTGACTAAAGCAATGGAAAAGCTAAACAATCTAAGAAGGGAGATAAAAATAAAAACAATGCAGCATTTGGTCATCAGGCTTGTGATTGGCTGAGTACTATATTAGGGTCATGCGGAGCATGGTTTGTCAAGATTGGTTTTACTGTAGGTGCAATTTTGCTTGTTGTTGCCTTCATCTGTTGTTGTGCTCTACCTTTTACTAAGTCCTTTTTAGTTCGCGTCACTGCACGGCAACTTGTGGTCATTTCAGCTAGCCCAGGAAAAGCTTACTCCTCTGGTGGAACCCCACCGTTCGATGGTTATGAACTAATAACTGCCACAGAGCAAGGCATATGTCCACGTGGGGACGTTGATGATACTTCTTAAGAACGTGCTGCGGGTCCAAGATTGTGAGGGATCTTGGGTCATTTTTTCCTGTTCTGGTTATTGGAGGGCAGGTTTTTGGCCCAAGGGACCTCAGGAATGGAGGAAGAACCCTTTAAGTTTCCGACTCCGAAAATTATTTTGTCCATGTTGGGATCTATATTGCTGGTATTGGGCACAAGAGAGGCTAAGCTTATTGTCTTCTTCCAATGGGTGAGACCAGTAGGGCTCAAAGGGGGGAATATGGAAAATAAAGAACAGGAAAGCATGGGAAAGGTTAAAGCATGAAGACCACTGACATCTGTATTCTGTGGAAGGAAGGGGCAGGATGGGATAACCACAGTGAAACATTCTTACACCAATTAGCAGAGTAAGGTTAAGGCTGAAAGGTCACTATTGCAAGATGAGATAACACAAATAATAAAGCATGTTCCTCTGTTAAGTGGTATTATGACAGGATTGGGACTATAAATATTTGGGTCATGACATTAAAATAGCTAATTAATCGTTACTAGAGTAAGCTTGAGACAGGACACTATTGTAACACATAGAATAGCTAAATATCTATCATGATAGGTTAGTCTGCAATTGAAGATCACTGTAGCAGAGTTACCAATAAATATCCAACGGTGATATTAAAATAACATTTAGTAGAATGTACAACTTAAGTGATAAAGGGAACTAACACCACTGTTTTATTGTGTACCTCGAGTGAGGTACTTGATTAATGCAGTTGGACATGCTGATAATCGAACAGAAACATGATTAAAACAAATTAAAATCCACGGAGCCTGAGGTCAGTGGGCTTTCGAGAATCAGCTTTCTCGGTGTCACGGTTTTTTGTTCGCACGTAAAAGGCCTACTTCTTGAAGAACTCTCTGTGTCTCCTGGTGGTCCTCTATATTTTCTCCACAACAGTGTGGGACAAGGGTCCACTACTGCTCAGCCATAGACTGCTGAGCAAGGTCAGATCACATTGAATACAGTCTATTCAGCCTCTCCCCACTGCTCAATCCCCACAACCCTGGCAGCATCCTTGGAAATCTTTTCTGAACCCTTTCAAATATTGTTGTCTCAAACATCTCAGTTTCAGTAAAGCGTTTGACAAGATTCCCATGGTAGGCTATCACAGAAAATACGGAGTCATGAGATTGAGGGTGATCTTGCGGTTTGGATAATTAATTGGAAGTAAGAAGACAGAGGGTAGTTGTTGATGGACATTGTTGCATCCTGAAGTTCAGTTACTAGCGGTGTACTGCAAGGATCTGTTTTGATGCCCCTGCTATTGATCAGTTTTATAAATGATGTGGATGAGTGTATAGAAGCCTGGGCTAGTACATTTGCGGATGCCATTAATGTTGGTGGAGGTTCAGATAGTGCCAAATGATGTTGTAGGTTACAGTGAGACATAGATAAACTGCAGAGCTGGGCGGATAAGTGACAAATGGAGGTTAATGCGGAAAACTGAGAGGTGATCCACTTTAGAAGGAGTAACACAAATACAGATTACGGAGCTAATGGGAAGATTTTTGAAGTGTGGATGAGCAGAGAGATCTCAGTGTCCATATTAGAGCCCTGGAATTTTCCACGCAGGTTGAAGGGTTGTTAACATGGCAAAGGTGTGTTAGCTTTTATTAATCGAGGGATTGAGTTGTGGAGCCATGAGGTCATGTTGCAGCTGTAAAAAAACTCTGGTGTGGCCACACTTGGAGTACTGGGCACGGTTCTGCTCACTGCATTCTAAGAAGGATGTGGAAGCTTTGGAAATGGTGCAGAGGATATTGATCAGGATGTTGCCTGGTACGGAGGGAAGGTCTTATGAAGAAGGCTGATGGACTTAATGCTGTTTTCCTGAGAGAGACTTGACAGAGGCGCACAAGATGATCAGAGGAATAGATAGGGCAGACAGAGCCGTTTTCCTCGGATGGTGATTGCTAGCACGAAGGGGCATAGTTTGAACTGAGGGGGCATACATAAAGGCCAGATATCCGAGATAGATTCTTTATTCAGAGAGTAGTAAGGGCATGGAATGCCTGCCTGCATCAGTAGAGGACTCGCCAATTTTAAGTCTGCTCGATGCAGTATACTGGTGCAGAACATTCTCTACACCTGAATGGGTATTCTACATCACACCTTCTGACATGAAACCCGGTATTTTCCACTGCAGCCAGCTTTTCCCGGATTTCCTGGTGTCGGCTCTGATCTGCATCATGTACAAATATTTTACTGAAGACAAAATATTTGTGAATGTCTGGTTCAGTCCATATGTCCCGAAATGGGGAACTTTGCATGGCAGGGATGATCTCACAATTTCCCGTGTTACTGAAACAGTGATCTAGACATGGGCTGAAGGTGGTGTAGAGAATGATACAGCTCACTGGCTGGTTATTGTGCTGGGTTCTGTTATTCAGCAGAGTTTGGAAAAGCTGAGCCGCGGTGCGGTTCCCGTTGATCTGGGCGGGGTTCAGCAAATTACTTTCTGGGCAACGACTGCCACTGTTCGGGAAGACAGCGAGGTAATTGATACCTGGGTAGTTCAGGAATGCGTTCACATCGTAGGTAATGAAAGGATGTATTGCACTGCCGGGGTAAAGGTCTACAAGTCTGTTGGTCTTTCTGCACTGGGAAGCAGGTAAAGCCACCAGGAAGGCGAAGTGTTCTCTCCCATAATCGGTCACCTGATACCCAGCTGCTATGCGGAACCTGAAAGAGGTAAAGTCAGGGTGTGAGTCAAGGAACAGAGTTGGGTAACACATTCCCTTTGCAGCGTCAGTAGGCACGGTTTGATATGGGTTACGGGGAACAATGCCCATCATATTATAGAAAACGTGAAACCCTGCATTTCATATTTCAAGTTCTTGCATGGGAAGGTCAATGTTGATTTACTTTGTATCCCTGTCCCAGTGTTGTAGTAAGTTCTGGAATGAGTGAGAGGTTTAAAGAGAGAATCAGGGTAATTGACAGAGAGCAGAACAATGTTACTTATTTTTGTACAAATCCTCCTGCATTGAATCAGAGAATGCCACAAGCCTTCTTGATAACTCGCTATAACTTCATTTGAAGTTACTTTGACTGATGCACTACTTGATGCCGCATGTTACACGTGATGGTTAGAAATAAATAGAGACGTGGAGAGAGAAAGAGAGAGAGAGAGAATGAGAGCTCCAGGTGCAATCAGCGGAAGCTCGAGGGAGGGAGAATCCTGGAAGAATTGTTAATCGGAAAAATGTTTGGGGCATACAAAGACAAACAGAACAAAGACTTGCAGACTGACAGGAAATGGGAATAATAGCAAAGGAGGTAGAGGAAGACAAAGGGAAACTGAGAGTTGAGTGAGATGATTCGGTAAACAGTAAAATGTTGCCTGTGTGAGGGATTTGGACTTTCTTTTCAATGCACACTCCGATGTATTTTACTCTCTCCTTTATTTAGGGGTTAGTGGGTGCTATCGATTTCACTGTTCGAGATATGACCCCGGGAAATCTGGTAATTTTTTCCCTGGAAGTCCCTTCCTCTGGGAGTAATGAGGGTCCTAGTTAATGGGTTCAGACTTATTTCCCACAGCTACAGAGCACTCCCTATACCTGCCGTGTCCTCGCCATTTATTACCAGGCTGCTCCAGGCAACCAGGCTCTGATTTGACCTCAGATTGAGCACAGCCCCCAGCTGACAGAGATGGTCAGATAAGATCTGTTTCACTGACACTTACTGTTGAACAATGATAGTAAAGGCACGGTTATCCAGTGCAGCGGCATCTGACATGGAGATTGCGGGCAGCACCAACAGGAACAGGCAGAGTGTCCGCATTTTGAGATTTGTCAGCACCCTTTAACCGTACTGTAGGGAAAACACAAAAAATCTGGAAAGGGAAAAAAAAAACAACTTGTTCAATTCATACTACATTAGCAAAAGCGTGAAAGATATGCAGGGACACACATGTCGGCAAACAGACAATGTCTGTGTATCGTCGTAGGTGGTGCTTGCGCAAAAGTTAAGCAGTAGTTCTGGTTATCTCCCATGGGTCGATTTGCAGGTGATGATCGAAGTTTCTTCTAGGAGTTATAGGGTATAGCTAGCCCATACCCTATTACAACTGGAAGCGGGGTTTGTGGAGGAGATGTGGAGGGACAGCGCTGGACAGTGAGCGAGAGGTAGCGCGGGACAGTGAGAGAAAGGGACAGAGCTGGACAGAGATAGGGAGAGCGCGGGAGAGTGAGAGAGAGGGTCCGTGCTGGACAGTGAGTGAGAGGGCGCGCGGGAGAGTGAGAGAGTGGGAGCGTGGGACTGTGAGCGAGAGGGAGCGTGGGACAGTGAAAAAGAGAGAACGTGGGACAGCGAGAGAGAGTGCAGGACACCGAGCAAGAGAGCACATGGGACAGCAAGCAAGGGAGATTACAGGACAGCGAGCGTGAGAGAGCACGGAACAGAGGGAGTGAACTCGCGGTAAGATGAGCGAGAGAGAGTGTGGAACAGCAAGTAAGAGAGAAGGGGACAGTGAGAGAGAGTGCGTGACAGAGAGAGACGGGAGAAGAGAGAGGAGGAGACAGCGAAAGAGAGGGGAAGACAGCAAGACAGGGTGGACAGTGTAAGAGAGAGAGAGAGAGAATGGGAGGGAGGGAGTTAGAGACAGAGAAACCGTGAAAAGGACATATAGAAAGAGAGACAGCGGGAGACAGAGCAAGTGCAAGACATCAAGAGAGAAAAAGAGACGGAAAGAGAGAGTGAGAGGGACGGACAGCTAGAAAGAGAGGAAGGGACAACAATAGAGGGAGGATGTGACATCCAGTGGGAGAGAGGCAAAGAGAGACAGTGAGAGAGAGAGAGGGCGAGAGAGAGAGAGAGAGAGAGAGAGAGAGAGAGACAGCAGGAGAGAAGAACAGACAGTGTGAGTGAGCCAGAGAGAGAAAGAGATTCAGAAAAAGGGAGCAATAGCTCTGGGAAACAGAGTAGTGAAAAAAGAGATCGTGAGAGAGAATGAATGAATGAGTGAGTGAGTGAGAGAGAAAGTGAGACAGAGAAAGATACAGAGATAGAGAATGGCAAAGACAGGGACATGTAGAAAGACAGGCATAGAGGGAGCTACAGTGGGGTACAGGGACCGAAAGTGAAAGAGAGAAAGGTGGGGGAGAGAAAGGGAAAGAGATACAGATAGTGAGAGATTGATAGAGGTAGCCAGACAGAAAGAGACAGTAAAAGAGAGAAAGAAAGAGAGATACACAGACAGAGAGAGATAAGTAGAGAGGAAGACAGTGAGAGATAGACACGGACAGAGACAGAGTCAGAGAAGTTTAAAAAAATCAGGAAGGAGAGAGAGAAAATGTGTGTGAGAGAGAGAGACTGGCAGAGGCAGTGGGAATATCTGAGAGTCAGTGATAGAGAGAAAGATAGTTTAAGAGAGAGAGAGGCGGCATGAGAGACAAAGCTAGGAAAGAAAGACAGTGAGAGACATCAAGACAGAGAGACACGGAGGGAGAGAAAATGAGAGAAAAAACACAGAGAACAATGCAGATGGAGAGACAGAGTGATAATGACAGAGACAGAGAAACAGACTGAGTGATACGAAGAGTGAAAGAACAAGAGAAAAAGTCAGGGTGTGAGAGAGCGAGATAATGTGAATGACTGAGCGACACAGAGAAGAGAGAGAAGGGGTGAGGCAGATTGTCTCAAATGGAGACAGGCAGAGAGATTCAAAAAGACTCACCAACCTGAACCACCGCTTCTCTGACCTAATTAATGAAACTGCCCTTGAGTCCTCAATTGATGTCACTGTCCCTATTGGCCCACTCCTTCTTTTGATTTGGCCAGGCACTTACATATTGCAACATAACCATCTCGGCCAGACGAACAACAAACATCGAGCCACCTCTTGCGTCAACAGGGATTGAACGTAAAATGCAGAAGATAGTTTCGATTGCAGCTGTATATTCATTTCCTTTTGAAACACACGATTTCTAGAACCTGGTACCTGGTTCCAGACTCCTCCGAAAGAAATACGTTTATTCATCGTCCAAACATTCAATGGAAAGAATCATGTCTGTGTCAGAAGGCAAGTACTTCATCTGCAGAAATACTTTTATGCTCTCTCTCCACTGGAAGCATAACCTTCCCTCATAAGATCAGCGATACTCTACACTTTACTCAAAGGCACAAGACAGCTGACATCTGGCAAGTAGACAAGCTGACAGTGAAGCAATGGCTCCCCACTGCTCCTGATAATGCGACAGTCTGTACAGTCTGTAGTCTGGTTAGCTTCCATTTAAATCAAAGATTTTAATGATTTCATCATTTATAACAAATTTGAGTTGCAAGCATGAGCAAAAGCCTGAAAAGATCTAATCATGGAATACAGGTGAAGGTAAAGAGTATTGATACTTAAAGGAAGTGGTGTACCAAGCTGATGGTGGGTGGTGGGGAGCGTTTTCTGAAGCAGTGGTAAATGTATAAAATATATATAAAGCTGACGTTAAACCCCGGGCCCGGAGACTCAGAACAGTTTCTAATTCAGTAAAGGGGGGGACTAACAAAATAATGCCTTGTGAGAGAAAACACCACGAAATTAAACCAGTGAGTGATACAAATGTGTTTGCAACAGCTTTCTGCAGGTTAAACAAAATGTGATCAGGAAAGTCAAATATGTGCCCTCGATTGGCAGCAGAAGAAAAGCTACAATTGGGACAAAGTAAACAACAGAGAAATAAAGATGATATTTTTGACCTTTTCTCAGAGACAAAATTTCACAAAGTTTCTCAACAATACAACAGACACGATGCCCTCGTCAAAATGAGGAGATAGACGAAATGGTCATTCTTAAACAAAAGTAGAACATAGAACATAGAAAAGTACAGCACAGAACAGGACCTTCAGCTGACGATGTTATGCTGAGTATTAATCCTAATCTAAACCAAAATCACCTAACCTACGTATCCCTCAATCCCCTGCTGTCCATGTGCTTTTCGATCAGTTACATAAATGTCCCTAAAGACTCTGCTTTCGCCACCACCGCTGGCAACGCTCTCCATGCATTCACAACTCTCAACATAAAGAACCTACCTGTGACATCTCCTGTATACTTTCCGCCTAACACCTTTAGACTATGACCCCTCGTGCCAGTCAATCCTGCCGAGGGAATCGTCTCTGGCTATCGACTCTATCCATGCCACTCCTTATCTTGTATACCTCAATTCGCTCCCCTCTCTTCCTCCTATTCTCCAGAGAGAAAAATCCGAGCTTAGTCAATCTCTGTTCGGAAGACAAGCCCTCCAGTCCAGGTACCATACTGGTAAACCTTCTTTGCACGTTCGCCAATTCTCCACATCTTTCCTATAGTAGGGTGACCAGAACAATATTCCACGTGTGATCTCACCAGGGTTTTGTAGAGCTGCAGCAAAACCTCGCAGATTTTAAAAGTCGATTCCCATTAATGAAAACCAAAACACCATATGTTTTCATAACAACCCTACACACTTAGGTGGCAACTTTGAGGGATTTACCCACTTGAACATCCAGATCCCTCTGTTCCTCCACACTGCAAGAATCCTGTCTTTAATCCTATATTCAGCATAAAGTTCGACCTTCGAAAATGCATCACTTCACATTCATCCAGGTTGAACTCCATCTGCCATTTCTTAGCCCAGCTCTGCAAATCTCCCTGTATCCAAATGCTCCTTACTTTATGATGAGCTTACCGTGGGCAACCATATCAAATGCCTTGTAGTACTGGAGAAAATAATATAATCCTGGAATCTGAAGATCAGCATCTGTGAATCTGCAGATTATTGGTTGTAGCGATAGTGCATAATCGTACAAATGTTGCTGGTTATCTTTCCAAATTCTGAAAACTTTGGAATCAGTCCAGCAGATTCTATGGTGTTGGTATGGCATCAACCCCAGTGAAATATCAAATTGTCTTGAAAACGATTATGTAAGTGGACGCTTAAAAATAAAATGCTCTGATTGGATGGAGTCAACACGAGTTTATCAAGACAAACCTTGTTTCACAAACTCGACAGAGCTCCGTCTTTGGAAAAATTAACTGGCAGAATGCATTCAATGTAAATAGTGAGGGTCTGGTATCCTGTATGATAGAGTGTGTAACTGTAGATAACAACCTGGTTAGCATTCAGCATAGTTTAATGGCCAGCAAACAAATATTAGGAATACGTAGGCCATTCTCGGGTTAGCTTGTTGTGACCAGAATGTTTCCAAAAGGACCAGCCTTTTCACACCAACCATCCCCAATCCGTATGCATGGTAAGAATTCTGTGACCAAATGTACGATTAACAAGTTGGCCGATGATGTAATGTGAGAATGCAAGTTTCGAGGTGAGCATAAAAAGCCAATAAATGATTAATACAAGCTAAGTGTGGCGGAATGAAAGTGTGGAAAATGTAAACCACCAAAGATATTACACTAGAGTGCTAGAAAAAGGTGTTGTGGTGTTTCAGTGAAGATCTCATTTTTGGTGGGGGGGGGGCGGTAGGAAGGCAGCACTGAATAATCTACTCCTGCTTCTAATTCCTACCTTTTCGGTGTCAGTGCAGTTATCCAACAAGATTATCCCCACAGCTCATCATGAGCTGAGCACGTTGCATCTCACTTCAAGTAAAAGATTCTTGTTGTGCCTTTTCCGTCAGTGCGTCCAGCATAGACAGCCCTTTATTGTAGAATCAGGCGTTATTAAAACTGGGGCAAATACTAGAAACATCATTTTCTGTCTCATTGATTTTACTGCATGGTTATTTCACGAACACCTGATTAATGCAGACGCATGCCATTGTAATAGAATTATAAACAAGATTAGAGAGATTTCACAGAATAATATGAATCAAAAACTAGGATTCCAATTTCGAAGAAATACATAAATCAAGAGAAATGTGGAAGCAACGATCTCGTCAAATTGGAAATTTGGTCTTGAAACAATGTTTCCATGGATTAGTCTCTAAGAATAAGTACTTATTGAAATTCATACGTCATTGGGCTTATTGGGAAGCATTCCATCAATTTAATTCATTTGGGTCTTCTTCAGGGTCGACATTGGAAGCCCATTTCCAATAAATCGCATTCCCTATGGCCCTGCAAATTTGTATTCCACAAGTACCCATAAAATTAAGATTTGAGGTCAAAGCAGGATATGATTCTGCTCTGTAAATAAGATGCTTCTGGCGAGAAAAGGTAACCGAGAGATTTGACTTTAACATTTAGCAGTGTTAGGTTACACAGGGCCAGAGAAAGGACAATAGATGTCCCTGGATAAACAATTGCATACACACGGAGAAAGAAACTACAAGTTGGGGTGTGAGAGCTTCTGCATCAGGGGGTCGTTAACATTTCATATGGTGGGTTCAAAAAACCAAACAAAAACAAAACAACATTTTGCGGACATCTTTCGATGCGCAAATAGTATATACATTTGAGTAATAGTTGAACATTTTTGACTAGTTTTTAAGGTTAAATTTATGTTGCTACGACTTTTGAGGGGCTGAAATCCATGTCCATGAAACTTCAACTCATATCATAAGCAAGAAGACTGACATCTCTGCAGAGTTTCTCAGGTTGTCCGAGACCCAGCTATCTTCAGCTGCTTCATGAATGAACCTCCCTCAAAAGCAGGGATGTCCAACGACTGTATCACAATGCCCAGAATCATTCCGGATTCCTCGGATCCTGAAGCCGCCCATGTAGTTTGCAAAAAGATCTGGACAATATCCTGACTTAGATTTAAAAGTCATTTTTAAGATTTACACCAAATAAATATCAGGCAAAAGCATCTCCATTATGAAACAATTTAACCATTGTCCCTTGATATTCAATGGTGTTGCCGTCACTAACACCCTCACTCTCAATATCCTCGGGTTACTATTCACCAGCAACTCAACAAGACTTGAAAGCTGGGGAACATGGGGGAATAAATAGTGATGTTTTGAAAGCTGTCCATATTACAGAGGAGGTGGTGCTGGAGATCCTAACATCCATGAAGGTAGATATGTCCTCAAAACCTGATCAGGTAATTCTGAATACTGTAGAATATTTATTTCCCACCTTTTATTCATGTTAACCTCGTCTCCCTGGTGATCTCGTCCAAGTCATCCACTCATGTTCATCTGTCTTATTGCAGTTGCTTTGCACATTCATGGAGAGAAAGTATCATTTACATTTTTATTAAAAGTTAAACTTGTCCCTTCCTGTTCCTTTCTGCTTATCGTCAGCCACATGATCATGATATTCCAATGTTTCAATCTTTCTCTGTTTTTGGAAATACCACTGACCTGACCCCTGCTCCTGCCTCACCTCCCTCAGTTTACACCGCTATCCATAATCATATTCATATGAGTGACCAGGACACTGGTCCCAGCACTGTTCTCGTGGAATCCATCAAAATGGGATATATCGCATTTCCTGAATACTGACGCCAGCCCCGCATGAATAAAAAACACTTTTTCTGACAGTGTTGTTTTATTCTGAAATCTTCTGGCATGCTTTTGTGATCGACCATTATCCCTACATGTGGAATCCATCACTGCGTGGGTGTAGCTGCTGCCTCTGTCTGCCACTTTCTGTTGCAGCTGCTCTGAGATCCTGGTCCCACAGAACTCTCCGCTCTCGAGTAAAGAGCATAAACATGATGTAGCACAGGCCAGGATTGGAGACTGCGATTTTCGAGACCTTTGAGAGACTCAGTACCATTCCATATGTGTAATCCTCACAACGTCAGTTTAATTTCTGAATCTGTCTATTTCTGTGTTGCCTGTAGTTGATTGGAATTCCTGACTTAGCAGAATTCCCAACTCCTGTCTCGTCCACCACCATATGGAAAACAATCAAGCAGCTAGAAAGATGGAGTGTGAGACCTACAATCTTCAATAAATCCTGCAGGTATTTTCACTTGTGTTGTACAAAGCGGAGATGAATTAGAGGGTTCAAAGATGGAGGCCCACAAATTTGAAATAGCCAGAGGGCTGATGTGGGAGCACAAAGGCTCCATTGTCATCCTGCCAAGAGAGGCCTGCTTTCCCCACTGCTTTACTGAGATTCACGATGATAGCACAGGACTCAGTTGATGACTGGGGTTTTCACATGATGTTTTAATGAAGCTCAATTTAAGAGGTGAAAGCAGGCCTCTTAGGAGAGGCTGATAATAATGTCGGATATCTTTTTATTCTATTCTGTTCTCTGTCTTCAATACAATATTTATGTCACGTCTTATGATCCTGTCTGTTTCATTTTTCAAACTTTTATAACAGTCCCAATCTCTGTAACCTCCTTCTTCCGCGACTGATCTCCCTATCTCTGCAACTTGCTCCAGTATCGAAAACATGACCGATCTTCGGAATCTCATCCTCCAGTCATTCCAGTAGTCTGCAATTGCCTCCAATCTCTTCAAAATCTTCCGACCTTCCTTATGTGTGCAACCTCTTCCCGCCCCTGCAATAGTCTTTCCTCCCATCTCACAAAACCTCACTACTTCTGTAATCTCCAGAAATTAATACAAACCTCCTGAACTGCTTAAAGTTCTTCAAGCATTGCATCCTTTCCTCCATGTGTAACTTGCTCCAGTCTCTAGGGCAATCCATATTCATGTAAATTCCTGAAGCCACTTTGACCCTCCACACATCTGTCATCTCATTCAGTCTCTACAATCTTCTCTGTCTCCGACCTTCTCATGTTGCTACACTGCTGCCTGTCCCTACTTCCTTCAGTCACGATTAGCCTTCCTAACGCTGTAGTCTCCCAAAACCGCTAAAACTATCCATGTCCCTGTAACATTATCTTGATTGTGGTAATCACCTCCACTCTCTGAAGCTGTCTTTTTGTCCTTCCTTACCTCCTTCAGTCTGAAGAAATGTTGCTAATCCTGTAACCTTATCCATTGTCTACATCCCACCATGTCACTATCCTCACCCAGTCTTGACATCGATCTCTGTAATCGTCTGCAATCTTCATATTGTTGAAAACTTCTTTCATCCTTCCAATAAACACTAATTGATGCACCTGTTTCTACGCTACAAACTATGTCTGCTTCCTCCCCCTGTTCCTGCAGCCCTTGTGAACTCTGTAAACCTATCTAGTCTGCACCCTATACCTTATTGTCATCCTGCATAGAAACAGGCCCATCAACCATGATGTTTCTGCAGACAACCAGCAGCAAACTTCACTAATCTCATTTCGCTGCACTTGGTCCATAAGCTACAAGGTTCTTGCAATTTCATTACGCATCCGGATGCTTCTTCAATGTTATGGGAGTGTCTGCCTCCACCACACTCTCAGGCAACACTTCCCATCTATATACCATGCCATTGGTAAAATAACTACTTCTGAAATATCCTCCAACTCACCTGCTCCTCACCTTAATCTTTTGCCCTCTTGTGTATGATGGTATGAAAAGGGCAAGAGATTTTCGTAATCTCCGCTGTCTGCATCTCCCATAATTTTGGGAACATCAGACAGATTCTTCGCTCAGCCTCCTCTACTCCAGCGAAAAAAATCTCAGCCTATCCGTCACCCCTCATAACTGACACTTTTCATCCAAGGCAACATCCTGATGAATCTCTTTTTCACTCTCTCTGATGCAATCATGGTTTACTGACAGTGGCCAATAGATCTGGGCACAGTACTCAAGATGTTGTCTCACCAATATTTGTCGAAAGCTTCCTTACTCATTCATTCCTGATGAAGTGCTCATGCTCGAAACATAAACTCTCCTGCTCCTCGGATGCTGCCTGACCTGCTGTGCTTTTCCAACACCGCACTCTCGACACCTGATAATGAAGACAAGCCTCCCAGACGCCAGCTTTTCAACCTGTCTACCTGCACAGACCCCTTCATGGATCTATCGACATGGACGCCACAACCCCTTAGTCCTCCCCAGTTAACCAGCTGAGCAGTATCAGACTGGGACTATCCTCCTCATTATCAACAGCGCCACCGATTTTTGTGTCACCTTCAAACTTGCTAATTCCAGCTTTTGCATTCACACAGAGTCAGAGTCATACAGTCTCTTCAGTTTGGCTCTTCAGTCCAAACTGGGCCATGCTGACTATGACGCCCACAAAGTTTATTTCAAGTGCCCACATTTCTCCATATCTGCCTCAACTCTTCCCATCCACGTGGTTAAAAATGCTTTTTACAAAAATATTGCTGTTGTACCCACCTCAACCACGTCCTCTGGCAGCCCAATCCATATACTTACCACTCCCTGGATGACAAAGTTACCCCTCAGGTCCTTCTTAAATCTTTCAGCTCACGCCTTAAACTAATGCCCTCTAGTTTTCAGTTCCCCATCCCTGGCAAAACAACTGATATGCATTCATCCTATCAATGCCCTTCATGACTTTATAGACCTCCGTCAGGTCACCCCTAATTCTCTGACATTCCAAAGAATAAAGTCCTATACTGGCCAACCTCTCCCTTTCACTGAGGTCTATTTGTCTTGGAAACATCCTCAGATCTTCTTTGCACACCTACCATTCTTCCCAGTCATTAATTCAACTAACAAACAGCAAGCATCCCAGCGCTGAACAATGTGGTCCACTGCTGGTCGGAGGCTTTGTGTTACTAAGACAACGCTGCCTCAACACACATTGTCCCATAGTTGTAAGCCAAGTTTAAATACAGTTTTCCAACTTGTTTTGGATCCCTGGGCCCTTTCGTTTTGTTCCAGCTTTCCACGTGGGACCTTGTCAAATGTCTTTCTTAGGTCCATGTAAACCACATCAACTGCGCTCCCCTAATCAATATACTGAGACATATTTTGAAAATCTCAATTAAGTTAAACTTCCTCCGATCCTGTAATCCCTCTTTTTTAATTTGCCTCATTCCTACTAATCTCCCTGCTTCAGTAAATTGTATAATCACGAAAATATCTCTCTTCGATATAAACTTCTGTTCTTGCAATGCTCCATACGACTGTAAACTCTTACCATCCCGAGAAACTTTTGTGACTTGAAAATTTGTCATTCATAACAGCATTCCCCATTCACTGTTGCCTACTCCAACCTTTAAACCTGTCCCTGCCTCTGCAAGCTCATCTCGGCTGTACAAACGTCCGTTTGGCTACAACGTTCCCCATAGACCCTACAGAATTCTCGATCTGAATAATGTTATCATATCTCGACAACCCTCTTGATCGCTGTCAACCCTTCCCATCACAACATCACTAATTGCCTCTGTAACCTCTTCCCAAATCTACAAACTTTGCTCTGTCTGTCATCTCCTCTCGTCCATACACGCACCCCATCTCAGGACGTTTCTTCCGTCTCTCAAATATTCTCTTTCAGAATAACTTTTTCAATTCGATATTTTCATTTCCATCTCTGTAAACATGTTTTCCCATCACAAACTTCCCTATCCGTGCATTCACCTTCAGTTCCTCCAAACTTCCCATTTACTGGTGGTGTGACACAAGGATGTATTTTGGGACCACTGCTGTTTGTCAGTTTTATAAATGACTTGGACGCAGGCATCGGTGGATGGGTTATTAAGTTTGCAGATGATACGAAAGTCAGTCGAGTGGTGGACAGTGTGGAAAAATGTTGCAGTTGCAGGCGGACTTGGATAAACTGCAGAAGTGGGCTGAGGAGTTGGAAATGCAGTTCAATGCAGAAAATTCCGGGATAGTTCAATGCCGGGGAGGTGAGGGGGGAGAGAGCGAGGGGGCGGGGTGTGGAGGAGAGAAAGAGAGACGGCAAGCGCGAGAGAGGAACAGTGAGAGAGAGCAAGACAGTGATAGAGAGAGCAAGACTGCGTGTGAGAGAGAGGAAGGGAGAAAAACAGTGAGAGCGCGATAGAGGAACAGCAATAGAGGGAGAGAGAAATGAAAGAAAGAGAAATCCTCAGACAGAGAGAGTTAGAGAGAAAATGGTGATACAGTGGGAGAGGGAGGGACAGTGAAAGCGAAGGTGCGGAAGAGAGAGGGAAACAGATACAGATCGTGAGAGATAGATAGAAAGAAAGAGGTAGTCAGAGAGAAGGAGCCAGTAAAAGAGAAAGAAAGGGAGATACATAGAAAGTGTGATAAAGAGACAATGAGAGAGAGAGACAGTGAGTGAGACAGAGTCAGAGCAGGTAAATATGCAGGAAGGCGGGAGTGATAAAGTGAGAAAGAGAGACTGGCAGAGTCAGTGAGAGAGATAAAAAGGCAGTGTGAGAGAAGCAGTATTAGAGAGACAGACAGAAAGCTAGGAGAGAAAGACAGTGAGAGATCGCAAGATAAAGAAAGAGACACAGAGAGAGAGTGAAAGTGAGAGAGAAAAAAACACAGAGAACAAGACAGACAGAGAGAAAGATAAACATAGTGATGATGAAAGAGACAGACAGACAGTGAGTGATATAAAGAGTGACAGGACAACACAGAGTCAGAGTGTGAGACAGCGAGATAGTGAGAATGGCAGAGCAACACAGAGAAAGAGCGAAATGGGTTGAGGGCCATTGTATCAAATGGAGAAATGGCGCAGAGAGAGAAAAGTTTTCCCATCGCTTCTCTGAACTGATTACCGACTCTGCCCTTGAGTCCGCAATTGACGTCACTGTCCCTGTTGGCCCACTCCTTCTTTTGATTTGGCCAGACACTTACATATTGCAAAACAACCATCTCGGCCAGACAAACAACAAACATCCAGCCACCTCTTGCATCAACAGGGATCAAACGCAAAAGGCAGAAAGTGGTTTCAAACACATGTTTATATCTCTCGCTAGTTTAATTCCATGTTATTTTCTCTCTCAATTCATTATTTTGTTAGTCCCTGCTTTATGGACTTCGAAAATGCTCCGAGTTCCCAGGCCTGGGGTTTAACGTCAGCTTTATATATATTTTATACATTGAGCACATTCCCACTGCACCACAAAACGCTCCCCACAACCCACCATCAGATTGGTACACCTCTTCCTTTTATTGACAATACTCTTTACCTTCCCCTGTATTCCACGACTGCATCGCTTTCAGGCTTTTGCTCATGATTGGAATTCAAATTTGTTACAAATAATGGAATCTTGAAAATTTTCGATTTAAATGTAGTCTAACCAGACTACAGCATATACAGACTGTCTCATTATCAGGAGCGGGGGGAGGCAATGCTTCACTGTCAGGTTGTCCACTTGCCAGATGTCAGCTGGGTTGTGCCTTTCAGTAAAGGGTACAGTATCGCTGATCTTATGAGGGAAGGTTATGCTCCAATGGAGAGATCAATATAAAACTATTTGTGCAGATGAAGTCCTTGCCTTCTGATAAGTACTAATACAGAGGCATCTAATTTCCATTGAATGAACAATGAACAAATGTATTGGTTTAGCGTGATCTGGAACCAGTTACCAGGTTATAGACATCAAATGGGTCAGAAGGAAAGGAATATACAACTGCAATCTAAATTATCTTTTACACTTGGCTTTCGAACCCTGTTGACACAAGAGCTGGCTGAATGTTCGTGGTTCGCCTGGCCAAGGTGGTTGTTTTGCAAAATATAAATGTGTTTCCAAATCAAAAGAAGGAGTGGCCCAGCAAGGACAGTGACATCGATTGAGGGCTCAAGGGCAGAGTCGGTAATTAATTCAGAGAAGAGGTGGTTCAGGTTAGTGAAACTTTTCTGTCTCTCTCTCTCTCTGCCTGTCTCCATTTGATACAATGTCCCTCACACCTTCTCTCTCTTTCTGTGTTGCTCTCCCACTCACTATCTCGCTCTCACTCTCTCTTGTTCTTTCATTCATTATATCAGTCACTGCCTGTCTGTCACTGTCATCATAACTCTGTCTGTCTGTCTCTCTGCCTGCCTTGTTCTCTGTGATTTTTCGCTCACACTTTCACTGTCTCTCGCTCACACTGTGTCTCTTTCTCTATCTTGTTGTCTCTCGCTGTCTTTCTCTCCGAGATCTCTGTCTCTCTAACACTGGCTCAATACTGTCTTTCTCTCTCTCTCTCTAACTGACTCTGCCCGTCTCTCTCACTCCTTCTGCTTTTTTTACCTGCTCCGACTCTGTCACCTCAGTGTCTCTCTCTCTCACTCTCTGTTTCACTGTCTCTCTATCAATCTCTATGTATCTCCGTTTCTTTCTCTCTTCAACTCTCATTGTCTCTGAAGACATCTTTCTATCTATACCTCACCATCTGTATCTCTTTCACTCTCTCAACCCCCGACCTTTCTCTTTCACTGTCCCTCCTTCTCGCACTGTCTCTCTCCAGGTCTCTGCTTTTGCCATTCTTTCTCACTCTGTCTTTCTCTGTCACACGTTCTCTCTCACTCACTCATTGATTCTCTCTCTCTCTATCTTTCTCTGAGTCTTTCTCTTTCTTTCATTTCTCTCTCCCTCTATTACTGTTTCTCTCTCAGTCTCTCACACACTGTCTTGCTCTCTTTCGCTGTTTCTCACTCGCTATCTCACTGTCTGTCTCTCTCTCCCCTACCCTGCCCCCTTGCGCTCTGCTCCCTCAGCAACCCGGAATTAAACTTATCCGGAATTATCTGCATTGAACTGTAGTTTCCAACTCCTAAGCGCACTTCGTCAATTTATCCAAGTCCCCCTGCAACATTCTTCCACACTGTCCACCACTCCACCGACTTTAGTGTCATCTGCAACTTACTAACCTTTGCCTGCGTCCAAGTCATTTATAAGTTGGCATACAGCAGTGGTCCCAAAACAGATTCTTGTGGCACACCACTAGTAACTGGGAAGCTTGTAGGAACTGAAGATGAATACACGGATAGAGAAGTTTGTATTGGCAGAGGTGTTTGCAGAGATGGGAATGATGGTATTGACTCGATAAAGTTATTCTGAAACAGAACATTTGAGAGACTGAAAAAACTTCCAGGGGTAGGATGTGTGTATGAATTAGAGGTGGTTACAGACCCAGCAAAGTTTGTGGAGTTGGGAAGAGGTTACAGAGATAATCAGTGCTGTCGTGATGGGAGGTTTTCAGTGATCAAGAGGGTTGTTGAGACATGACAACATTATTCAGACAGACAGCTTTGTGGAGACTGAGGGGAAGGCTGCAGCCAAAGGGAGATTCGTACAAGCTCGATGCGGTTTAGAGAGACAGGGACAGTTTTAGCGGCTGCTGCAGTTAACAGTGAATGGGGAATGCTGTCATGAACGACAAATGTTCGATTCATAAAGGTTTCTCCGGATGGTAAGGGTTTACAGTCATATGGAGGATTGCAACAACAGAAGTTCATATCGACGAGAACTATTTTAGGAATTACACAATTTACTGAGGAAGGGAGTGTAGTAGGAACGAGTTAAAGTGAAACAGAGTGATGACAGGACAGGAGGAAGATTAAATTAATTCAGTTTTTGAAAACATGTCTCAACCTACTGATTAGGGTAATGCAGTTGATGTGGTTGACATGAACTTCAGTCACGCATTTGACAAGGTCCCACATGGAAAGCTGGTACAAAATATTAAGGGCCAAGGGATCCAAAACAAGTGGGCAAACTGGATTCAAACTTGGCTCACAAATATGTGACAAAGGATGTTGGTGCAGCGTTGTCTTAGTAACGCAGTCTATGACCAGCAGTGTGCCTCATTGTTCAGCGCTGGGATGCTTGCTGCTTGTTGTTTATATGAATGACTTGGAAGATTGTTAAGAAGGCAAAGAAGGTCTGAGGATGTTGCCAGGACAAGTAGGCCTGAGGTATCGGGAGAGATTGGCCAGTATAGGACTTTATTCCTTGGAATGTCAGAGAATGAGGGGTGACCTTACTGAGGTGTATAAAATCACGAGGGGCACAGATAGGATGAATGCATATAGTTGTTTTGCAAGGGATGGTGAACTGAAAACTAGAGGGCATTGGTTTAAAGTGGGAGGGAAAAGGTTTTCGACGAACCTGAAGGGTAACTTCGTCACACAGAGCGTGGTGCGTATATGGACTGGGCTGCCAGAGGAAATTGTTGAGGCGGGTACCAAAGCAATATTTTTAAAAATGTATTTTTGTAGGTGCATGGAATGGGAAGAGTTGAGAGGGATATGTGGGCACTTGAAATAAGCTTTGTGGGCGTCATAGTAAGCATGGCCTAGTTTAGACTGAAGGGCCTGTTTCCACGCTGTATTCCTGTCTGACTCTGCGTGAATACACACTGTGGAATTCACAAGTTTGCAGAAGACACAAAAATCGGTGGTGCTCTTGATAGTGAGGAGGTTAGTCCCAGTCAGATACTGATCAACTGGTAAATTGGGCAGGGCACTGGCAAATGGAAATTAAGGGCAAACACAATGAATGCTTAATTCCTGTGGAGGACTAAAGGTTTGTGGCGTCCAAGTCTATAGATCCATGAAGGGGGTAAGTGCAGGTTGACAAAGCTGGCGCCTGGGAGGCTTGTCTTCATTATCAAGTGTCGAGAATGTGGTTCTGGAAAAGCAGAGCAGGTCAGACAGCGTCCAAGGAGCAGGAGAGTCGACGTTTCGAGCATGAGCTCTTGATCAGGAATGAATGAGTAAGGAAGATATCTACAAACATTGGTGAGACAACATCTGGAGTACTGTTCCCAGATCTGTTTGCCTCAATGTCAGAAAATCATGATTGCATTGGAGAGAGTGAAAAAGAGATTCATTGGGATGTTACCTTAGATGAAAGGTTCGCTTGTGAGGGGTGACTGATAAGCTGAGATTATTTTGCTGGCGGAGAGGAGGCTGAGCGAGGGATCTGATTGATGTTTCCAAACCTATGAGACATACAGACAGAGTAGATCACGAGAAGCTCTTCCACATTGCATACTGTCATACACAAGAGGGCATAAGATTAAGGTGAGGAGCAGATGAGTTGGAGGAGTTTTGAGATGTACTTTATTTCACTCAGAGGATGGTAGATAGTTGGAACGTGTTGCCTGAGAGGGTGGTGGAGGCAGAGGCTCTCACAGCATTAAAGAAACATCTGGATGTGTAATTAAAATGCCAGAGTTAAGAAGCTTATGCACCAAGTGCAGGGCAATGAGGTTGGTGGAGTTTGCTGTTAATTGTCTGCAGAGACATCATGGATTCAAGGACCTGTTTCGATACAGTATGACAATTAGATGCAAAGGTACAGACCGGATAAGGTTACAGAGTTCACATAGGTTGCAGGAACAGGAAGAGGAAGCAGACATAGTATGGAGCATAGCAAGAAGGTAATAAATTAGTGTTTATTGGAAGGATGGAAGAAGGGTATTTCAATAGGAAGGTTGCAGGAGATTACAGAGATAGGGATGGTTGTCAAAACTGGATGAGGTTCACGACATGGAGGGCTGCAGACAATGGAGGACTGAAGGAGGTGACAAAAAGACAGCTGTAGGGACTGGAGGTGATTACAGCAATCAAGAGAATGTTACAGGAGCATGGATAGTTTTAGAGGCTGCAGGAGATGACAGCGTGAGGAAGGCTAGTCATGACTGGAGGAACTAGAGATAGGGAACACTATAGCAACGAGGGGACGTGAAAGATAGATAAGATTGTAGAGACTGAAAGAGGTGACAGCCATGGGGAGGGTCAAAGTGGTTTCAAGAGGTCACATGAATAATGAGTGTAGTAGAGACTGGAGCAAGTTACACATGGAGGGGAGGATGTTGTGTTGAAGAAATTTAAGGAGGTCGGGAGGTTTGTATTAATGATAGGAGATTACAGAAGTAGTGAGTTGCTGTAGGATGAGAGGAAGGAGTGTTGCATTGACTGGAGGAGGGTGCACAGATGAGGAGAGTTGTAGGAGGTTGCAGAGACTGAAGTAGATGGGAATGATAGTTGCTATTGCCGTGACTGGAAGATGAGATTGCTGAGATAGGTCACGGTTTAGAGACTGGCACAAGGTACAGAGATAGGGAGAGTAATCGGCACTGGAGGAGGTGACAGAGATTAGGGCTGTTATAGAATTTTGAAAGATGAAACACACAGGACTAAAAGACATAACATAAATACCGGGTTGAAGACAGAGAACAGAATAGAATAAAAAGATCGCAAACTTTATTACCAGCCTCTCATAAGAGGCCTGCTTTCACCTGTTGAACGGAGCTTCATTAAAACAGCCTGTGAACATCCCAGTATTCAATTGTGGTATGTGCTGTCTCAGTGCAACTCAGTAAAGCAGTGGTGAAAGCAGGCCTCTCTTGACAGGATGACAGTGGAGCCTTTGTGCTCCCACTTCATCCATCTAGCAGCGTCACATTTGTGGGCCTACAGCTTTGAGCCCTCTAATTCATCTCCACTTTATCCAACACAAGGGAAGTTACCTGTAGGATTTATTGAAGGCTGCAGATCTCACTCTCCTTCATCTTTCTGGCAGGTTGAATGCCTTTAATGTGGTGTTGGGTGAGACAAGAGGTGGAAATTCTGCTAAGTCAGGAATTCCGAGCAGCGACAGGAGATGCAGAAATAGACAAATTCAGAAATTAAACTGACGTTGTGAGGATTACATTGATGTACTGATACTGAGTCTCATGGAGATCTGGAAAACCCCAATCTCCATTCCTGGCCTGTACTACATCATCTTTCTGCTCTTCTCTCAAGAGTGGAAAATTATGCGGGCCCAGGATCTCAGACCAGCTGCAACAGAAAGTGGCAGACTGAGGCAGCAGCTACGATTAGAGTAGTGCTGGAAAAGCACAGCAGGTCAGGTAGCATCCGAGGAGCAGGAGAAAATGCCCGAAATGTCGATTTTCTGCTCCTCGGATGCTGCCTGACCTCCTGTACTTTTCCCGCACCACCCTAATCTTGACTCTCATCTCCAGCATGCAGCAGCTACACCCACACAGTGATCGATACCACATGCAGAGTGATCCCAAAAGCTTGAACGAAGATTTCGGGAATCAACAACACTGTCAGAAGTGGTTTTGATTCATGACGGGGTTCTGGCATTCGCATTCAGGAAAAGCGAGATATCCCTGTGTGATGGATTCCACGAGAACAGTGCTGGGATCAGTGTCCTGGTCAATCATATGAATACGATTATGGATAGCGATGTAAGCTGACAGAGGTGACACAGGAACAGGGTGTCAGGTCAGTGCATATTTCCAAAAACAAAGGGAAAGTTTGAAATATGAGAATAGCAGGATCATGTGGCTGACGCTAATCAGAAAGGAACGGGAAGGACAAATTTAACTTTTGTTAAGAGTAAAAATTACACTTAATCGACTTGAATGTGCATAGTATCTGCAATAAAACAAATGGACAACAGTGAATGACTGATCTGATCACCAGGGAGATTTGATAAACGTGAACCAAAGGTGGGACATAAATATTCTGGAGTACTAATTTTGCAAACAGACTGGAATACAGCTGTGAGGAATATTTTAGTTAGGAATAACAAAAGCAAGACTGACAAATTATTTATCTTCAGGTTATGAAATAAAGCCAGTAGAAAAGCAATTTGGAAGACTATGCGCCAGGAATTGCAAAGGGAAGAACAGTTTAGCGCCTGCTGCATAGCACTGCATCGTTAGACACTGACTTAAACAGAAACTTATGGGATTCGTGAAAAGAGAAGGAAGCGATTGTGGGGGACCTCAATCTTCATGTCGTCTGGATAAGTCACATTGGCAAGAGTGATCCCGAAGTGGAGTTTGTAGAATGTTTTTGTCTGTGTTTGTTGGATCAACAACATTGTTCACTGACTGGGGATGTACCTGTTTCAGATCCAACATTGCATCATGAAGCTGAGTAAATGAGTCATGTCACAGTAAGAGATCCTCCAGAAAATTGGGATTAAGATGGAATTCAGAGGGATGACGAAGTTTTAAAGTGTTCCCACAAAGGACAAGCAATATGTGGGGACCAGAAGCAGATTGCCATGAGTTGAGTCTGAGAGGGAGCACTGCCCGAGATAAACAGGGAAACTGTGAAATGTCTGTCTGCAAATGATCAGGGGCAAACATGTGCAGGAACAGCCTCAAATATACAACAAAAAGGCATATTCTTTAGCTCTGTTCACTCTCACAATCTGTTCCCCTCGTTCTACACCACAAACACCAGCATTTTCCGGGAACTCCTTTCCAGTTCTGAACAAGAGTTAGATAAATCTCAACACATTAACTGTTTCTCTCTCCACAAAACCTCCCTCAGCAACTCAGTTCCCACAGAACACTCTGGGTGGACTACATTACCCATGCTGCCTGGTAGGCAGCGCCTGCGCAGTAAGGGCTGGTGAGCTTGGTCTGGTGGAGGATCGGGACGCGGGGCCTCATGGGAATTGTAGTTATGACGGACACACACACGACGTGCGGCGGTTGGTGGCCAACGGTGGGGAGTTCGAATGTGCGCGCGCGGGATTCCGCCCGAGCCGCGGTGACGTGGAGTGGCTGAATTTGGGGGCACGCCTGGACATAGCCTGGGGGAGGGGCGGGGTTTATAGACCCACAGACCTCCGCCAATCAACAGCGTCCCTCCAAACCTGGTGATATGGGAGCACAGGGAAAATGGCACAGATATTACATTAATGTTTCCTCTAATTTCTGGGTGGAATATAAAAAGAAAGTTACTAATTCCAGGGCACAAATTTCCTCAGAACTATAGACTAATAAACCTAAAGTCTATGGTGTGTGAATTACTTGATAGGATTGTGAGGGATAAGATGTATATGCATTTGAAAAGATAGGGTTTGATTCGGAACAGTCAGCATGGCTTTGTGGATGGAAGATCATGCCTAACGAATTTGTTTGAGATCTTTGATGAAGTGACCAGCAAGGTTGAGAAGGGCAGGGCGGCAGACATACACTGGATGGAGTTTGTGGAACGTTTCTCAGTTTTTGTTGTAACAACAACATTGTTCACTGACTTGAGATGCACCTGTTTCAGATCCAGCATTGCATCATGAAGCTGAGTAAATGAGTCAAGTCACAGTAAGAGATCCTCTCGGAAATTGGGAATAAAATGGAATTCAAAGGGATGAGGAAATTTTGAAGTGATTCCCACAAAGGACAAACTAACTGGGAAACAGAAATAGAGCCTTACGGCCTTTGATAAGGTTGCACATGGTCGGCTGTTCTGGAAGGCTGGATCTCATGGAATCCCAGGCAAGCTGGCAAATTGGATCCACAATTGTCTTGACAGTAGGAAGCAGAGGGTAATAGTCAAAGGATGCTTGTCTGATTGCAGGCCTGTGACTATTGGAGTCCCTAAGGCGTGGTTGTTTGGCCCATTGCTGTTTGCTATCGATTTCAGTGATTTGGATGAGACTGTACAAGGCATGAGTAATCAGTTTTGCTGATGACACTAAAATAGGGTGGTATCGTGGACAGTGTGGAAGATTATAGAAAATGCAGCAGGACCTTCATCAGCTGGGCAAGTGAGCAGACAAATGGCAAATAGAGTTTAATATACATAATTAAATCCCCAGGGCCCAATCAGGTGTAAAATGTGTTGATGGAAAAGCGCAACAGGTCAGGCAATATCCAAGGAGGAAGAGAATCGACGTTTCAGGCATAGGTCCTTCTTCAGGAAAGCTTATGTCCGAAACGTTGATTATCCTGCTCCTTGGATGCTGCCTGACCAGCTGCACATTTCCAGCAACACATTTTTCAGCTCTGATCTACAGCATCTGCAGTCCTCACTTTCTTCGAATCAGATGTACCCTAGAACTCTATGAGAAGCTAGGGAAATGATTGCTGGGCCCATTTCTGAGATAATTGTCTAATTGTCTTATGAATAGTCACAGGTGAGTTGCCGTAAGACTGGAGTTGGCTAACGTGATACCACGATTTAATAACGTTGATAAGGACAAGCCAGGGAACTATAGATTAATGAGCTTCACTTCGGTGGTAGGAAAGTTGTTGGAGGCATTTCTGAAGGACAGGATTTCAACGTATTTGGAAAGGCAAGTATTGATTCGGGATAGTCAACCTGTCTTTGTGCGAGTAGAATTATGTCTCATGAACTTATTTGAGGTTTTGAAGAAGTCACAAAAATGATTGATGAATGCAGCGCGGTGGACGTGATCTATCTGGACGTCAGTAAGGTGTTTGACAAGGTTCCCCATGGGAGACTGGTTAGCAAGGTTAGATTTCATAGAATACATTGAGAACTCGCAATTTGGATACATAACTGGTTTGAAGGTAGAAGACCTGATGGTGGAGGATTCTTTTTCAGACTGAGGCCTGCGAACAGTGGAGTGCTATAAAGATCTCTGCTGGGTCCAGTACTTTTCAACATTTATATATATACTTTTGTTGTCAACATAGAACGTATAGTTAGTACGTTTGCAGATGATACCAAAATTGGAGGTTTAGTGGACAGCGAAGAAGTTTACAGATTACAACGGGATCTTGATCAAATGGTCAATGGGCTGAATCGTGTCAGATGGAGTTTAATTTCGATAAATGAGAAATGTTGTATTTTGCGTAAGCAAATCTTCGCAGGACTTATACACTGAATGGTAATGTCCGAGAGAGTGGTGCTGAACAAAGAGACCTTGGGGTGCAGGTTCATAGTTCCTTAAAAGTAGAGTCGCAGATAGATAGGATAATGAAGAAGGCGTTTGGTATGCTTACCTTTATTAGTCAGAATATTGAGTGTCGGATTGGAAGGTCATTTTGCAGATATACCGGATGTGGGTTCATCCACTTTTGGAATATTATGTGCAGTTCTGATCTACTTCCTGTCAGAAGGATATTGTGAAACCTGAAAGGAGTCAGAAAAGATTTACAAGAATGTTGCCAGGATTGGAGGATTAGAGCTTTAGGGACAGTTTGTAAAGGCTGGGGTGGTTTTCCCTGGAGCGTCGGAGGCTAAAGTGTGACCTGATAGATGTTTATAAAATAGTGAAGGGCAAGGATAGGCTAAATAGACAAGGTATTTTCCCTGGGGGTGAGGAGTCTAGAACTGGAGATCATAGGTTTAAGGTGAGAGGGGAACGATAAAAAACAGACCGAAGGGGCAACTTGTTTTCACACAGAGGATGTGCGGGTGTTGAATGTGCTGCCAGAGGAAGTGGTGGAGGTTCGTACAATTGCATTATTTAGAAGGCATCTGGATGAGTTTTAAATATGAAGGGTTTGGAGGGATATGGGCTCAGTAGGAAAGTTCTGTCACTCAGTGAGAAATAACTCCCAGGAAAGTCCTGCAGTTTACTCCTGTGGACACATTGGTTTGTGCAGTTACCAAGGATGTTGTGCTCACTATTCTATTCACAAGCTTATCCTTTCTTTCTCTCTCCATGGAGCTGCTCGATTATGGAGTCTGATTCCTGGAAAGCAGAAGCCCAGGAATATCCAAAGCAGGGCTGTTACTCTGAGTGAACCCAGAAAGAGTGGAAGTTGTTGGCAGAGGAGTCCCTCTCAGCTGAAAGGCACAGTCCCCTTTCCCTCCTGCACAGATTCGTCTCTGAGCAGGCTCACTGGGAACTGGTATCTGAACCTCCAGCTTTCTGGAGTAATGTATCCCACAGACCCATGAATATTGAGTATAATTGTCACTGTTCCATTGCAGCCCAGACAGACTCCCATTCTGGCTCCTACGTGCCTGTGCATGTCCCCAGCAGGAAGCATTGAGGCAGAGATATCCTGTAGAAACCACATTGTGAGAACAGGCAAATGTGTGTCGTGACCCTCTGACCTCACAATGAGAGATGGCCCTCCCTCAGCTGGAGTGGAATCTGGGAAATGGTTAATTGAATTTCAACCTTGTGCACAGCCGGTTGAAAGATGTGCGGGTGGGGTGCAGATTCAACCAAAAATGTTCACGTGATGACCGCACTGATGCTTATAACTTCCAAGATTGACACAGTCCCCCTCAGTCTGGATCAGAGTGAGTTCAAGTGTCTTTTCTTTCACCATTTGGAGTGAACTAATTTCCCCACAATCTGAAACATGCTGAAGATTAAACAGTAACTAACGAGATGGAAATACGATGTGAATAACGGGAAGACTGGTGTTAGCGCTGAATACAAAATATAGAAACATATTGAAACTAATCTATTTTGTATAGCTAATACTAAAGCAGCTCATAAAGACTCACTTGATCCATTGCAGATAAATCAGTTTGTACACGGAGGAACAATGAGGGGACAGAATTGTCGGTTAAGATGTTTAATCAGATTGACAACTCCATCAGTGACTGTTTTTTTCTGACAGTGAGGGTAAGATTCTCAGCACCAAACACAGAGAAGGCAGCAGTACGGACCCAGGGGGGGAGATAAAAAGAACACGAACCAAAGTTTATTTACAGCAATATTTCTGACACAGACGTAACTGTAAAATATGGGATATTCTGTTCCAGTAAACTGGAGACACGAAGCAGATGGAATGTTCCTCGGTCCTGAATGACATAGATGACAATGAGAAGCCTGGGAGCATCCCATCAGAACTCATGTAGTGCCTTCCCTGACATCAAGAGCAATAAATCACAATTGCTAATTGAGGTTTTCTCATTTTTTTCATTCATGGGAATCGGGCATCGTTGGTTGGGCCAGCATTTATTGCTCATTCCTGCTTGCCAAATTCAAAAGGTGGGATGAGTTTCTTGAACCGCTGCTGTCTAACTCTAAATTGTGGGTTGACCCACAATGCCTTAGGGAGGAAATTCCAGTAATCAGACTGACTGACAGTGATATTTCCTACTCAGGATGGTGAATGGTTTGGAGGGGAACTTGCAGGGGAGGTGCTCCAATGTACCTGCAGCACTTGTCCTTCTAGATGGAAGTGGTTATGGATTGAGAAGATACTAACGAAGGATCTTTGATGAATTTATGCGGTGTATCTTGTAGATAATACACACTGCTGCTACCGAGCATTGGTGATAGAGGGACTGGGGATGCTTGTAGGTGGCAATCAAGTGCACAAGGTTACAGAAACATGTACTGAGATTGATATTTAGCCCTCAGTCCCACTTGCAGAAAGTGCTTTAGTTCTCTATCCTCAAAGTGTTAAAATCAAAATGAGTTAATATTTGATTAAGTGCAGAAAATGTCTACATTACCAACAGTAAAGAACTTAGAAATGTCAACATTGACGGCCAAGTCAATGTAAGGAAGGTTACATCAAAACCTTTCTTAAATCTCGTCTGATTGAATTCAGAGGAATATTTCAATTTTCTTGATTATTCTGTGCATAGTGAAGGGAACCAGTTCTAACATTAAGTAGATAGCATAAAATATTTTCAGAACTTCGTGCATCCATTAACTCAGAGTACATTGGGTAGAAATGTTCCCAATTGTGATATAATTGGGAACCAGGAAGCAATTTATTTAGGGTAATTGGTAAGAGAAGCAATGGCAAAATGAGGAAGTTATTTCCTGCATTAAATGGGTAGGATTTGGAATGTTCTGCCTGAGATTGTATTGAGATTGATTCAACTCAGGCATTAAAGACGACAATGGATTATTTTCTGAAAAGCGAGAAAGGGGACAAATAAAACTATGCAGGTGTTTGTGAGGAAAGCAGGCACAATTTCTGAATGGTATCATTTTTTGCAGTAATCTCTCCATGGTTATATTAGTAACATGTTCAATGATGCAAATTATATGGCTCAAGTCTTAATCTACAGTTGGAGCCACCTAGTTGCTATGAATAAACGTCCAGTACTTCTTTCCCTCACACCACACCCCAACCAACATGTCTGTATTTTTCAGTTTGGGGTAAATAGTTCCACAACTGAACTTCCCAGTTTATTATTGCTCAGCTTCAGAAATGTTAGTGACTGCTTTGTAGTGAGAGTGGAAACAAGGTCTTGAGCACCAGAATATGAGGGGCAAGTATTTGTCGGGCTTGAGTTTAGAGACGGAGAGAGGTGGAAAAATGGAAAATTGAAATTAAAGTGAAGCAGACGTGAAATTTGACATGAGCGCTCTGATACAAATGAAAGTGTTCATTTTGGAAGGGAAATAATAGATCAGTATTATTTAAATAGGGGAAAGGTGCAGAAAGCTGCAACACAAAAACTGAGGGGTACCTGTGCAGGAAACACAAAGCGAACAGACAGGGTGCCGTAGATAATGCTAATGGAATGTTTGGTCTAATTTCAAGTTGCTTGGAGCACAAGAGTCAGGAAGTCTTACTGCAGTCGCACAAGATGCTGGTGAGACCACATCGGGAGTGCTGTGAGCAGCTTTGCTTTTTTTTATTTACGGAAAAGTTTCATTTCATTGGATGCAGTTCAGAGATGATTCACTTGGATGATCTGTAGTGTGGCGAGATTAACATAGAACATAGAACAATACAGCACAGGACAGGCCCTTCGGCCCACGATGTTGTGCCGAACTTCTAACCTAGATTAAGCACCCATCCATGTACCCATCCAAATGCCGCTAAAAGGTCGCCAATGATTCTGTCTCTACCACTCCCATGGGCAGCGCATTCCATGCCCCCACCACTCTCTGGGTAAAGAACCCACCCCTGACACCACTGATTGCCTTAGGAACAAAGGTTTAACAGGCTGTGACACTACTTGCTGCACTTCAGATAAATGAGATGTGATCTCATTAAAACATAGTGGATTCTTAACGGGCCTGACGGGGTAAATACTGAGAGGAGATTTCCCTTCATAGAAAAGTCTAGAACCAGAGGACATACACTGATATTAGCGCACCTTTTTCTATGACAGAGATGAGGAGAATTTTCCTGTCTTAGGGATGTCTTTGAAATTCCATGCCATAGAGAGCTGTGGGGTGAATTATTGAGTCAGCCAGCATGGAAACAGACACTTCAGTCCTACCAGTCCATGCCAAACATAATCCCAGACTAAACTAGCCCCACCTTCATGCTCCTGGCCCAAATCCCTCCAAGCCTTTCCAATTCATCTACGTATCCAAATGTCTTTTAAACATTGCAATTGTAACCACATCCACAACTTCCATAGGAAAGTAATTCCACATGGGAACCAACCACTCTGGGGAAAAAATGCTCTTAAGTCTTGATAAAATCTCTCTTCTCACCTTAAAAGTATGCACCCGAGTCTCGAGATCCCCCATCCTCGGAAAAAAAACCGACAAAATTAACGCATTATTTTTCTAAGCTTCTATCAAGTCACTTCTCAAACCTCCTGTGATCCAGTGGAAAAAATCCCAGCCTATCCAGCCGTTCTATATAACTCAAACCTCCGATACTCTGCAGCATACTGGTAAATCACATCTTAACCCTCTTCAGCTTAATAATATCCTTCCTATGACTGGGCGATTAGAACCGGACCCAGTATTCCAGAAGATGCTTCATCAATGTTCTGGACAACGGTACATGACTTCCGAACTCCTGCACTCAAAAGGCTCCGGAATTAAGGCAAGCCTGCCAAACATACGTCTTAACTACGTATGTGAGGCAAATTTCAAAGCTTTATGTACAGGTACCCCAAGGTCCCTGTGTTCTGCAATACTACCCAAGGACCTATATTTCATTCTAGGCCCACCCCTTGTTTGGTAATTCCAAAATGCAATACCTTGCATTAATACAGATTGAACTCTATTTGCCATTTTCAGACCATTGACACATTTGATCAACATCCCTTTGTAATCTAACAAATCCTTCTTCAATGCTATTATGCCACCAATTTTATTGTCACCCTGCAATTTACTAACTGTCCCCTTTTCTGTATTTATGTCTGAGATAGAAAGATTCATGACCAGTCGGGGAATCAAGGATTATGGAGAAAGGGCAGAAAAGTGGAAATGCTGCATCAGCCATTATCCTATTGAATGGCAGAGGAGGCTGAAGGGGCTGAATGGCCTACTACTTATTTCGGAAGTCATGGTAACGTTGTGCAGAACATTGATGAGGCATCTTCTGGAATACTGTATCCGGTTCTTGTCGCCCAGTTATAGGAAGGATATTATTAAGCTGTAGAGGGTTCAGAAGAGATTTCCCAGGATTCTGCCTCGTGTGGAAGGTTTAAGTTATAAAGAATGGCTATACAGGCTGAGTCAGAGGTAGTTGAGACGAGACCTGATAGAAGTTGAGAAAATTAGGAGTTACATATTTCTTATGGACTTATGTGTTAATAATGTACAATGTGATACAATGTATAATGTGTGACATCACTATGACTGATCACAATAATGTACAGTGTTACTTTATTATGGAATATTTAAAATATTTTAATTACTGTTACTAACATAAATACTATGGAATTCATGAAAGCTCTATTACTAATAACGTAGTGCTGATTAATAGTTCTATTACACATTAACAATAATGTACAAAACCTTTATTATTGACAATTTTGCTGATACAAATTGTCAGATTGTTTAATACCACTACTACTTTCAAATTGTACAATCACTATTACAAATAGTGGGCAGTTTAACTAATAAGTTATTACTAGGACGAAAAATAATGTGGTGTTGTAAATGAAATAGCAACTGTCAGTCGTCATCACAGTGCCAGATAATCAGTCCTTATAACCACACTGTCTCACAATCTGGCACTTACTTCAGAATCTATATTTTACGGTTTGGAATCCCCACAGCCACAGACAGTTGTTTTACTCCGAAATGAAACAATTTGTCACCAGTTTGGGTCAGATGCATCAGTGCGCAATGTGCACTGAGAGCAGAGATGAGATCAGAGGTCCCAGAATCGGATACTGACACCATTCATGGCAGAAATTGGATCAAACAAGGGTAATAATGGAAAGCAGAAAAGATAGTATGGGTAAGATTCAGTCTGGACAAGGATACTGCAGGTATGTACAGTATTTACAGGATAAAGAACAATGTTACTGACAGGAGTATATTTGTACGATGAATTCTAACAAAAGTGAACCATATTTAACAATACCAATACTATACTAGATTTACCAATTGTAATGTACCTTATTTTTCATTCTCACTGAATACTGTGAATAAAGTGTTATTGATATTAATAAAATGCAGTGCTTTTTAATTGTGACCGATACAGTACATTTTCAGATAACTTCAAATACAATGCCACAAAGCCTGGTAATTCCTGCAGTGTGTGTATTTTACGGTTTGTATTACTCAGTCATAGACAGTCCTTTCACTGGTACAGACACAGAATACAGGAGATTGCCCGGTTCTTCCGTACTTGTTCAGCCTGATTTTAGTTTCAATCAATTCAGAGTTTGATTACTGGGTGGGCCTGCAAGAGCTGGCAAATACAATGCCATCTGTTTTACCTTTCCACTCTTGTTCAATTTTACTTCGACTGCTTGGTATTAATGTCCTTCCTGATACGGTTAAACTTGATCACTTTTTATTAAGAGTACAGTGTCAGACATCGAGTCATTATAAACATCTCACATTCTGCTACTTATTCCAGTCCCTGTATTGTGCAGTTTTGTTTTCTCGGAGCCACAGATGTAATTTTATTCATGAATCTCCCGGGTCATTGATCTAGAAACGAAACAAAAGTTGCGAGACAAGTATTTGGTCAAACCAAAATTTATGCAAAATGTGTGTCTCGAATATTTCGAGAAACATGATAAAGTGAAATGAGAGCTTCTTTGATCTAAATATACAATCCAACAGGACAAATTGGAAGGTTCTACTGCAATTAATAAATGACAAGTAACAATGATATTTGACTAAATCCCCATTACTGGAGATATACATCACTTATTTTCACTTTCAAGGGAATTTCCGTTTCCCAAGGAATTTGGAACAGAGAAACAAGAACAAAGAAAACTCGCTGTCAATTCACTATCACTGCTCTTATGCTGTGGTGAGGTCTGATATCACGCAGAATCACAGAAGTGCAAAAGTGCAGAAAGAGACCATTTGGCCCATTGTGCCTGCACTGCCTTCTAAATGAGCAGCATTACTCGTGTTAATTTCTTGCTTTTCTCTCCCCATATCATTTCACATCATTTATATCCAAGTGATCATCCAGTGCCTTGTTGAATGCCTCGATTGAACCTGCCTCCACCATATTCCCAGACATCACATTCCATACACCAACTATTTGCTAAGTGAAGAACTTTTACCTCACTTCACCTTTGCTTCTTTTGCAAATGACCTCTTTTGGCATTTATTACATACTTCGATGTTCTTTAAAGCAATGTCTTTTCAGCCTGGCTTCTTGAGAAATGAGAAGTGTAGCATCCCATGGATATTTTCGTTGATATGCTGTAGGCTCAAAGGAAGCAGAAGACTTAACCCGTTCTGGTGTGTGGCGTGTGGGTGTGTGCGTGCCTGAATGAATGACTGAATCAGTGAGTGAGTGAGTGAATGGAAGGACTGCAACAGTTCAAAAAGATAGAACACAAATAACCTCCTGAGGGCAACTCGGGACGGGCGATAAATGCTCTCATCTGGTGAATGAATTCACAAACGAGCCCGGTAGGCATATGGGTGAGGCAAATGGCTAGATTGTCAGGTTAGGAGGGTGGTGGATGCAGAGTGTGGCAGGTTAAAGAGGTAAGTGAAAATTAGTCAGTTTGAATCACGAGATAGTCAGTTCGAGGACTAGTCAAGACTGATGAAGGGGTGCCTTCAGGCTGTGGGTTAGTTTTGTGTGTTTGCATTAAAGGTCAACTCCCATGTTGAAATTCCTCCAACTCGTGTAATGCTCAGTTAAAAGGAGTTTATAAAATTATCAGTGCTTAGGATCTTCCCTGAGAAGGATCCAACAGTAAATATCCATTTCAGCTTCCTTCAACCATCTCGTGTGGGTCCCAGATCCCTATTTAGACTTAATACATTGCAGCTCATTCACACAGTCCTGCTGGAATTCCTCTGTTAAACAACAGTTCTGATCAGGAAATGAAAAAACAACACTGTTCCTGCTGCTAGCCCGTGTACTGTTGTAAGGGGTGTTTGTGTGGCTGCTGAGCGTAAACTCTGGAGCATCCCTGTTTAAATCGTGTTGGTTTAGGACGCCCTGGTGATGCTGCCTTTGTGTATTCGTTTTTGTTCCAGTCTTACTCAGCGACCTTGCTACAGCCAGTACTGTCATGACTGTCCTGACGCCATCCCCTTTCAATCAGCTGGTTATGGAGAAAATTTCATACACCTTTTTTTCAGTTTACACAAATGCCCTTTATTTGGTAGACCTTCTGTGGTAACCTCCTCCTGCCTTCACTTTCTCCTATTCCATTTCAGGCAATTGCATGTATAAGCTCACAGACTCCGATACCTTTCATGCTCCCCACCCCTTCGCCATTTCCTGGTCCTGTTGATACCACTGTCCATGCTGGTGATTCGGAAAAAGCGCTCAGCCCCTTCCTTACACCAATCTCTTTGTTAGTATGCTCAATAGCGAAGGAGGTTAGCTGTGATTATAAAGGGATCGTGACCAATTGTGAAAATAGGCTGAGGAGCGGCAGATGGAGTTTATTGCGTTTTTGTACAGTTAACAAGGTCAGGATTTAATCAGTTAATGGTGGAAGTCTGGTTAGTGTTTCGAGCAGAGACCGAGAGATGAGGGGGTGAGGAAATGAGGGGGTGAGGAGGGGGTGTGGGGCAACTATTTCCATGGAGGGTGGTTTGTATGCAGAATGAACAGCCAGACGAACCTATCTGGACAGGTACGTGAATCGGAAAGGTTCATAGGGATATAAATCATTGCAGACAAATCGGACTAGTTTAGTATGGGAAACCGGGTCAGCGCGGATCAGTTGGAAAGAAGGATCTGCTATTTCCATGTTGCATGACTCCATGATTCCAAGATTTTGGGGTGATAGAGTATTCATGTCATGACTGTGAGTTCAGTTTTACAATCTCACAGGAGTTAACATTAGGCTTCATACTATCTTTTTTCAGGAGAACTAATCAAGTCAATGCGTCAGAACTGGCAGAAACCTTGTGCTCTAGCCCAGAGTTACAGAGTCACGTCTAGAAGGGAAATTGCACATTAACAAGTTCAAAATTCATGGATAATTCACACCAATGTCCACGCTTCAGATCTGCCAAAACATCCCAGCGTTCATCTCAGCTCAGAAGATCGATACAAATGTACCGTCATAATCAAAACCTCTCAATACTGCTCAGTTCACTCTAAATCCATTATCAGGAATACTCTCCATGATCTTAATGATCACGACTGCAAAATTTGCTCTATTTCTGTTTCTACTTTAATTCCAATCTCAGTTACAATGAGACATCATCACCCTCTCATCTGGCAGTTCTGGCGACCCTGCTACAGAAAGGATATTACTTAACTAGAGAAGATTCAGAAAGGATTTAAGAACCAACATAAAATTACCTCAATACTTGGCATTCGGGGGCCAGATTTTGGAATCCTTCAGAATTGCTTGTACACTGCGGTGTTTAATTGTGTCACGAAATACACTGACATTCCACAGTCCACCAGGAGCCAGCCGCAATCCATCAATCTCCTTTTCCTCCCCAAGGGCTTCACTGCGGAGCATCCCAATGTCCCTGTGATCTGAGGACTGCCATTGTGCGAGTGCAGCGACAAACTCTTGGCTGGCGACGTGTGGGAGCGTGTAAACCACACAGTGCACAGTCTAATCTCTCTCCAATAGTTCAATTAGGAAACCAGACAGGAAGTTTTTTCCTGAATACAACCTTCCTCTTCGGAATCCTGTGAAAGCCATCTCACCAAGCTTCATTAATACAGCCCAGGGGTCTTTCCACAATGTTGTAACTATAGTTAGAATATAATTGGGTGATGGTCTTCAAAGTTGTTGTAGTTTCCCGTCTTGTTCTCTGAAGAAGGGACTCAATAACCGACCGAGGATCCAGTGGTACAAAGGGTTGTAGCCAATGGTATATTGGATCTTGTTCTCTTTCAAGTATTTGAAAACAGCCGCTGCCATCAGCTGATCTTAAATATTTCTGAATAAATATTCATTCCGTTCATCATAAACAAATCCCAGGATTTCAGGTCAGGCACTGAACTCAGCTATTTCCAATAAATGGGACAGCTGACCAAGAAGATCCCTGGAGTAGGTTGTGCTGGATTAAGCTTTACACACAGGGTCAGACTCTTTCACACCAGCATTCAAGATCAGTGCACATGAACTGAGGGTCTATTTTTCAGAATATCAGAAATAGCAACACTGTCTTTAATTTCTTCCAAACCATCAAATATAAAGAGCAATTCCTCTGGGTTCTTGCAGACCTCTCCAATAACATTCCCAAAATTCCAATACCGTTCCAGCATCAGGATTCTCAGGTCTATTCCATATTGACTAGCATTCAAATCCTGAAATTTAAATGGAATTCAAATTGAAATTTGGGTTATTTTCCCAGTGGTCCAATCACATGCAGTCTTTCCTACTATTGTTTTTTTGCAGGAAATAAGTCCAAAATTGTGTCAGCAGTACAGAATTTCACTCGTTATCTCCTGGAATAGTCTAGGATACAACTCGTGTTGAGATGGGTATATTTGTTCAATTTTAAATCCACCAAAACCACCTAAAACTCCGTGTTTTTCTCTGCATCTGCTCACGACCTTCACACGTAACGTGGTAACGGTTTGCACTTAAATCTTCCTTGTCCGGAGGGAAGACATGTGTGAAGTATGCAATTCGCAGTTTGCCAATGTCGTTGATTTTCACCCACAGAGTAGGCGTTTGTCCCTCATCGACCTTCATATTTCCCTCATTAGTTTTTTTACCTTTTTTATTCTTGTAATGCATTTTTGATTTTCCCTAATCTTCTCTGCCAGGATGTTCTCAGATCGCAATTTTCTCTTCTAATTGTGTCCTTGAGCTTTCAAACCCCATGTTCCTCACTCATCAACATGGTACATACAACTAAACACCAAGGAAAGGCGCTTCAGCCTATGATCATGTACTGAACTTGATGCCAAATGAAACGAATCTCTTTTGCCTGTCTGTGCGCCATATGACTCAATTCCGTGCATATTAATGTGCTTATCTAAAAGTCCCTTAGATGCCCCAAGTGGACCTACCTCCACCATTACCTTGGTAGCACATTCCTGTAATTCTATTGTAAAAAAAGTGCCCTCCTGACTCCTTTGAAATGTTACCCTTCCCTGACGCTAGATCTGTTGACTCTGGAAAATAGATTCTGACCATTAACTCTATCTATGCATCGCATAATTTTATGGATTTCTAAGAAGTCTTGCCTCAGCCTCCGCCACTTCAGAAGAAGTGCCCCAATTTTTCAAGCTTCTCCATAAAGCTCATATTTTCCAATCCAGGAAACATAATGGCAAATGTCTTCCCCGCCCACTCCAAAGCTCTCACATCTTCCTGAAATGAAACGGTCAGCACTGAACCCAATACTCTAAGTTTGACCAATTCAAATTCTTATCAAGTTGCAACATGCAAACCTGAATCCTCTATTTCATTCCCCAAACGTTCAAAGCGATCAAGCCATAGGTCTGCTTTCCCGCTGTGGTCATATTCAGGGAGGTATAGTCACGAACCAGAGGATCCCTGCCCATCAGTGCTTTCCGGATCCCTGAAAATCCGTTCTGCCATTAAGTGTCTACTTTTACTGAACATTTCATCTGGAAAAAAGCAGCAAGACACAGTTATCTGTATTAAACTTCGTCTGCAATTTCTCCGCCAATATCTGAAACTGACCTTTATACCACTGGATACTTTGATCAAGTTCTAAATTATTCATAAATTAACTGAACTGTTTTACTCTGCAAAAATACTAATCCACACATCCACATTTTTTCCAACGCATTCATATGTGTGCATGTGTGCGTGTGTCTGTATCACAAAGAGCAGAGGTCCCAGTACAGGTCCCTGCATAACACTATGAGTCACGCGTCTCCAACCAGAAAAACAGCCATCCGGCACTACCGACTGCACTCTACTGGAAAGGCAAGCAGCCAAGTGACCATGGATCCTATGCATGTTGCTATTCTGAATATGCCTTCGGTGAGGACCTTTCAAAAGCCTTACGAGCTTACGAGCCTTACGAACAATAGCCACTGTTCTGTCCTCAATAATCATGTTTGCACTGCCTCGAAAATTTATTTCATGGCAGTAAAATATAAGGTGCCCTCCTCAAAGCCAAGTTGACTCTTCGTAATTTAGATATGCGTTCCCAAATGCGCATGAATCCTTTCTCTCAGAATTCTCTCCAAATGCTTTTGAATCACTGATGTGATACTCACCTGTGGATGGTAGCCTGGATTATTACTATGTCCCGAGTCTAACAGAGAAACAACATCAGCTGCTCGACACTCCTCAATGACCACTTCGGTGGCGAGCAAGAATGTAAAGATCTTGGTCAAGCCATCAGTATTCTTTTCTAATCTTCCCTCAATAACCAGAGGTAGTTATCATCGCGTCAGTAGGACTTATCTGTTTTAATTCTTCCTGCACCACCTGCATTCTCTATGGTACCCCGGTGTTTTTCTCCCTTCGTTCCTGGAATGCATCCATCATTCCCATTTCTCCCAGTCCTGAAGTCCTGACGAAGGGCTTATGCCTGAAGCGTCGATTTTTCATGCCCCTCGGATTCTGTCTGACCTGCTGTGCATTTCCAGCAATACGCTCTCAACTCTGATACTCCAACACCTGTGGACCACACTTGCCCCTGAATATATCATGTAATGCAGCAGATCTGGGCTTGTTGCTTCATTGTTTTATGGTAAATGAAATTGCTGCAAGTAATCATTGAACATACCCCTGCTCTTCTGTTGATTTGCTTTCACGTACATTTTAGCTAAGCCCTGTCTTACTTTAATAAAATCTACATGACCGCAATATGCGTAGACAGGATTTATCCTTTTCAAATGGACTCTCAAATAGGACGGTTTTGTGCTTGCTCTGAACTCGAATGCTAGCCGTGTGTTCCCTTGAGCATTTGTTTGCTCTATTCGGAAGACATAGGGCCAACGTTGCACAGTATATTGCAGCAGCATCCACATATTGACACAGAAAAAAAAACTCTCGTGTGAACATTTCAAGAAATGTGCATTCTATAAGCAATTTAAAAGGTATCTTTGGTGAACTGCTTCAGCAAAACCTGATTTGAAGCCGTAGAGTTCAGTCGAACTATAAAAAGTCCCACGGGGGAATGTACATTTTTCATGAATAAAATTCAGGAAAAAAAAACTGGACTAAAGTGTTTCAAAATTCACACCAAACGGAGATTCCAGGAAGACAAAAGTTGTGATTTGTAGGAATGCATGTATGAAGTGATGGTGCAGAAAGGTCGTGTAATCTTTTATCTTTTGTGAAATAACATAAAAGCTCGCCTTCAGCTTGAAGAGTTAAAAATAAATCGAGACAGCATTAGAAGTACCTTATCAGCAAATGTCTGCATTATGGGAAACATGACATTTTTCTTTACAAATACCTTTGGAAAATTTCAAGAAAAGTGGTTCAGCAACAAAATTCCTTCAATTGTTCATTGTTGACATACACCAACAATGACGAACACTACTTAAATGGTAGAATGACCAAAATGGCTTGAGGATTGACATTTCTGTTTTACAAAAGGTGCTGGAGAACCGAGAGAAGACCGAATTATATGTTTTAGACAGCAGCATTCAGGTATGATAGTTGTTTATAAAAAAAGTTCAGGTTCTCAGAGATGAATGGACACGATGTACGTGAGGTTGGTGCTGGATATTATCGTTTTCCAGTGGGAAGAGAGAAGGACAGAGAGAGGTAATCTCAGCTACATCATTTTTGTAAATTTATGAACAGAAATTGTTGGAGAAACTCAGCAAGTTCAAAAGCATCTCTGGACGGAAATTAGAGTTAAAATGACGTGTTTTGTGATCCTTCAAGGTACCAAACAGAAGCCTTCGCCAAATTTAATTCGAACTGTGCCCCTGTGTTTAGTCGCTGGATTCCAGTAGATCTCCATTTCTGTGCAAACGGGATATAAATCTGAAAGAGAATATTAAATAACAAGTATTGGCATCTCCTTTCTCTTAAACCTATCTTTCCCCCCTCACTCAATCACCCCCCTCCTCCTCACAATACTGGTCCAATAAAACCTCGATTAATAATTTTTTTAAAAAAAATCATGTTTCAAGACCACTCAGCTTTGCCAAGTGTCGTTTGTAGGTTTTTTCGGTAGAATCTCTCTCCAGGTCAGATTAGATTTTTTTGTGCATTAACTCCTTCTCCAGACAGACACCTGTAAGAGAGCTCTGACTAGCAGCATACATCTGTTCGTCTTCTGGCAGTTGTCTTTACTGGTCCACCTATCTGTACAAAATGTCAGATGCCTCCAAACGTCGGATCGTTTCATTGCTTTTAACATTATCCAAATACTAAAATCAGTTTTCGTACCTTGGGGCCGAATTTGAAATTTGTTCTTGCCTCATAGCAATAGAGCTGTTGCTAGGTTTTCGACCAAATGTTACATTTCTTACCTTGTTCAGGACATTTTGTGTTGCGTCAGGAAGTTGTGCTAGCTTTTTAACTCTCTTAAATGTACAGTACGCTTCTATACCTTCATAACACTGTCGCCTTCTGATTAGGAGACAGGAGTTCGATCAAAGTAAAATGTTCAAAGGATAAGAATCGATTGCAGCCGTTGCCAAATTGAAAAATATCGTTGCACAATCCATACGAGAAGACCGTTCATGAGGAACACGTTGCGTGACAGGACTGGGTCAGAATCCGCTGATTTGACCCGTTTCGTTTTGCAGCAAGGCATTGGAGAGAACATGCAGCTTGTCCCTGTTTCACTCCGTGTAGAGTCGGGAACAGAGAGTCTTTGATGGTATATGTATCCAATGTCTTAATCGATATTTGCCAGATCGATGTTCATCTGTAGTTGGTGCAATTGAATGACCTGAAATAACTGAAATTAGTCCCTTGGTGGTCTCGAACCACTGAGCATCCAGTTTATGGATGAATACTGACCAAATGAACAATAGAGACAGTCACCATCAAGTGTTGCAAAATCCCTCAAAGTACGATGATAGCGGGAATCTGAAGGACCATTGCACAGCTGGAGCTCTCATTATTTTCAGTGCTCGTCGCCCATTTTCCCAGTTTCATCAAGGAGGATGCCAGAGGCCTGAGGGGCCGCAAAGACCCCGAGGGAAAGAAAACAATGCAGTGTTAAAGTTTCGCAGCCCGTTCACGGTAACTGCTATTGCTATGCGTAACTATGGAATTGGCAGCAGTGGAATTCAAACCCACAACTCGTTAAAAAGTCATGTTTAAATCTAATGGCTTTGACCACTCAACCACGTGAAGCTGCGCTACCAACGTTGTCATAAGTAGAAGTTGCGGGCAAAGTACAGCAGGTCTGGCAGCATTCATGGAGAGAACCCGATTTCGGATCGAGTAACTCTTCTCAGGACAGTGTCATGTTTGGAACTGTTTCACTGTATTCCTATGAGCATGGTTTCAAATTCCATGGTGGTTGGGACAGGAAACTGATACGAAATCAACAATCAAGGCTGACGGGTATTTTTCACTTTGGGATTAGATTTATGTCACTGTTTGCAGCTAATTAAATTCCGGATTTAATTATGGTGGTGGGGCTGATTCTGTTGCTGTTAACAGAGTACAGCTCAGTTATGTACCAAATACAAGAGATTTCTTTTTATTATACATCCAATGGTTTGACGGTCTTAAAAATCTCGGAATCAAGTTCACTCCTTAAGAGCTTTTGTCATTCCTTGTCTCACCCGTCCTCACATTCAAACATTGTGACTGTAAGTTACAGAATACAAACATGATATCTGGCATTATCTTTTCTGTATCTTCTTACATGATCTCTGCTGAATAACAATTTAATGTGGACATTGGTAGAAATTTGAAATAAAAATGCAACATCCTGGAAAAGCTAAGTGGTCCGACAGAGAGAGAGAGAGAGAGAGAGAGAAAGAAACAGACCTGCCGTTCATGCTTGCAATTAAGTCAACGTGTTCTGTCAAGTGGTCGCACATGTTAGTTTTTGTTTCCCCAATGCAGAGGATACTGCATAATGAGCAGCGCATGCAGCAGCTTAAGGAGAAATAAAGCTCTCAATTTCCTGGAAAGAATGTTTAAAGCCTTGGACAATGAATAAGGATGAGATTAAAGAAAAGCAATTCATGTGCCTACTATAATCAACATGTGAACATGCTAATAAACAGATAGTACTGAGATATTAAAACCATTAAGTAAAGTATCAGGTTTACAGCACACCTCATCAAGAAACACAGGAGGTTAAAAATCCAACTGAAAGGCACATCTCATCATTTTAATAACAAAAAATTAGGTTGCTTCGCAGAAGTTTAAAAAAGATATAAAGGAAGTTAGAAATATGAATGCTCGAATCTTAAAATAGCAAGCACAATATTGCTTTACACCAGCACTATTCACCAAATCAATTCTGGAGAATTAAAGTCCTACCTCAAATCTTTGCATTTTACATGTGCAATAATTCCTGCTTTCTTCTCTGAGTTATCAGGTTTTGCGATATTAATGCTTGCACGTCTGAAAACGTAGACATTCTCAACAATTCAATATCCCGTAGATTTCCATATACACACACCAAGTCAGGAAATGTCAAGAACAAGGGCAAGCGTTTTCTCCTGATGTAATGTGGTTATATTGAATATTTCCTTTTTCATGTCTCTTGCAAAAAACCCCAAAATGTTTTGATCCCCTGTTCTCTGAGCGAAAATATATATTTAATTATCCTTAACACCCTGTGGTAAACCTGGAATATATAAATGATTCACCTTTAAACATTTAAGCGGCCCTTCTGTCTTGACATATTAGAATATGTTGCTATATTGCACAATTGTAATCCACACCCTTGCACTACTGTTTTAAAATAGAAGTTCAAAAAATGAACACTAGCATAAAGACGATTATAATTTAACTGATATGTGTGATGGTATATCCACTCCAATCGAATAATCATAACTAATAAAACCTGTGAGTGACATCGCGGAGCAATGTTTTATATTAAATGTCCATTGTTTTAGTTGTGTTGAATATATACATGTACATATACAAATAAAGCTTCTACTATATTGGTAGTTAATAAACATAGAAATATTTTAACGAGACGAATCCCATTTTCCAGTACTGAGCCATTGTGCTGCATTTATTGCCCTTGTCGGTGCATTTCCCAATACTTGTTTAAAGGTATTCAGGGTTTCTTCCTCTAACACGTGCAGGCAGTGCCTTACAGTTTCTTACCACTCTCTGGTTGGATTCATTTTATCTCTTATCACCTCTAAACTTCCTCACCCTGATATAATCAAGACCCCATGTTCACTGATTCCTCCTTCATGGATTTTGATATCCCCGTCTATGCTGCTCATACATTCCTCTTGCACTAAAGATGGTTGGAGGGTGGCACTAATAATGCCAAAGCCGTGGGTTCAATCCCCCACTGACCAAGCGTGTCCCTGAAGTTTGCAAGTGAGCAATGCTTGCAGTGTCAAAGTTGTTCACTGCTGCCTCAAATCACTCAGGTCCTAGATTCAATTCCAGCCTCAGCCGACTGTCTGTGTGCTATTTGCACGTTCTCCCCGTGTCTGTACGAGATTCCTGCGGGTGCTCCTGTTACCTCCCACATTCCGATGATGTGCAGGTCAGGTGAAGTAGCCATGCTAAGTTGCCCAAACTGTCAGGTGCATTAGGCAGAGCGAAGGGGGTCTGAGTGGGTTACCCTTCGGACGGTCAGAGTGAACCGTTTGGGCCGAAGGACCTATTTCCACGCTGTAGGAAATCTAATCATCTAAACCACCCTAATCTCCTCTACTATGCAGTAAACAACGTCACTCTGCCTCCATCTTACTTAAAAACAAAATCTCTCCAACACCGGTAACATCCTGATAAATCTCTTCAGCAACTACTCTTAAATAGAGAGTGCATCACAGCTGCATTGAAAAAGGTTGCCGAGGAGGGTTTGTCTCCTTAGTCAGTATAGGTGGACATCAGCAACTGGCAAGGAGCAATCACTTAATTTTATGTTTTCTGTTGACACCCTAATAAGAGGAGAGAGAGAGAGATAGACGAACAGATTCGACAGTAGAACTAGGTAAGGTACAAATGTAACACAGTTGTTGTTACAGCTGACTTTAATTTCCCCAATTTTTTTTGGAATCTCCTGAGTGCAGATGGCCGGGATGAAAACGTTTTTTTTCCAAGTGTGTCAAGGAGGGATTGTTGACTAAATATATACATAGGTCGACTGCTGGAGGCCATGTTGGATTTGGTGCTAGGCCCCGAGCCGAGCCGGGTGTCAGATCGCTCAGTGAGAGACCATTTCACTTAAACTAGCCACAACTGCGTCAGGTTTATCATAGCGATGGCAAGGGATATGAGTAGACAGTACAGCAATGTTTTTAATTGTGGGAGGGAACATTCCGCCTTTATTAAATAAGTATAAATTGGGAGTGTAAATTGGGAACAGTTGTTCTACCGGAAATGTACAACAGAAATGTATAGGCTGTTTATGGAACACTTGTTGCGAGTGTTGGATATCTTTGTCCCACTGACACAGGTAAGGAATGCTAAGTGGAAGATGCCTTGAATGAAAAAAGCAGAGGAGTTTTTCGTCAAAAGGAAGAAGGAAACCTACTTATGTTTGAGGAAGCAAGGATCTGGCACAGCTTTAGGGTATCTGAAAAAAAAAACATGAAAAATGGATTGAGTAGACCCAGGCGGGAGCAGTAAAAAGCCTTGGCGGGAAGGATTAGCTAAAAGCCAAAAGCGTTTGACACAGACGTGAGGAATAAGAAAATGATGACAGGTAGAGTGGGCCAATCTATGATTGCGGATGGAACGTTTGCCTGGAGTCTGAACAGGTAGCCGAGTCCCCAAATGATTGTTTTGTTTCAGAGACAGAGACTTTGTTGTTATGAAGTTAGAGATGTGTAATGTACTTTTAAGAGAGAGTGAAACCTGGCAAGCACCTGTCATATGACTGATAATTGAAATATGCAATTTAAGAGGAAAACTTTGGCTGTAATCTAGAAACCTCAATTGTTTTGTCAGAATTTCGAATTAGCCAATCAGTATAAATTAAGTCCCAAGAAACAAAAATCAAATTGAATTCGAATTTTACTATTTTAACAATATTGAATCAATGAGACGATCCAATACTTGGAGTATAAAAAGCAGGCGTTTTGGACAGTTAGCCAGGAAGAACAGTATCGACAACTTGTAGTATTGTTTTCACCAAATTCTGTGCCGAAGGTACCTTTTTCATATGAAACACACAAGCATCAGATGACTGAGGACGACTCAGGCAGATACACAAAGAGAGGAAGATCGACAATGGGAATGACAACCCTTGTCTGATGTTGAAAACTGAGTATTTATAAATTTAGTAGGGGTTTTATTGGACCAGTGCATTGTTATAGCTTTCGAAGTAAATACAAAATTATTTAGAAAAATGAGACTCAGAGTTGCAAGTTGCTCTTGTTTAACGTTCAGTTTTAGAGGGACAGCATAAAATCAATATTTTTTGTGAAGTGGTTGAATTTTGGACAATTGATTGTCATTCATACTTTAGCAGATTATGAGGCGAAGTGAGGTTGAGTGTGTGTAATTGCTTTAATTAGCAGAAGGGTTTGCCAGCGCGTCACAACAACTTGGGGGCTTGGGTACGTGAATTGTATGGAATAATCAGATCCTGTCTGAGGTTTGGACAGATTTGGACAGATTTGTGGTAGGAAAGATCGCAGCAGAATTAAACATATGCTAATTAGTGTCAGAGATATTAAATAAAATGTAGGCGAGACAATTTCTTTAATTTCTGTTACTTGTGATTGGTTACATTAAAAGTGAGAGAAATGGCTCTTGAGAAAATTGCTAAAGACATTCTGGGATTTCAAAATGGCTCCCAAATTTGCCAAGAACTTTTCAAAACAAAAGGGCATACTTTTAGAATTTGTGAAGAGGGTAGAATTCTGTTTAATCAAGGACAAATGTAAAACTGAAATTGTAAGTGAGTTATTCAACCACTTAGGTGTTTCGGAGAAACACACAAGTACAGTAAAGTTAGAAAAATAAACCTAAATTATAATTAAGAAAAATTGAGTTAGCAGATGTATCAAGAGAGAGCGGGAAGTGAAAAGAAAGAGAAGCTTCTGAGCTGAGCAAAGAGAGAGAGCGAAAAAAGTGATGGATAAAAAGAGAAACAATGGAAAAGGAGAAAGAAATTGAACTTCAGAAATTATGACATTTTCAGGAAAGTCAAGTAACAGGATGGAGATGGAGAGGCAAATTAGTGACAGATACGAATATGTTAAAATACTGTAACGTCTTGATGAGAAAGATGTCGAAGACTTCTTTATTTTATTTGAATTATTGTCGAGGCAAATAGAGTGGTCAGTGGAATTGTGGGTAATGCTAGTTCTGTCTAATTTCGTAGGCAGAGCCAATGAGGTCTGTGCAGTGCTGTCAGCTGAGTGATCAAGAGATAATGAAGAGGTGAAGCAGGTTAAATTGAGTGCTTATGAATTGGTACCAGATGCGCATAGACAGCAGTTCAGAAACTTCATGAAGAAACCAGGAACAGGCTTATGTTGAGACTGAGAGAATTAAAATAGTCATCTTGATAGATAGTGCAAGTCTTAAAAATAGTTAAGACCTATGAGACTCGAGAAGAGATTATTCCCATGGAAGAGTTGAAAAACTCAGGTCGCGACACAACAAGAATTCATGTGGATAAACAGAAAGCTCAAGAAGTGAGACGACGTGGCAGATTGGTGCAGAAGGCAAAATTTAGTTACTGGCAAGACTTGCATCCTGTGAGGGATAGAAATTGGGCGAAGGGGAGATCCTACACGAAGGAACAAAGAGTAGGGAACACTGGTTATTGTTTCCCACAGGTTAAAAAGGAATCTAATGATTTCGAAAGAAAATGAAAGGAAAGTATAATTTTGAGAGATACAGAATCGAGTCATTTTGTAATAGTAAGAGACGAATGTATTTGCACTCTTTTTGATCTGTTACCCGAGACAGTGGTAATTGCTGGGATAGATGGATAGAAATTCAGCATTGCCCTCTGTAAGGTCAGGTTGCAGCGCCAACTCAAGACTGGGGAAGCACTGAATGACAGAGTGTCAGGTCCAGAACGTCAGTTTGTTCTTGGAAATGTCTTGGCAGGATCCAAGGTGGGAGTCACACACTTTTTTGAGGAGAAGCCCGACAAAGACCACGTAACTGAGAACTTAAAAGAAAAATATCCTGAAATTTTCCAAGACAGTGTAGAAACCAGATCCCACAATCTGGGATTCTCACAATAGAGAAAGAAAACGGAGCTGAGGCTCAGTTAACGGACACCTTGTTTGACATAATAGCCTTTGGAAAATCCAGAACAGGAAGGGAGTCAGGCAGAAATGCTCAGTCCCGAAAAACTCTTGAACTTCCAATCGAAAGATGAGACGATAAAAAAAATATGTTGATGCCTACTCTGAAAGGGAGGCAGAGAATGTTCCTGAAGGCTATTATCTTAAATATGGAATCCTAAGACGAAAGTGGAGAGCACGGCATGTTAGTGCACAGGAGAAATAGGCAGAAGTACACAAGATTGTGTTGACGGTAGAATACAGGCAGGAAGTGTCACGGGTTTTACATGAACTACCTGTAGGATGCCATCTCTGTGTACGAAAGACTCAGGTAAAGGTACAAAAACATTTTTACTGGCCTGGAATGAACAAGGACTTGGTTAAATATTACCGTACATGTCGCACATGTCAAATGGTAGGTAATCTAAAGACTAATAAATTCAGGACCTTTGTTGCCAATTCCTGCATTGAAAGAACCTTTCACAAGGTTTAAAACTGCATGAGTATGTCTTTTCCCAAAAACTAAACTTGGGAACCAGCACTTGCTAATCAAAATGAATGCGTCCACCAGATTTCCGATGGCCATTCAGTGACAGAATATTAAGGCACAGAGGTTAGTAGAGGCGTTAATTGCTTTCTTCACACAGTATGGGCGACCCCACGAAATTCAGTCAGGACAAGGGTTCAATTTTAATGATAAGCTTTTTAAGGAAGTCATGTATAGTTTAGTCATAGGGCAAATTAAATCCATTGCGTGATGTCGAAAATCTCTGGGAGCTTTTGAAAGCTCGCATCAGACCCGGAAGACCATGCTTATTGTCTGGAATACGTGACAGATCGGGATAAAGGAGTCCCATTCGTATTGTTTGCCGTTGGGGAATTCATAAATGAATCTAATCATTTGACTCCCTTCGAATTAATATCTGGGCATGAAGTTAGAGACCATTTGAATTAATTATTCAGAAATTGGCAGGATGAATGTCGGGGATCTCACATTTAGGTGATGTGTCGGAGGTGAGAGGGACATTAAATTGGGTAAGGAATTTAACTAAACACCACCGAAAGAAGGAACAAGACACAAACCCAAGTGTTCCCAGTATAGATTTGTGCAGAACACCACTTGTCATGGAAAAGTCACAGTGGATCCCATCCATCTTAATCTATTGGATGAACCTACCGTGATGGACCTTGTTAAACGCTTTAGCAAAAAGCATGTAGACAACATTCACTGCTCTATCCTCTTTGATCACCGTTGTCACCTACTCAAAAAGTTCAATCAAACTTCGTAAGACATGATCTGCTCCACACAAACTCATGTTGATTGTCCCTCATTAGCACACGTTTTTAAAAATGCACATACATAGTCACTATTCTTTCCAACAGCTTCTCAACCATTGATGAGAGACTCACTGGTGTACAGTTTCTTGGATTATCCCTTTCGCCCTTCTTGAACAGAAAAACAACATTAGATACATGCCAGCCCTCCAGGATCTGTCCACTGGCTAGCGTGGATGCAAAGATCATCAAGGCCCAGGCAAACTTCTCTCTTTCCTCTGAGGTAGATACCATCAGGCCCTGGAGACATATTCACCTTAACGCTCTTCAAGAAACCCAACACTTCTTTCTTATTTCAAAATGCCCTGGCATGTTCGCATGCCATGCATTAATCTCACGATCCTCCACATCCTTCTCCTGGGTGAATACCAATGAATGTTCCCTCCACTATCTTCGAGTGATCATTCCTTCTCCCGATTATCCTCTTATTTTGAATGTCTGTATACAATGCCTTGCGATACTCTTCAACCTTAATTGCTGAAGTCATTTTATGGAACCTTCTTGCTCTACTAATTCACTGCTTGAGTTATTTCTTGTTTTTATGGTCATTATGGGCCCTGTCTGATTTTAGCATCCGAAAACCTGAAATACGATTCTTTTATCCATTGGACAAAATTTACACTTTCCTTTGTTATCCAAGCATCCCTTATACAGCCTTGTCCTTCATCCTTCCCAGAACATGGCGCTCCCAATATTCACCATTTGCGAACTCTATTCCAAACCTCACTGCAGATTGAAAAACATCGAAACATCCAAACAGATCTTCTGCCTTTCCCACCACACAGTTTCTGTTGCATCCATGTTACCCCTCCCTGTTACACTCTGAACGACAACGAAATTCAAGTCTGTTGCGTGGTACCTTCAGGAAATCCATGTAAACCCCATCAGTAGCATTTCCCTCATTAAACCCTTTGTTAATCCAGTGAAAAACATTAGCAAGTTAGTTATGCACAATTTCACCGTGACTTTTCCTTACCAACCCACTTTTGTCCACATAACTTCGAGATTTATTCCAAATAATTGTTGCCAGAAGCTTCCATGGAGTTAAGCAGCCATGACTGTAAGTAACTGGATTAGCTTTCCAATACGTTTTAGAAAAAGGTTGTCGTGTTGACAACCGTCCAGTCTCCTGGGACCTCATCAGAATCTCGAAAAGGCTATAATCTTATCGCTAGTGTCTCTATAATGTATCCTTTCCTCGCAAAATCTTTGGATTCAACTTATCTAGTCCTGCTACCTCTGAGTGCCAACACCAATTGGACTGGTGATTGGATTGGATTGGAGCCTTTCATTGTGGGAACAGGCATTTCGGCCCAACGAGTGAACACCATTCCTCCAAAGAACAACCCAACCAGCCCCATCTCCCTGCAAATCGCTGCCAAACCCTATAATCCTGCATGTCTCACAACTAACGCACAACTATGCCCCTAAATACTAATGGGATCGTTCGCCTGCCCGATTCACCTAAACTTGCACATTATAGAATGTGGGGGGAAACCAGAGCAACCAGCAGAAACTCACACAGAGAGTTGGAGAATACAGAAACTCGACACAGTCGCCCGAGGGTGGAATCAGACCTGGGTCCCTGGTGCTGAGGTAGTGCGAACCACTGAGCCACCACTTCATCTGAAAGGAAAGTTTCAGAGGGATAGGAGCCAAACGCAGCCAAATGGAGCGAGTTCAGTTGAGGAAAGCCGGTTAGGTGGTGCCAGTCCAGAGAGAGTGCTGTCAGCATGGAGGGTTTGGCCAAAGACAGTTCTCAGGAAAGCTCACTCGACCCGAAGGGTAAACTCCGCCAGAGCCGTTGAGCTTTTCCAGCAATTGGGGCTTGTGTTTCTTGTGGCCTGTTTCCCTGCTGTGGGCCATTCTGACCTCCCTGCCCGGGGAAAGTAAGCTGTTTGATGTTATCTCTCTCACAGTCTACCGACACATGTTAACAGTTTGTGAAACAGCATGGAAGCTGTTTTCTTGCCATCAGTGAATGGATTTTGGTTTTACACAAACCCTTTGACTCCAGTGCAGCTAACACTCCGGGAGAGAGGGAAAGCCAGCAGCCGTCCTATGGGTCCCAGCTTGAAACGCGAAGCATGCGCAAGCCCCGACCCTCCCTCGCGCAATGTCAGTTCAACGGCGGCGCCTCGAGACACCGCGAGCCCACAAGACGGGACCGAGTTCAGTCTCCGGCTCCGATTTGGTAAGAGCTCTGTCAATCCAGTGGTGCCAACCAATAGGGATTGCGGTCCCGCTTGGGGCCGCTCCCTAGCGGTGAATCCTTGGAAAAACTCAGCAGGTTTGGCAGCTTCTGTGAGATTAAAGCAGAGGAAACGTTTCCCATCCACTCACCCTTCATCACAATTGACAGCAAGAAGGAAAAGCAACCCTCCTTAATCAGCTTATTGTGCAGACAATCAAATGTCTTGAAAAATTCCCAGCACATTTATTTTTGTGACCACTCCAAGTAAACGTCTTTGAGAACTGGAAATGTGATCTTCGAACAAGAAGGATAGGAATTTTATTCAGTAATAAGATGGGGGACAGGGGAAGGAAATTTGGGTTGAGTGTGATCATATCAGCCATGGTCTGATTGAAAGGTGGAGCGGAATTTGGGAGTGAATCACTTCCTTCTGCTGTTCCATTTTATGATGATCCCTGTTCCATTGGGACAAGAACAGTCCACACTCAGTCCCATCAATGTGACTGTTCTCCTGTTTGGTCTAACAACATTTCATATGGTGGCTGGTGGATCAGAGGGTCAGCATACCCCAGGTGAGGGGAGAGTTTGAGAAGGTGAATCCTTCATGATAACCCCTGGTTGTGGGCATTGAACCCACACTGTTGATATCACACTGTATTACAAACGAGCTCTCTATCCAAAAGAGCTAACAAACTTCATTCCAGGGGGCTTGCCTTGTACAACACAATTATAGCCAGCTCTCAACTCGATTGGAGCCAGGAGCAAGCCCATTAGCGCCCCGCCTGAGCCAGAAGGGAGAGCAGGGGAAGCCAGTGAGGGAAATTCGTCCCTCCCATGTGTCTTTCACAAACTGCGCTGGAGAAGAGAGCACATCGGGCCTGCTATTTTTATCCTCGTGACTGGCCTTCTCCACCTTGCACTGAGAGACTAAGGGCAGCTTCGAAGAGATTTAACTTCTCACTCAAAATCTTGAACTCAAATCCGAAAAAGTTGGTTTACTCCTAAACTCTAAGAAGAGTGCAGCAATTTTTGGGCCAAGAGTTGGAGGATTGCATTAAGAACATAAGACCATTCCAAATTGAAACAGAAGAGGCCAGATATTGGAGTTGAAACTCTGACAATACAGCGAAAGAAAGAATCATCAGACAAGAGATGGAACCAGAGAGAATAGTTGAACACCTCCTCTTTACTTGTCGTTCATAAACACACAGCGAAGAGAAATGAGGGGTTTAGGCTGTCTCTGGGATTTTACCCCCAAGGTTGAGCTCTAGGTTGGGTCGTGTTAAATAGCAATAAAAGATCGCGCAGGGGCTGCTGCATAGTCTTATCCAACAGCTATCACTGACTCCCTCTGTCACTACAGCTCTCATCTCAATTTCCACTTTCCCAGAAGTCTCTCCTGCATCTTTTCTTCAATCCCCATCCTACCCCACCGTCTTTATTTCTCTACCCTTGTTCAAATTCCTTTCAGATTCCTTTCCTACAACTTATGGCCTCCCTGTCACCTCGCCATCTTTTTTTTTCCAGGAATGCTTCTTCATTCAATCCCTTCAAAACTAACATCTTTGCTCATTTCTCTCTGCATCTGTCTCTCAGCTCTATGGGACTTTGTTGTTTGTGTCTGTAGACCATTTTGTCTGCACTGCAGTGGCACACCCACTCTCTTAGCTCTACCTCTCAGTGTTTGCAAATCTCTTTCACTGCCCTACATTTCTCCTTGGGATTTCTCTCCTCCTCTCTGTCTTACCTTCTTTCTTTCTCTTCCTTTCTTTTCCCTCCCTCCATGCCCTCTTCCATCCTATACCTGTCGGACATTCAGCTGCGTTCCGCAAATCCCACCCCCCCCCTCCCCCCGGCTTTCACTGTCGATCTCTCCCTCACGTTCTCTGCCTGCCCTTCTCTCATTCTCGCACTCCCTCCTTCTATCTGTTGGTCCTTCTCTCATTTTTCTCCTTGCATTTTTCACGCTTTTATCCTTTGACTCCTCTGCTCTATCCTATTGACTGTACAGGCAGCATTGGGAAGACATGGACTCAGTGACACAGAGAGCTGTGCAGTTAATGCAGTGGGATCCTCCTTACACCGCCTCTGTCCCACGTTTTACCACCACTATTTTTCTCAACAGAGGATGGGGAGTGGAAGGGGCATGAAGTAACCTCCTGATGACAGTGTGCCCAGGATGGCTGAAGACTGGAACCTTGCATTGAATTCATGTGGTCAGTGAAACGGCGAGATCGTATTGAGCGAGGGTGGAGTGTTTTATTTGGGTTTGGGAGGGAGGAAGGAAGGGTCTGTTGTATGAGAGAGATAGAGGAGTTAGCACGAGATGCAGTATGTAGGACAGGATGAAGGAGTGGTCTCCACAGAAAGATTAGTCAATGAGGCCATTCGCGGAATATCCTGAGCAATCGCACAGGACCAGGATCATTGCATGAGGAGCCTAAGAGGACAGCCATTGTGACGTGAAGCTTCTGTAATTTTAGCACTGGGGTCTTGCTTAGCGTTAAAGCCATCTGATATTTATAAGTCAGTCCACACAGACTCACTTAACTCTACCTCAGAGAGTGGGCTTGGCATAATATTTGGGGACATTGGTAAGGCCACTGTTTGCAATTCTCGTCTCCCTGCTTAAAGAAGGATGTTGTGAAACCTGAAAGGTTTATAAAAGATTTACAAGGACATTGTCAGCTTTGGAGGGCTTGAGCTGCATTGAGATGTTGAATAGGCTGGGCCTATTTTCCCTGGTGCACTGGAAGCTGAGGAGTGGTCATATAAAGGTTTAGAAAATCATGGGGTGCACTGATGGGGTGATTAGCCAAAGTCGTTTCCCTTGGGTGGGTGAGTCCAAAACTAGAGGGCATGTTTCGAGGTGAGATGAGGAAAACGTTTAAGGGATCTAAGGGGCAACATTTTTATGCAAAGTTTGGTGTGTCTATGGAACGAGCTATCAGAAGAAGTGGTGGAGGTTGGTACAATGATAACATTTAAAAGGCATCTGGATCGGAATGTGAGCGGGAAGGATTTGGAGGGATATGGGCCAAGTGCTGGCAAATGGTTTAAGAGTAATTTCTGTTATCAGATCGGCATGGACAATTTGGACCTCAGAGTTTTCTGTGCTGTACAACTATGACTCTGTGACAAACGTAGAGACACGCTGATACATTTCCAGGCAGAAGTAAACCCCAGGAGAGGAGGAGTGTCATAAAATATCAAAAGCGATGGGAGTAACTGGGATAGTGAGAAACACCCTTCATTCTGCCGTCCTTGTTTCTCTCTGTTCTCTCTCCCGCCTTCTCTGTCCTTCTCTCTATCCTTTCTCACTGTCCTTCTATCCATCTTTTGTCTCTATCCTCCCTTTCTCCCTCTTTCAGATCTGTGTGTGTTTCTCCGTGGCAGTGTCTCTGTGAATGGGATCTCTATTATATTTGGACTGAATCCTGTCTGCCTCTCTCATGTTCTCTCTCTGTCCAGCTTGTGCTTGGAGTGATAAAATACCACCTTGTACTGGACAGCCACATCACTGCATAAGTAGCTGATTTTGAGGCGGGAATATCAGAGTCTGTGTGCATCTCACATTGCAAAATAAAAATCATACAGATTGTGGATGCCATAAATCAGAAACATACATAGAAAATGCTGGAAATGCAGAGCAGTCTGGTAGGATCTGGGAAGAAACCTCAGAATTATCTTTTGCGTCGGTGCAGTGGAAGCATTCTATATAATGTATATAATGTCATGAACACTGCACAAACACGAATCATTTACCAATTCGAGAGGGAGCACAACATTTCCCCCAATGACGATGTTCCACACTGAGACGTCTACGTCCAGTTGCAACCCTTTCCACAACTGTCTTGTATTTGTGTCTCCCAGTGTGTGTGTATGTGTGTGTGTATGTGTTTTTGCATTAACAGTGTTGTTAGTTTAGATGGTGTTGTGAGCTGCTGCCCTCCTCCACTCCCTCCATGATTGAATACTTGAGTGCTTTCAACCTTCAACACCCCATGTGCAGTAGTGTGGTGGCCAGCAGCGAGTGACTAATGAGACACTTTCAACACAAGGGAGCTTTGTTTGCACTATTTCGACCGTTCACTGCATGACAGAAAATTGCTTTTAAGACTGCATTGGGATTGAAATTGGAATTGGGAAACTTAATGGCTGAAAAGTAAGGAGCCCAGACATTTATTTATCACTTAACCGGTGAGTGTGTTCTGATAATTTTTACTGAGGAGTGAGACAATGTATTTAATAGTGAAACATATCCTGATTAACTATTCTGTTTAATTTTATCAGCACCATAAAAAGGATTTCATGTTATTGGAGACTTACAGAGGATTCCAAGCTGATAGGAATTACCCGGCAGGATAATCCATTTCCTTTGTACAATCCAAATGAATTGTACATGATGGGAAATTCATAGTTTCCAAGCTAAACTCTACCCCTAAAGTGGGATAAGAACTCACTGTCAGAATGCGATGAAATACTCCTGGATTAGTACAGCTACAACAAACATTCGAAGCTTGACACTAGCCTGCTTGATTGGCACCACATCCACAAACATCCATTCCCCCAACACCGACCCTCAGTAGCAGAAATGTGTACCATCTACAAGATGTGCTGCAGACATACATGCAAGATCCTCAGACAGTACCTTCCAACCTCGCGTGCATTTCCATCGAGAGTGTGTTGCAGACTCTAAAGAAGGACAAGGGCAGTAAACACATTGGAACACCAACCTTTTGCAAGTTCCCTTCCAAGCCTCTGACCCTCTTGATTAAGAAATATATCATACTTCTTTTGTGATACTGCATCAAAATCCTGGAATTCCCTCCCTCACAACATTGTGGGTCTATCCACAGCACGTGGACTACAGCAGTTCAAGAAAGCAGCTCACTGCCACGTTCTCAAAAATAAAATCAACTAGGGAAGGGTAACATGTTCTGGACCCAACCAGTGATACCCTCATCCCATGAGTGAATAACAACGATTATTTCATAACCTGAAAACAGTGGGACCGTCCTGTGGACTACACTGAGGAGTTTGTTAAGTCATAATTCAAGGAATTCATGTTAGCAGTTATTTTATTGCATGACCGTTCTTCATTGTGCACCTAAACAATCATGTCTTTGTGCAGCAACGTACGCTTTATGACATGAAACCAACTATAATAAAGTCATATGGAATCAGCAGGTAATCGACAAGATTAAATCCTTGAAAGACATAATATGAAAAATTTAAATGATCGACTGAACACAGGTAGTTGAAGCTCCGAGATATGGTGAAAAGCAAAATCGCAGAATTCCTTCTGTCTTCCATCTCTGGGTCTCTGATTCGGTCCTTGTTCTCTCCCGTCAGCCTCTTCCAAACTTGACTGATCACTATAATGTGTCTGACTGTCAGAGCATTGAGCAACAGACTTAAAGCGAATGGCAGTAAAGGCGTTAGAAACAAATCAATCCAGTCTAGTGCCACCCACAAAGTCTCAGTAAGATAGCTTCATTTTGTGTGGGCCAGGCAGGATCAATCGTTGTGTTGGGGCCTGAAACCGTTTCACCTGAGTGTGTGAGGAGGCAGGGTGAATTGAGGATTTAGGGACAGGGACAATGTGCCGAAGAGTGTGGTGAGGACAAGGTCAATTGAGGGGTGAGGATCAGTAACATAGTGCCTGAGAATGTGGGCGAGGCAGGTTCATTGAGTTGTGCTGCACGTAGCCTGGTCCTTCAGCCCAAACTGGCCCGTGTCGACCAAATTGTCAATCCATGGTTACCCTATTTCCCTGGACCTGGCCCGAATCCTTGTAAACTTTTCCTATCCATGTATTTGTTCAAATGTTTTTTTTTAAAAGTTGCCAATTGAAGTGTTAAGATATTGAACACATTGACTGAGAGTGCTTCTCAAGGATTAAGGGTATGAAAATGCTGCCTGAGGGAATAATAGATTTAGGGTCCACAAAACACTGCCTGAGAGTAAGGCAGGGGAATCGAGGGTTTAGCGTCTGGACATGCTGCCTGACAATGTGGGGAAAGCAGATTCGATCGAGTATTTAGGGTCTGAACATGCTGCCTGAGAGTGTTGATAAGACAGGGTCCATCGAGGTGTTCAGGCCTGAAACGTGCGCCTTAGTGTGTGAGGGAGGCAGGGTTGATGAAGGGTTTGGGGTCTCGAACATTCTCCCTGAAAAAGCAGTGCGAGCAAATTCAATCGGGAACCTTTGGAGCAGAGTTCGACCAATATCGAAAGGGACACTCCAATACTGCGGCACTTCTTCAATACTAACCCCTGACAGTGCGGCACTGCATCTCTACTGTCCTGAGACAGTACTGTACTAAGCATTCGATAGTAGAGCACTCCCTTAGTAGTGATCCTTCCAACTATACAGCACTCCCTAAGTACTGATCCTCCCACAATATGGTGATTCCTTAGTTATGACCCTCCAACAGTGCAGCACTCCTTCACTATTGAAGTCATTTGCTACCTTTCCTATTAATTTATCTGCCCAATTTACCTTCGCTGTTCTGACCGTCATTTCATTATAATTGATTTTGATGCAAATTACTCACTCCCAAACTGAATATTATATTCAATCATGTTATAATTGTAGCATCCGAGAGGATCTTTCACTCAGACGTCCTCCCTTAAACATGCCCCATTCCCATTTTCAGATTCAGTGTAAACCACAATAACAAAGTAAGAACAAGGAGCACACATAGTCCAACTGGCCCATTGAGCCTGCTCAGCCATTCAATTACAACATGTCTAATCTTTTCATGGGCTCAGCCCCACTTACCAACATCTCACCATCGCCCTTAATTCCTTTACTTTCCCAAAAGTTATTTATCTTCGCTTTAAGACATTCAATGAGGAAGCTTTAACCATTTCATTGGGCAAGAAATTCTATAGATTCACTGCCCTCTGGATGAAGAAGTTCCTCCTCAATTTAGTCTCAAATTTGCTACCGCTAACGTTGAGGTTTATGCCTTCTTGTTCCAGTTTCACTTGCCAGTGGAACATTCTCTCTAATTTGATACTGTCTATTCATCTCATAGTTTGATATGTTTCTTTTAGATCCCCCACTATTCTTCTAAGCTGCAATTTATATATTCCCAGTAACCTCAGCCTCACGTCATCGGTCAATCCCTTCAACTCCAGCATCAAACAAATTAATCTCCTCTGCTCCCTCTCCATAGCTAGTACATCCTTTCTCAATTAAGGAGACCAAAAGTGCACACAGTGGCGTCAACAGCACCCTGGAGCATACACGCCCATTTGCATGAAGGACAAAATTCTAAATTACCTCATGTACTTGTATACCAACCTTCTGTATATCTTGTGCAATTCCACTGAGGTCCCTTCCGCAGCAGCTTGTTGCAATTTTTCCCATTCAAATAATAATCTTTTTAAATGTTATTCCTACTAAGTTGGATGACATCACGTTTATTAACATGCATTCTTTCTGTCAGATGTTTGTCCACTCATTTAAACCATCTTTGTTCCTCTGCAAGCTTTCACAGTCTTCTGCACACGTTGCTCTACCACTCATACTAATGTCCTCTGCAAACTTTGACACACTACACATGGTCCCCAATTCCAAACCATCTATACAAAGTGTGAATAATTGTGGTCGCAATACTGATTCCTGAGATGCAAAACTCGTCACTGATCACAAACCAACAATGCTCATTTATCACCACTCTGATTCCTGTTAGTTAACCAATCCTCTGTTCATGCTAACAGATTGCCCATAACGCCACACAACCTTATCTTATCCAGCAGGCTTTTGTGAGGCACCTTGTTAAATGGCTTTTGGAAATCTTGATAAACTACATCTACTGTTTCCCCATTGTCCACAGTGCTTGAAATGTCTTCATTGGATTTCAGTAAATTAGTTAAGGATGACCTGCCTTTCATGAACCCATGCTGCATCTGTCCAATGGAGTAATTTCTATCAAGGTGTTTTGCTAATTCTTCTTTGATAATAGCTTCAAGTACTTTTCCCACTGCTGAAGTTAATATCACCTCCCTATAATTCCCCATCTTTTGTCTACCTCTTTTTAAAAAACAAAATCGTTGTCAAATTTGCTGTTCTCCTATCTTCCGGAACTGCCCTTGAGTCCATTGAATTTTGGAAAATTACCAAAAGTGCACTTGGTATTTCCGTCCCTATCGCTTTTCATACCCTAAGAGGCATTTCATTCGGACCAGTACAGTTGTGTTATGTTTAGCTTCCTTAGCTTCAACAACACTACTTCTTTTGTGATAATGCTCGTTTGTAAGTCCGAACCTACATTACCCTCCTTGACAATTACTGATATGTTATTCGTGTCCTCCACGGTGATGACTGACAAAAAAAGCTTTTCCATGTATCACACATTTCCTCATATCCCATTATTAAATCACACTTCTTGTCTTCTGAAGGACTAATGTTTACCTGTGCCACAACTTTTCATTTTATATCCTTGAAACCTTTGCTCTCAGTCTTTTCATTCTAAGCTAGTTTACTATCATAATTTATCCTACTTTCGGTTATCTCTTTTTTGTGGCTTTTTGTTGTCCTTTGGTGTTTTTCCAATCTTCTAGATTCGGGCAGTTCTCTGCCAGTTTGTATGCCTTCACTTTCAATTTGATAGCCTCCCTTGTTTCCTTTGGCATCCATGGCAGATTACCACTTTTCCTACAGTCCTTCCTTTTCGCTGGTATATACTTTTCATGAGCACTTTGAAGAATTGTGTTTGAAAGTCCTCCACTGTTCGTCAACTGATCTACATTAAAGTCTTTGCTTCCAGTCTACTTTAGCCATCTCCTCCCTCAACCTATTGTAGCCTCCTTTGTTTTAGTACGTGACCTTGAAGTGGGATTTTATTTTCTGAGTTTCCATCTGTATTCTAAACTCAACCATACTGCAATCTTACCTACCAACAGGATCTCTTACTAGGAGATTATGAATTATTCCTGTCTCATTGCATAGGACCAGACCTCGGGTAGCTTGTTCCATTGTTCGTTCCGTTACAGACTGTTGAAGCAAACTATTGTGGATACATTCAATGAACTCCTCCTCAAGGCTACCTTGATTGACCTGGTTCAATCAATCGACATGTAGATTAAAAATCCCATAATACTTTCCATACTATTTTTACATGCAAATGTTACATCATTGTTCGTTGTGTACATCACTGTGATGCTATAATTTCATGGCCGACAAACTATGCCTTTCACTGTCTTTTTAGAATTTCTAATCTCCACCCAAATGAATTCAATCTTATTTTCCACAGAACTTACATCATCTCTCACCATCGCCCTGATCCTTAAAAATGAGAGCTCCATTACCTTCGTTCCCTTCTTTTCTGTCATTCTGAAGCGTCTGAATCACCTGGATATTAAACTCCCAGTTGTGATCATCGGCAACCATGTCTCTGTAATGGCGACTAAATCATATTCCCTCTCAATGATTTTTGCCATTAACCTTGTTTCAAATGCTAACAGCATTCATGCAAAGTGCCTTTCTTGTAGTTTGTATACCCTCTTTTTGAATTGTAACATCTCTATTAATAATATCTCTTGAGTTGTCCTTCCTTTCAACTTCTTTCTTAGTTAAACTCTGCGTAGTTAAACGCTACGTAATTAAACTCTGCACTCATGCAAACGTGCTGCTTCGCTGTCGTTTGCCCCTCCCATCCTCCCCACCAATGCACTCGTGTGAATTCCAAGTGACCACCCGATTTGTCCTTTTCGCTGCAACACTGGTTCTGTATCGGTTCAGACGTTGACCATCCCATTAGGTCAGATTCCCTCGTTCTAAAATTGATGACAATAGCCCATGAAATGGAACCCCTCTTCCCACACCACTCCAAGAGCCATGTGTTTACTTACTAATTTTCTTATTACTAAGCAAAGTTGCAAGTGGTTCAGGTAGTAACACAAAGATTATAAACCTTGAGTACCCGTTTCTTAATTACTTTTCGAGGCCTTGATAATCCCCAAACAGATCATCTCTCCTAGGCATGCCTATGTTGTTGGTCCCAAAGTGGACCACAGCAACTGGATCATCCTTCACCCTCTCAATCTCCTTTCAGGCCGGTCAGCGATGTCCCTCTGCCGAACTAGGGTAGGCAACAGACTGTATGAGACCTGTGATCCTCCTTACAAGGTATTCTACCTATCCCCCAATTAAAAATCCCCTACAACTCTCACTTGGCTTTCGCTGCACTCTTTTTTCTCTCTGATTTCTCTCCCATATCGCTCCTCTCACTCATGATATTGAGACCACTACCTCCATCATCTGGTTTCAGATACGAATTATCACTGTGGTCCTGAATGCAATCTATTTTTCTCTGGTTTTGGTTGTATCCTGAAAGTTCGAATAAAGTTCATTGATTTTCCTTTGTTTTCTCAGCATTGTTCTTTCACGTCTGTGTTTTTCCTCTTATCTTATTGTTAAGTTTTCCCTTGATCATTCTATACTCCTTTATAAGTTCTGCTGTCTTCAGCGAACAGTATTGACGCTAAGGATGTGTAGAAAATACTGATTTTGAGGGTTTCACGATTTTTATTTAATTGAACATCCTGGCATGTACTCTCCTCACTTTATTGTTGAATGTGCAAACTTTCCGACACTTTCAGACTTGTCGAGAAAAAGTCTTCTTCCTGTCCTCTCTTGCCAAACCTCACATGACTTTATGTAAAGCGGTCTTCCCCTCATTTAGAACTTCGATTCCAGTCTGATTCTCGTCTTTTGTTTTCCATACAAACTTGATTAAAACGGAGTCTCTCATCTCCAGCATTTGCAGTTTCACTTTCTCCTTGATTATAGTGGATTTGTGAACTACTAGATGGACTTTAAGAATTCTCCTGCCTCGAAGTCATTCACGTTTTCCTTATTCCAATTAATAATCGGAAAGTTGAAATCGCCAAACCAGCTCCATATGAATTTGACAATTCCTGGAAATTTACCGACATATATACTCATTTTTTTTCCCGAAGTAATAGAGGGCATATAGTACATTCCATAGTGATGTAATTGCTCCATTTGGTTTGTTTTATTTACTTTTAATTGGATAAATTCATTTGAGGAAATTCTTCATGCTTTATTATTCTTTACTCGTGGAAATTGATCACTGATCAATGTTATGACTTGCCCTCCAATTTTCACTGCTTCTTTGTATTGCTTGAAGCCTGTACATTCTGGAAGGTTGACCGACATATCCCTCTGCTTGCCTTCACTGACATCAATGACTTCAATCCTGTCTCTTAACTTATGATATCAAATCCTCCGTCTTTGATCTTCAGACCCCTTGCTAGAAAATATGTATCATTCAATCTTAACAATTTCAATTTTGCTTCACCGTGACTGCCTTTCTACTTATTAGAACCTCCTAATTTATTTCCGGAATGTTTTTTTTCTCGATCTTGCCCTGATGACTCATCCTCGGGATACCTCCTCCAACCATATTACTTTAATCCTGCCCCAACAGAATGAGCAATCATTACCGGAGGGATTCAGTTCTCATTCTGCTTAAGGTACAACTAGTATGGCTTTGCTCCTACCTGACCAACAATTGTCACAATGTCCCAGAAAGCAAAATCATCAAGATAAATTTAATGCAGACTAAAAACAAAAGTAAGATTTATTCTTGTCGAGAAAGATCTATGATGTACTTTCATGGTTTGGAAAACAATTTAAGACAAATATAAATAAAATCCATGAGTGATACGAGGAAATTCAAAGGATTTGACAGACTGGGGGGGGGGGTGGTTAATGAGAATGGTCGGGGAAATATTCATCCGAGTAAAGCAGCCGACCAACTGTACAATCCTGAGAAAAAGGATTCTTGAATGAGCATCAGATAAACCATAACATTCAAGTCTATGGATGACATACTCAAAAGTGGGAAGAGTTGATAGACCGTAGTTTTGGCAGAGTAGCCTTGATGGTCCAAAGGCCTTATTATTTATTGGGTGATTCGATGATTATGTCTTATGACACGAGGTAACCACCCCCCCCCCCCCCCCCACCCCTCCGGCTCACTAAGTTAAATGAGCAAGACAGATAAGATTTACCCCATGCGGTAATATGAACATTTGAGATGCAAAGAACTATCCCAAAAGTCACTATTTAAAGGAAAAATTAGCATCTTTGCTTAAAGTCTATCAGGAAACATTAACTAACAACTGATTACAACTCAAATATCTCACCCTATCGATTACCTTCCCCTCTACAATACTGGTCTGAAAAAACACCTGATTAAGCTTTGCTGAAAAATTCAAATTTCAAAAAACAGCCAGCTGTTGAATCTTCTCTTGGCATCTTCCTCTGTCGGTTTGGTCTCAGGGTCGGTGTGCAAATTTTTTTACTGTGCAAATTCCATCTCCAGAGAGGTAACTATCAGAGAGTTCTGATGAGCAGCCTACATTTGCTAGTATGTTGGCAATTCTCTCTCAACTGATCAAGTTTTCTTTCTGGTTTTATACCCCAAAACATCGGATCACTTCATGGTTTTAATATTGGCAAAATACCAAATTCAAATTTGATTAGATTTTTGTGTCTTGGGCATAATTCAAACTGACTGGTTGAATTTGCATTTGCTTTTGTCTCACAGCAGGTCAGCCCGTGCTAGTTGTTCTGATCAAACGTAACATTGTTATCTTGTTCTGGGCTCTGTGCCTCTCTGAGTCCTTGCTAGCTTTCAACTGTCTTAAAGTAACAGCACACCTTACGTCATTAATGATTGCAAAAGAATAATAATTGTTAAAAGTCAATTATTTTTTCAGGTCTGTGGAAAACTACAATATTATTCGTTGAAATCACAGCAACCCACCTCACACTGAAGTTATGTATCATACTTCATATTTAATGTAGCACATAATTTATTCAACATATAATACATATCAACACAGTTTACATTACAACATCTTGAAAAGGTGGTCAGCACTCTGGCCAGCATCTTGAAACAGCACACTACGTTTCAGTGATGTTGTGAATAAAATATATCAAGTTGCATTTCAGCTTGATGAATCCCCACTAGAACTGGAAAATGTTTGAGATGTTCAAAATCCAGTTAAAAAAACACATTTTTCATAACCTTTGGTTTTCTACAGATAAAATGCAGTCACTCGGCAATAATTCCTCCTTGGTCAACATAGAGCTCCGTTTCATCAAAGTTTTCGTCATTTCATTCCTCCCAAAAATTTGTAAGTTCTGAAACAAAACAACAGATTCATGGCCTATTCCACAGAAGAATATAAAACATAGAACTTGGGCTGGCATGATGGCTCAGGTGTTAGCATTGCAACGTCACAGTTCCCGGCAGCTGGGTTCAATTCCCGTCTCGTGAGACTATTTGTGTGGAGTTTACACATTCTTCCTGAGCCTGCAAGGGTTTCCGCCCGAAATCCAAAAGATGGGCAGACCAGGTGAATTGTCCATGCTAAGTTACCCGTAGTGTTAGGTGCATTTGTCTGGATTAAATGAAGGGAAATGGGTCTGGGTTGGTTTCTCTTTGGAGAGTTGGGCCAAATGGCCTGTTTCCACACTACAGTGAATCTAATGTACAAAAACACATGAAGGCCCTTCAGCCCATTGAGTGTTTGCTGTCCATATCGTCGTTCTAAACATACACAGTTTGTCTGCACATTGTCCATTTGCCAATTCGTTGGCTTTTCATGCATCTATCTGAAAGATTCTTTGGTGTCCTTATCGTATCCATTTCTAACATTTGTCCAGGCAGCATATTCCAGGCCCTGTTCACGTGCTGTGGAAAAAGACTTTTTGTTGCAAATCCCCATTTAATTCTTCCACCCCCCTCCCCCACTAACTTTAAACTATGCAGACTATTATGTGACATTTCCACCCTGTGATAAAGGCTCTGACTATCGACCCTATTAATTTATCCCAACATTTTGCAATTCTATCAGGTTTTCCCTTGGCCTCTGAAACCTCTGGAGGTCATTAATCCAAGTACATCCCTCTTCTACTGATAACTAATGAATTCCGATCCATGAAATATTCTTGTAAACCACTTTTGCATGCGAAACCCAGTCTTCATATCCTTTCCTAAATTTCAAACAGAACTGCATGCAATACTCCAATGTGGCTCAAATCTTACATGCTTACAATATGACTGGCCAACTATCGCAGTGAAGGATCATACCGATGTCAAAAAGCATAGCATTTGCCTTCTTTACCACCTTATGAACTTGTGTTGTCACTTTCGGGTACAAATGGTATTTATCCCATCGAATACTTCATCCAAAATGAAAAAGGAAATCTGAAGTAAGTTTGGAAAGCGTCAAATTGAATTCAATAAAATCTACAATTAAGTTTAGATTTAATTAAAATTAAACTAGTTTGATGGATATCATGTAACTATTGAAACAGATCAAAATAACATCTAGTTTACGATCATGCTTCTTCGAAGGAAATTTGCATATCTTACCGGGCGTGGTCTACATGTCATTAAAGAGATATAAACATTCCGGTTGATTCTGAAATGGTCTTTGAAACAGCTTCGGAAGCCAGTCATGTGTGTAGATAATTGTGAACTATAATAGTTTTGAATTACTCATTGAGAATTAAATTATTCATTTCTAGTGTGTGGTAATGTATACATATCACCTACGCATATAAACATAAAAATCAATGCATTTCTCGGTCACAGTTAACTGTCAGAATCAACATAGTGGGATGATTAACAATCGTAACCGCAACTTATTATCTATAGTATATAGAGCATTATTGGCTTCGTCGGAATTAATTATTTTCCGACACTTTTGTCGTGTGAAATTTATTTGAAAATGATCACTGCTAATCTGGAAGTTGTGCAGCTCATTAAGCACGTGGACATGGTTGATTTGGGTTCTGAGATGTCACTAATATCGTACAACCTTTGAACATCATTGGTCGAGATGGACAAATGTGATAATTCCTCATTTATTAAGATGTGATGCATCACTTGGTATGGTTCGACTGAGCACATTGGGCTGAGGGACACCTGAATTGGCAAGGTGTGATAATTGTAATCCCTATCAAGAATAACAATCTTGTATGATTCCTGCTTTGACAGTCCTGAGACTTACCGCTGGCTGCAATTGATTTAAGATGCATTTGGATTCTTCGATGTTGTGATTATTTAATAGCTTACTCCAGGTCATGAGTAGTTCGCCATAGTATGTGTATTTCCTGATCTCGCTCATCCCCATTAGCCAAATGGAACATTTTTTTTTTCCTTTCAGCAAGTTCTGCAGTAATTGAGCATAGTTGAGAGGATGGTATGTCACATCTGATTTGCTGAGACCTCCTTTCATGTTACTAATGGGAAACAATTGGACAAACTGATCTTGTCACGTTCTTTGTCAAGTAATTGACATCTTTCCCCAACAATGCACTGGTGCAGACTTGGACAGTGTGCAAGTCACCCTGAACAATACTTTAGACAATGGGATTGATACAAGTTGCTGCTGCCAGGTATAAAGCCACTGGAAGATTGATCTCTGCATTAGATGACATACCTGCACTATTAATAACGTCTGGATTTGCACAACCTGTTCGGAGGACCGGGTTCGTTGACATTAACCCATTATTGGAATTTATACATCACAGGACCATGTCAGCTCGATATGAAGGTGGTTCAATTTCAGTTTCTTCGTTGAATAGTTTGTATCATTAAAGAATCTCTACTGTTCGGTGAATCATTACAGATTGGGGGATACTCTGGAGTTGTACCTCAAGCACTTGTGGGAGAATGTCTGTTTTTTGGATGATATTACTCAATATATATTAGATTGAGGGACTGGGCATTCAACTTACAATATAATGTGTTGGGATCATTTGTTTTAATTGTACTTATTTCGAAAGTCGAATAGGCTGCATTGTTTGCAACATGTGCTTCTTGGAACTGAAGTTCATTTGAAATGTTTTATTGCCTCGAACTTCCGTCGAATCCCTACACTGTGAAAACAGGTCATTTGGCCCAACACATCCACAACGACCGTCTGGAGGGTAATCCACTCAAACCCATTTCCCGACCCCATTTATCTACATTTCCCCTAATGCATCTCACATACACATCCCTGAACACTATGGTAAATTAATCCAATCTGCACATCTTTGTGTTGTGATTGGAGATTGGAGCACACAGAGGAAATCTCTACAAACACAGGGCGAATGTGCAAACTCCACACAGACAGTTGCCTGAGGCTGGAATCGAATCTGGTCCCTTGAGCTGTGAGGCAGCAGTGCTCACCACTGAGGCATCGTGCTGCATGAGGTAGAGATACTGAATGAGTATGATGTCATAGAAGTAGATTCAGATTTTCAATTGAGTGTCTGTTTCTGTGTGTGCATATGGAGAGTGTTTGTTTTACGTGGTTGCAATCGTCTTGCACAGTTGTGAAAACTGCTGCCTCAGAGGACAAATTGCTGGAATGAACCGAACTTGACAGGCCTGGAGACAGTGTTTAAATATAGGTTTGTGAAATTGCAATATAATTCCAACCGTCCACACTGAATTTTAAGGCAGGCTGATTGTAAATATATACATATCAAAGAGGAGGCGTAAATGTAATTTATAACTCTGAGATATGAAGCAGGCATCAGTATTATTGATGACAATGGTATCATTGAATAAAAATCGATTTAAAAAACTGCGGATGCTGTGAATCAGAAACAAGAAGCACAGATGTTGCTGGAAAGGCTCAGCAGGTCTGGCGGCATTTGTGAAGAGAAATCAGGTTTAACGTTTCGTGTCGACTGACGCTTCCTCAGAACTGTTGGCTCCTAGGTCAGCTTATTTGCGGAAGATAGACTGAGGGAGGGGGTAAGGAATAAGGGAATATAATACGAAGAAAGAGATGGAATGTTGACCAAATTGGTATGGCCCAGGAATGTGACTTCCAAATTTACAAACATGCCTCAACAGGTCAATCAAGCAATTCTGATAGATTTTGAAAATGTTCCATGAAAGTCTATGGCAGGGGACATTGATCATAAACTTGCAAAACCACGAATTGTGAAATTGGAAATGGCATTCTTCGGGCACAGCAACGGAAGTGGGTGATAACACTGAGGAACATGAAGGTGAAGGCCATCGAGGAATTCGCAAACCCATCCTCAAAGAAGGAAGTACTACGAGTTTTACAATTGAGTGGATTCTACAGGAAATTTGTTCTAAACATTAGTAACACTTTTAGTTCGTAGTTCGGGGGTCAACCTCCAGTTCATAATAACGTGGATTTCGCTCGTGCATACATTACATCATCTGTGACATAGCTAGCGTTGAATACAGCTGCAGATGCTGGAGATCAGACCGGAAAATGTGTTGCTGGAAAAGCACATCAGGTCAGTCAGCATCCAAAGATAAGGATAATCAACGTTTCGGGCATGAGCCCTTCTACACGAATGAGGAGAGTGTGCCAAGCAGGCTAAGATAAAAGGTATAGAGGAGGAACTTGGGGGAGGGGTGTTGGAAATGTGATAGGTGGAAGGAGGTTAAGGTGAGGGCGATAGGCGGGAGTGGGGGTGGGGGCGGAAAGGTCAGGAAGAAGATTGCAGGTTAGGAAGGTGGTGCTGAGTTAGAGGGTTGGGACAGTGTCAAGGTGGGGGGAGGAGAAATGTGGAAACTGGAGAAATCTGAGTTCATCCCTTGTGCTTGGAGGGGTCCGAGGCGGAAGATGAGGTGCTCTTCTTCCAGACGTGGTGTTGCTATGGTCTGGCGATGGAGGAGTACAAGTACCTGCATGTCCTTGGTGGAGTGGAAGGGAGAGTTGAAGTGTTGAGCTACAGGGTGGTTGGGTTGGTTGGTCCAGGTGTCCCAGAGGTGTTCTCTGAAATGTTCCGCAAGTAGGCGGCCTATGTCCGCAATATAGAGGAGGCCAAATCGGGTTCGGGGATGCAGTAAATGATGTGTGCGAAGGTGCAGGTGAATTTGCAGCGGATATGGAAGGATCAACACGACGGCTGGAGGAAGAGCGCCTCATCTTTCGCCTAGGAACCCTCCAACCACAAGAGATCAACACGACAGCTGGAGGAAGAATGCCTCATCTTCTGCCTCGGAACTCTCCAACCACAAGGCATGAACTCAGATTTCTCCAGTTTCCTCATTTCCCCTCCCCCCACCTAGTATCAGTCCCAACCCTCGAATTCAGCACCACCTTCCTAACCTGCAATCTTCTTCCTCACCTCTCCGCCCTCACCCCCATTCCGGCATATCACCCTCACCTTAATCTCCTTCCACCTATCGCATTTCCAACGCCCCTCACCCAAGTCCCTCCTCCCTACCTTTTATCGTAGCCTGCTTGGCACACTCTCCTCATTCCCGTAGAAGGGTCCATGCCCGAAACGTTGATTCTCCTCCTTCTTGGATGCTGCCTGACCTGCTCTGCTTTTCCAGCAACACATTTTCAGGTCTGATCTCCAGCATCTGCAGTCCTCACTTTCTCACTACATAATGATTAATTCACTGGAAAACGATTTTCTCATCGAATTAGAAAGACCCATAACTGTTGTTTCTGACAACCCGGACAACTGTCAAATTGAATAGAAATCCAGCATGAGACCTGCTGCAAGCGAGCTCCACCACAAACAGCAACAAACAGGAAACACAGCCAAAGTCAGCTCCGCTCCCTGAGGAAATTCTAGCTGACCGCCGCTATACTAATCATTTATCTCCTCACCCTGATCATCCTGCCACGGGATGATTGGAACTGGGGGCAGGTAAAGAGAAATGTTAGGTGTTCACGAGTTACGGGTCAAGCAGATTAGATGTTGTGTTTGCGCTCATGCCTCCATGTACTCCCAAGAGTGAATTCCCTTGAAACCCATCCCCTTCAACAAATCAGAAATCAATGGCGGCTGGAACGCGACAAGTCCCTGAAGTAACCTCTCTCAGCTTGTCACCGGGAATGGAAATTTACGGGTGTAAATGTTTGGCCCACTGGAAACCCGCAGGGCACCCATTAAACAAACTTTAGGGATAGGTCTTCGCTTATGCAACCTTTCCAACGATACCCCGGCACTACCCCTCACAGACTCGACCAGACAGTGCAAACCCCTGTAATCTATCAGCCTCAAAAACAGCCATCCAATCAGATGGAATGCCGGCTGGCGCCAGTGCATGAACTCGTTGCTCCTCACTCCCGCAGCAAAGTGGTCCATGGGAGAATACAGTTTACTGATCCTTCACGTCCTCAACGTTACCAGCCAAAACACCAAACCCGAGAGAGAGTTCCAGACCGACAATTTGAGACTCTGTAATGGTATCTATGCTATTTGTGGCCACAAAGCCTAACTTTCATTATCCTGACCAGGAGCTGTTATGTTGTATATGCGGTGCAGTCTCATTTGCATATCATTCCCAGTATTTCCCTTTACGACACCACCATATCACAGGAAGCGAAGCCTCACCGATCTTGACCTGGTTCTCTCTATCCTTTCACCCAAATACGCAACCACTCGATTCAAAATAAAAACTCATCAGCTGGCCCCCACCTTGGAGGAGGTAGCCAACGACCAGCTGAATGTCAAAACTGTTGGCATCCCCAATGGCACCCTGAAAAACTGGATGATCTAGGACTATCTGCTGTTCGAAACAGTGGGCGCATGCACCCTCATCGTTTCCAATTGCTGCACTTAATTACCCAACCCCAGTGAGGACATCAGTAACCCAGCCTGGCATATCCAATGCACTACCGCTGTACTGCTCAACCAAAAACCAAATGGGACCTATGGAACTGGGCAAGAACTGTGACAGTTGTCCTGGAGCACAGCCTTGCGACAGGGATTCATATTCATCATTACTATCATTGTCGATACCGCACCTCTTGCATGGCTATTAAAGTGTGTTTAAATCGCCAGCGTTTGTGCTCCAAGGTGCTACCCCCGCCCCTTTACCATGGATCAATGAAGGCCCATTCGAACAATAACTTTGCAACCGACACGGAATATGCAGCTTTGGACTCGGACTCCAAATACAACCCAACTGATGCTGCCCCGACCGCGTCAGATAACCTTCTGGTTCTTGCGACACAGCCTCTTCATCTGAAACACAGTTCTCAGACAGAAACAAAAAAAGGAGGAATTGTCGGAGAAAAGAAAATGAACTACTCTGCGTGCCCACTACTTGATTGCAGAAGCCATGTCGGTTATTAACTAAACACAACATACGCAAAATAACTCAACTTGACTACAACGAGCTCAGTAACAAAACAACAAAACAAGCCATTTGCTCAACGGCTTCCAGACTCAATAAATACACTCCTGAGATGATCTGACAACAGTATTCCTAGCTCACAATAGCATCATCTCTATCGAAGTGATGTGAGGACACCCCCAGTCTCCTCAAGTACTGAACTCCACAAAGCCTCCCTAGACTGAGTGACACCTGATACGACGGAAGATTGCACACCACCCTGCATAAGAATTGAAACGAGGACACTGGAGATGAGCACCTGCACTAGACGAGGAACGGACACCCCTGTTACAATTACATTGTTTTCCATTCACTATAATTTAATTCATATTGTCTTGGAATTAACAATGCACGACGTGAACACGGATGTAAAACTATGCACACTATTTGTATGTACAGCACGGGATAAAGAATCCTGGAATTATCTGTGCAGTATGTCCATGCTGTACCACTCCTAGCAATATCTCTTGCCCATGATATCGTCAGAAATAAACCAGTATTCGTCTATTTCACAAGATCTGTGTGTGACCTCTTTTTGTCATTTACGATTCTCCACCAGTATTGCTTTGTCATACTTAAAGTATTCAGTTTTCCAGTTTTTCAATTCAGTACCAATCAATAGGTGAAATTGCATATTCGCATTTGTCTGAACTGAATCTCATCGGGACACTCCTATTCCACAGTCTGGCCAGCTTAACCTGTTTCCAGGAGAGTTTCTGGTTAGACTCTGTTCAATTAAGCCTTATTGTCCTCAACAACCCCATTGCATTTATTCAGTAACGGTGCTGTTGTCAAAAAACACAGACTCTTCACATTTTCTGTGCATTTGTCTGCAACATGTTTGGTCAATATATTTCATAGCAGTCAACACAATTCATTAGGCACAAAGCTAAATACATTCCTTTGGAACAAACAAGCTCTGAAAATGATTGCTGGCAGCCTTTATTATATTGTTGGTCATCAGCAGTACATGCAGATTATTGTCTTCTACAAGCTGGAGAATTTATTTATTCTATCATTTACAGTGGCTATATGTATCAATCAGACAATGCCATTGGTTTTATATGAAGCGATAGAAATGTGCAAAAATCGTTATTATTTCACTTTTTAAATTTGCAGCAGACAATTAAAGCAATGTCCTTGAATGAGTCAGCAATATCAGAAATGGTCCGGGTTTTCATTCAGCTGGGATTGATGCAGCTCTGTCTTATCAGTTGGCTCGTTACACGATAGGGTACCGCACAAAACTGGCAATTTCACAGTGATTACCTCTATCCTTAGCAATTTTGATGTACCCGTCATCACCCCAGTTTGTTCCCCAGCTGGAAAATAAGAAATTCGATTGGTGTTAGAATCAAAACGCTGATAAAAGGGACATGGTTGGAGAAGCAGCTGTTTTAACTCTGGTATACAATTGGAATTATTATAGGGACTGAATTCTGGAATTACTGAGCTAGATAATGAGTTGGAAAGAATAATTTGCATCAGGCTAAAAAGAGACAATTGTTTTCTTTTGCATCAATTGCTGATAAGTACAGTACGTATGGACTCACTACAACATTGAAAATGACATGAGGTGAGATCAATATCAGGGATAGGTCTGCAGCTGTAGTAGATATGAAGGGGAAAGTGAATAGGGACGAGTGAGAGCTTGAAATATGGCCTCTTGTAGATTTCCTTCTTGCCTTATGGAAGATGAGATTCTCTCAGGTTTTTTTTTACCATCATCGTTTGGAGATTGCCTGCCACTGGATCGAGTGTATGCAGAGCATGAGTTGATTTGGGCACAGGTTATCCAGTGTCTCCTTAACTGCAAGGATACTTCGGCCTTAAAATTTGTTCCATATCCGGTTACCCTGCCCAAATCACATTTCCAGCTTTACCTAACAATTCCAGCACCCATTACACTGTAATACTGTCTACCATATTAAACAACAATGTGTATTTTTTATAAGCTACCCACATACTGTTTCTTCTGGGAAATCATATCGAAATGTGTGTGTGTATGTGTGTGTGTGTGTGTATTCACCCGAAACACAGGACTTATTTAATCAAACATTTTGTATCCAATCTGGCCCTGAAGATGGGACTGCTTCTTCCAAACCTGACTGCCGTGATTGTAATGATGGCAACCAGCGAAGCCTCAAAGAATAAATGGCTGAAAGGAGACAGACGGTGGTAGTATTCATTCTAGAGTTCAGTTACTAATAAAGTACCGCAAGGATCAGTTTCGGATCCACTTTTGTTAGTCGACTTTTATATGAATGATCTGAATGAGAGCACAGAAGAATGGTGGACTGATATGCGGATGACATTAAGTTTGTTGGGGTTGTGGACAGTTACTAAGGATGTATGGATTGCAGAGAGAAGTAGATAAGCTGCAGAGCTATGACAACAGGTGGCGAATGCAGTTTAACGCGGTAAAGTGTGAGGTGATTCAGTTTGGAAAGAATCCAATGTAATGGGCGAATGGTCAGATTCGTGCTTGTGTAGATGAGCACAGAGATCTCGGTGTCGAGGTACATAAATGTTTGAATGTTGCCTCCCAGGTTGATAGGGTTATTGGAATGGCATATGGTGTGTTTGCTTTGATTGTTAGGGGGATTCAGTTTCGGAAACAGGAGATCATTCTTCAAGCCGTACTAAACTCTGTCGCAACCACATTCTGGGTAATATGCACACTTCTGGTCACCATATTACAGGAAGAATGTGCATGCTTTGGAACGGGTTCAGATGAGATTTACTGGGAACTCGCCAGTTATGGAGGGTGATAGCAAAAGGAAAAGCTGAGGGAGTTAAGGCTGTTTTCGTTAGGAAAAAGTTTCAGGTGAATTAATTGAGACACATAAGTTAATTAAAATATTTGATAGGTTGAATAGTGAGAGGCTTTTTTTCCTTGAATGGCGAGGGCTGGCAGGGGGGGGCTTTAAAATCAACAGAGATAGATATTGAACAGATGTCAGTGATAGTTTCTTTCCTCAGATTGTTGTCGGTGCTTAGAACTCTGCCTGCATCAGTGGAGGTATTGCCACATTTCAGAGTATTTGAACGGTCATTGGTCAGGCATATGGACGAGAATGGAATAGTATTTGCTCCATGGACTTCAGATTGGTTGCACAGGTCGGCGCGACATCGAGTGTTAAAAGAAATGTACTGGGCTGTAAAGTCTTATGTTCTACGTTCCAGAATTGGGGCTGTTAATCTGATCCCATCAGTGTCCTCGTGACAAGTGATTGGAGCTTTGTCCTTGTTTCCCTGTGAACAGGTTGTACAGTTGGGTTTGAGATATGACTTTGCCGCCCATTTCCCTAGGAAATTGTTTTCTTTTGTTGTGTATAGCTATTAATTTTAACCATATGTTTGTAATTTGTACTGGTAAGTTTAAAAACTGGTTGTGATTCAGGGATAATGACACTCTGATGCCTGCCTCTGTGCGAAGCAATACTTCAGACAAGAACTGTACACTTGTAAGTGCAGCGTTACTTGGTGATGGGATACCTGCCTCTGACGTTGTTTTTAGATATCATCTCAGACAGCACAACCATTAAGCATTCACTTCCAGATAAACACAGCGTTACATGCTCGCTGAACAGATACACAGGTTGCAGCAAAGAGACAGGAAATTCATTCCATGCCACTGTCCCTTCTCCGTCTGTGATCAGGTGTTTGTTATTTCAAAGATTACGGACCTGTTTTTAACCAGCCAATACTTCATTCCATCCTCAATTCCAAAACCAACCACCAGCACTTCAGCGGTTACATATCCATTGCAATTTTCATCATAGTAAACTCCTGTAAGGAGACACATATTAAATGGTTTATCTGTGAAATATTTAATTAGTGTTAATTTAGCTTTGATTAATGAATACTGACATGTCTGTTTGCACTAACTGTCTTCAAATTGATCGTCCTCACTCCGCACCATGACGTCTGTTGACTTTAATCAATGTTTCCCAATGACATCGCCTCCACCATTCTCACTTCCTCTCGGCACATCCTTCAGAGACATAGACTTTTATAGCGTAGAAATGCTTCGAACTGGTCGATCGAAATAGTCCATGCTGAGCACATATCCTCAACCAATCTCGTCCTATTTTTCAGCACTTGGCCAATATCCCTGTAAACCATTCCTATTCATCTACCCATCCAGATGCCTTTTCTAATGTTGTATTTGTATCACTCTCCACCACTTCCTCTGGTATTTCATTCCAGACACGTACCATGCTCTGTGTGAAAACATTGCTCCTCAGATACCTTTAAATCTTTTCCTTCTCACCTTAAACGTACAGCCTCTAGTTTTGGACTCTCCTCCTCTTTATTCGTCCCATACCCATTATTGTTCATGAACTTCCATAAGCTCACCCTTCAGTCTCTGTCGTACCAGCGAACAAGGCTGCAGCCTTCTCAGCCTCGGGCGAAAGTGAGGAGTACAGATGCTGGAAATCAGAGTCCAGAATAGACTTCTGCTGGAAATGCACAGCAGGTCAGGCAGCATCTGAGGAGGGAGGAAAATCGACTTCATCAGGAAGGGCTTTTGCTCGAAACTTGATTTTCCTCCTCCTCAAATGCTGCCTGACCTGCTATGATTCTCCAGCAAAACTCTAAGCTTGACTCAATTCAGCCTCACTCTAACCCTCAAATACTTCAACCCTTGCTAAGTCCTTGTAAATATTTTCTGGATCCTTTCAAATTTAACAACATCTTTCTTACAGCATAAAGTCCAGACTTTAACATAAAATTCTAAAACTAGCCTTACCAATGTCTTTTGCAGCTGGAACATGACATCGCAAAGCATATACTCAATGGACTGACGAATGCTGCTTTCACTACCCTGTCGACGTGTGACTCTAAAATCATGGAACTATGCACGCGGGCCTCGAGATCTCTTTTTTAAAAAATAACACTCCCTCAGGCCCTGAAACTTTCTGCATACATTTCTTTACTTTCTTTAATTGTCTCCTGTCCATTCCGGCTGGCACTGGACCACCATCCCTGTTCTTATTTAATTTCCTTGTTCCACCCAATCACAGACTATCTGTTTTCCAATTGAAGGTCCGACCTTGATTACATTCTTCCATTTTTCAATAATTTTTGCTGTTGTTTTTATATCTTGCTGAGATTATTTTCGGTGTAGAGATAATTTCCCAGACATGTGCAGAAGACACTGACCATGGGATCTGACCGTGTGGAATATCGGTTTGCTGCCATGTGTGTTAACACATTCTGTTAACTTACAAAATCCTACACCTGGGGTAATAAAGGAGCTCCACTCTGCATTCAGTATTTTTCGGGTTTGTCTCCAATTGTGGGTTGTACAGTAGAAGTGCTTTGTGATTTGAAATGTTGATGCAGTCAATAGAGAATAGTCCTGCACATGGAGACGACCTGTGTCATCATCACAAGGAAGCTGTGCAGGCGTCCACCTCCCTGTTCATACCACCATCTTTGCAAGTCATCTCGAGTCGCCACACGAGATGAGATCAAGAACAGAATAGAAACAGCTGCTGAGAGAAGAGGTGGAGCAGAGAGTGAAAGACTCTCAGCAGGAGGCTAAGAGATTTCAAGTCCAAGGTCTCGCCCTTCCTCTTAATCCAGATACAGTGAGTGTAGCGTCTTCGGTTTACAATTAATAAAACACTGACATGTGCAGGCACTCAGCAGCACATCAGGACAGTTACACCTCACTGTCAGTTCTCTTAGCTACAGCACAACGTTTTGAGCTATTTGCATCACTCCGAATGGGAGCAGGTCCATTTCTCATTACCATTCATGAGCTCACCTTGTAGCATAGTCTAGCTTTAACTCGATGATATCTGACAGAACTGGACGGCATGTAACACGGGAGGAGTGTAGGGAGGAACAAGGGTAAGGGTCATGGTCCATGGTGAACTTTGCAGTAATATTAATACCAAAATAGTGACAGTAAATGTGTCTGTAGATTTATGATTTCTAATACCTTTTCTTGAACAGTCAATAATCTGATTCAAAGACATCATACAGTACTCTGCGACTTACCTCCTTTATAATGTTGAAAGGATTTCAGACTTGCATTAATCACAGCAGTCATCGGTCCTATCTCTCTCACTGCTTGTTCCAATGCTGCCTCGCCTCCCCAAACCCATTTGGAGGCAGTGATTTTAGCAGCAATTTTATCTGATTCAAATCTGCAGTAGTCTCCAGGCTAAATTTTAAATAAAATGTTCAAAAGGAATACTTATTAAGATCATAATAAAGTTATTTTTTCTTTGCTTGACTCGTTCCTGCATTCCGACTTTGGCAGCCAATTTATTTTCCCAAAACTGTGCGATATTTGTTCACTATTTGTTTAGAAAAAGGCACATTTTGCGTGACTTAGCACGAAAACAAACTGTTTCTTCTAACTCGTCCACGCCAATCACACATCCTGACGTATTGTACTCCCATTTGCGACCACTTGGCCCTGAACACTTCCACTCCATATACCCATCTCCGTACCGTTTTAATTTTGTAATTGTAACAGCCTCCGCCACTTCTTCAGGGAGGTCTTTCCATACGTACATGAAACTCGGCGCGAGACAGTTACAACTCAGATCATTTTTAGGGTTTTCTTGTGTCAAACTTAATGTTTATTGCTCAATGTATTCGAAACATTCTACACTGAGACCAAGCAATGGTATTACAAACGACTTGAAATGTGAGAAAATAAAAAAAATATATACTTTGCCTTGACAACTCAATATCCCAATCAAGCTCACCATGTAGTTAGCTCATACCGAAACAACATTAGAAATAGTTGAGGCTCTTCACAGTTTTCAGTCGACTCATCTGAAACTTGTGATCATACAGTAGTGAAATAAATTCTTCACATGCAGATAAACGTTTCCCAAACCGTCAATAATGACATCATTAGAGTCATTGGATTACAATTAATTAGTATTAGTCTCAGTGCCTATTCAAATATTTCCCCTTTCATCTTAAGGCTCTGCTCTCTTGGTTTGGACTCCGATCCCATGGCTAATGCATTCTGCTCTTTACCCGATTCATGTATTTCATGATTTCATAGACCTTGATAACTCTGCCTCTGTTCCTCCGCTTAGAGAAAAGCCCCACCCTATTCAGTCTCTCCCGATAACTGTAACCCAATCCCAGCAAAATCCTTGCCAATATTTTCTGCACCCTGTGAATTTTAACAACATCCCCCCTTTAACAGAGCAACCAAACGCGTGTACAGTTTTACAAATGTGGCCTCGCCAATGTCCTGGACAGCTGCAATATGACGTCCCAATACCTGTATCAATGTTTTGAACAATAAAGGTAACCACGCCAAATGCCTCCTTCACCATCCTATCTATCCTCGGCTCCACTTCCAGTGAATTATACACCTGCACCCCTCGGCCTCTCTGTAAATTCTTGCATGATGGAAATGATGGAATATATTGATTGCCTAAAGTATGGTCTCAATGCCCGTGTTTAAACGAAAATTGGACAATTATAAATGTGGTGATTTTGCTACTCTGTGATGGAGTAAAGATTCTGGTCAATAATTTTCAATTATTTCTCAACAATGTTGCAGTTACTTCAGTTTCAGGACACAGGGCAGAACATGATGCCAACTCTGGGGTGAGATTGATACTGGGAGTGATATCGAAATGGGTGTGTGTGTGTGTAGAAGGATGAATTGCCACATACACCCAGATTTAAATTCAAGATGGCTTAAAATGTAGTTGTGGCAGATTGCGTCAGCGTTCAATCAAACTTGGCTTGGAGAAGGTGTGATGAGTTGCCTGCCAGAACATTTGCAGAATTTTTGATCGGTACTATTCTGTTCAAGAGAGAGTTCAAGGCTTTTGACCTAACGTCGGAGACGGAATGACAATAAATTTCTGAGCCGGGATGGTGAGTGATTTGAGGGGATGTTGTAGAGAGTGGTGTTAAGTGTACCTACTACCCTCCTTGGCGGAAATGGCCTTCGGTTTGGAAGGTTCTGTCTACATTCCATCAGTCAACTTCACAGCTGTAGCTAGTGGATTGTACATACTGCTATCACTTTGGATTGATATTGAAGGGAATTAATATTTGTGGCTTTGATGCCAGACAAATGGAGTGAATGACCTGGATGGTGTCAAAGCTACTCAGTGTCCAAACATAGAACACTGAACAGTGCAGCACAGTGCAGGCCCTTCGGACCCCAATGTTGTGCCAATCATTTATATTAATCTAAGATCAACCTAAATACACACCTCTCCAATTGCTGCTGTGCATGTGCTTGACCAGCGGTCGCTTAAATATTCTTAATATTTCTAACTTTACTAACAAAGCTAGCAGTGCAGTCCACGCATCAAAACCTCTTTGTGGAAATAACCAACCTCTGATATCTTCCCTTTGCTTTCTCCAGTGGCCATAAAGGTATGACCTCTCCTGACAGCCTTTTTCCGGGGTAAACGTCTCTGGTTACCTTCCACTTCTTTATCCAAACCATTTATAAAAAAAAACATTCCTTAATCCAAAATCTTTATCCAAACAATCCAAAATCCTATATCTGTGAACATTTTTCAGTACCTTGCTGACCACAGACGTAAACCTACCATACAATAATTTCCAGGTTTTTTCCCTATTTACTTCCCTGAAGAGAAGTACAATATATGCCTCCCTCCAAACATGAATAACTACTATGGAGAGGTTGGATTCAAAGATCATTGCCAGAGGTGCAGTAACCTAATTCCTCACTTCTCGTACGAAATGTGGATATATCTGATCTGGCCCTCGAGATTTAATCATACTCATGCTTTCCAGAATTTCAACCAAATCCACATTCTTAATATCAATCTGCTCAAGCCTATTAAGCTCTTCCACAGTATTCTCTCTAACATCAAGCTCCCTCTGTCTCCTGAATACTTAAGCAAATAAACTTATTTTGCTTCTTCTCTACCTCGCCACGCTCAGTGCTTAAGTTCCCATCACTGGGTTAGATCCAGCTTACACTCTCTCAGATCATTGTCTTATTCCTAATGAACGTGTGTCAAACATTTGGATTTTTTTCAAATCCTTCCCGCCAGGGCTTTCTCATGCCGCCAACCAGTTTTCCTCAGTCCATATTTGCGTTCTTTCCTTTCGACCCTGTAATCTTCAAAATATGCGCCAGATCCTCTTCTACTCTTGTCATCCAGGGCTCCTTCCCTTTAAAATTCCACACCGGTCTCATTGGGACAAGGTTATTCAACATAGCAAAAAAATGCTCCACATTTCTGTTGTGTATTTCCGTAAATCAATTATTCCTAATGTACACTCCACAGGTCCCGTCCCCAGATTAAATTTCCTCTCATAAAGTCATTTTCTATTCCTCCCCATGGCGACCTCAAATTTGAGGCATTTATGCTCTCTGTCACCAAAATGCTCTGCCACTGAGTTATCTGGCACTTGGCCTGGCGAATTGCCTCGCACCAAATCCAATATGGCCACCCCAGTCGGCATATCTACATATTGCGTCAGGAATACTTCCTGGAAACACCTAACAAAATCATCTCCATCCAGGTAATCTGCACCACGGATTTTCCATTTAATATTGGGGAATTTCAAATCACCCTTATCAGCAATTCTGTTATTTCTGCACGTTTCCAAGATCTACTGCCCAATCTTTCCAATGTCTATAGGAGACAACCAATAAAATAACTGTTTCTTTCTTTGTTGTCGGAGCTGCAGTCATCCAGAGAAGTGGAAGTATTTCACCATATCCTTGCCTTTTGTGTAGTTGATGGAAAGGCTTCAGAGATGTTGATAGTGTGCAATTCAGTAATGGTCAAATTCTCTCCCATGTTGGATTATGTCATTGCCTGGCACTTGTCTGGTGAGAATGTTATTTGTGATTTATCTTCGCAAGTAGAGATATTGTCCACACTTTGCCGCATTGGACACAGATTTCTTCAAAATATGATAAATTCAAATGTTGCTGACAATCGTGTAGATATTCCCCCTGCGTACCTTTTGTATTGAAGAGCAGTGACGAAGCAGCTGAAGATGGCTTTACCAAGAAGGCTACACTGAGGAAATCCGATCGACAAGTCCTGAGCAGAAAGACATCAAATAACTGCAAACACCTTTCAGTGTGTTCGATATAATTACAACTAAAGGAGCTTTTTCTTCCCATTCCCATTCACCCCAGATTTTCTTGGGCTCCTTGATGTCACGTCATGCCTTAATGGAAAGGGGTGTCATCCTCACTTTAACTCTTGAGATCATGTCATTTCCCCAAATGTGGACTGTAAATTAGGCACTAAACGTGTAATGAATCACAAGCCGAGTATTCGTGCTGGAGTTCAAACTGAGGCTGCCAAATTGGCAATTTATAATACTGACCAGTTCTGATACAAATGCCAATATAATTCATTCAGCGGTGAGTGAGGTGCTCAACATGAGAGGACAACGACATGCAAATGTGTTCAGAATTGCTTGGGGTCTGGAAGTATCAAGTACCAGTTGAGGAAGGGTACACCTGCTGATATGTGACCTTACTGCACCACACCCTACCCCAGCCAAACACACTCCTACACAAAGCTGTGTTGTGATCGTCACGTCCACTCCTCTCACTCAATCACTTACTGTTGGTCTGTTACCCAAGATCAATACCAGCCCTCAGGTTGTTGTTGTACGCAATGTTACTGCCTTCCTGTTGAGCAGGGCCACTGTCCTCTGGCTGGTAATGACCACTCCTTGGTGATGTCATTTGTGCAAAGCCCTTCTCTTGTCCAGCTCAGTGTCCGAGTGACAATACGAACACTGGGGCTTCATGAAAAGAGGAGACTCTGTTAATGTCGACTTGCCAGCCAGTGAGTGAGAGGCCATCACCTCCATAAAACATAGCCAGAGAATAGGTTTAGTTTAGAGTGCTGCCCAGTCACCAGATCATGTATGCCTGTCATATGAAGAGAGCGTTTCTTTCGTTCAGTTGTTTATTTGGCCAATGAAACGCTGGAGTTTGGAGAGCAGAGTGGATGGGCAGACAATGAACTTAAAGTCTGCGTGGCCTCAGGAACAATTAAACAGTGTTGGCAGAAAGCCAAAACAAAAGCGACAGCTGTCCTGGATAATAACGCACAAGTCATCTACAAGGAGTCCAGACATGAGAGTGTGGAAGAGCTGGGGTAAGGGCTTGAAGAGTGAACTGAAGAACAAGGTGAAGCTGTGTGGCATTGAGACAAAGAGCTGGGATTTGCAAGCAAGAGGCTGATCCCAATCAAATTCAATACTCGGGGCAATTGTGATGTGTAGAAAGACAACAACGGCTTCTGGAAGAACAACATCAACCGTAAAGCAAATTACGCAAAAAGGTCTTCTGAGTATCGATTCAAGCCAAGTTTCTTAATTACACCACAATATGCCAAATGTCAACCCAGCAAGTTGCACGGTAAATGACATTCCTAAAGAGTAAACACCTCTCTTAACAAAGGACCATATTTACACACAGACCTACCAACGACATGAGCACATAATTCGAAGATTTCTCATCAAACGTTTATAACTTCTTGTCTCTCACACTCCAAACGTAACATTGCAGCTTATATTAGAGTGACTGACCAGCCCAATGGGGTACATGGGAGAAGGAGACAGACTAAAATAGTTACCTTTATTCCTGACTCTTCAGATCTGTCCTTCGCTGTGTTAGGATGTTAACTGTTATAGTGGATGGTGCACGTCCCCGTCTGAAGGACAGAACATGCTGAATGTTCCGTTGATTCAGCTGAACGTCACATCCAAGTATCAGAGAATCCACAGAATGTCGAAAGTGCCCATTCGGCCCTACCGTATCCCTGTAACACTGCGTCTCCCAGGGCTTACACCCTAACCTATAATTCCATGCGCACTATAGTTTGCTTAACATAGACAATCCCCCAAACCTCCACACCTTTGAACTGTGGGAATGGTGAGCATTAGTTCACAGAAATGGAAATACTCTTAACTCCTCAGACACATTGTACGAGGTGTTGTGTCACGATGAAGGAGAGCATTCCAAGATAAGGTTGAGATGACTTAGGAGTGCTGAAAGATTATATAGTCCTTGCTAAGTGCTCCACCATGGACATGCTGGTCAGGCATGTGTCCCCTTCTCTGTCACCGTCGGAATGAAAGTCGCCCAATCTTTGGCAGCATCTTGACTCCGCTGATGCCTTGGTCACAAGGAGGTCTTGATGGACATCAGCAAATTAGATGGCACTGATGATGCTGGGCATGACATTGGTCCAAACACGATTCTGTTGTTACCACGAGGCTGCTTTAGATATCGCTTATTAATGCAGTCACTGCAGTTGCTGTCAGATCTTGTACTGGGCCTAAGCTCCATTGCTGCCTCCATGAATCTGTGATGGAGACCTGCACTAACAGGAACCCAAACTCACGTTCTCCTAATCTCCATGAATCTGTGCTGGATACGGATCATGACAGGAACCCGAAACCACCTTTCCCCTCTCTCCATGAATTTGCGCTGGACAGCGATACTGACAGAACCCAAACTAATCTTCACTCTGCCTCAATTAATCTATGATGGATGCAGTAATGTCAGGAAACCAAACTCACCTTTTCTGCCTCCATGAATCTGAGCTGGTTACAGATACTGATAGGAAACAAAACTCACCTCCGCTTTGCCTCCATGAACCTGTGCTGGATACAGACACTGACAGCAAACTGACCCACTTGCACCCTACCTCCATGAATCTGTGCTGGATGCAGATGCTGCCAAAATCCCAGACTCACCTGCACAGCTAATTTTGTGAATCTATGATAGATACAGATATTGCCATGAACAAAAACAGAGCTCATCTGCTGCCTGCACGAAACTGTACTGGATATGGACACTGCCAGGGATTTAGACTCATCACCGCCTGAGCAGCCATGAATTATCGTCAGGACAGGAGCCATCAGGAACCCAAACTCTCTTGGCTATCTCCGTTGTGAGTCCATGCTGTTCGACAAACTCACAGATTTCGCTGCTCTTCACCAAGAGGTAATTAAAATAAACTCCTAGAAAACTTACAAGCGAACACAGACAGGACCGAAGAAATAAAATAAAACGAAATGAGAATGAATCCCGACTCCACCACAATCTTACGAGAAGTCTTGGGGATTTACCTTTCCGATGTAAGGGTAAGTTTCAGCAGAGTTGATGCCTTGAAATTGAATCACTGTCTCAAAGGCGTGCGGTGCGCTATAACCAGAGCATCTAGGTTTGTGTCCACAGTCAATCAGATTCTGTTCACTGAGAGAAACCAGGTTTCCATGCCTTTTTGCCCACTGTCCTTCTATGCTACCAGTTGCACTGAAAGCCCAGGAAGAAGAACATTGACCCTAGTGTTGACAGAAATATAACCACATTAAATTATATTGATCGAAAAACGATATCCAGTTTGCATCTAAATTCATTTGGAACACATTCTCACACTTAGTCTAAATGTTTGTTCAAGTTTCTCAGAATTACATGGAATCTGTGAATATCGGTGTGCCTGGGTTCGGATTTGATTTGATTTATGTATTGTCACGTGTCGCGAACAACAGTGAGACCCTTTGTTTATGAGCAATATAGGCACATGATAGTATGCGAGGATGAAGAGATCAAAAAAGACTTGGACAAATGGTACATTGCAGAGAGTGGGCACAAGGCAAATTCAATGTCAGCAAAATTAGTATGATTGGAGCAAGACAGACTCATAACCGTCTAATCACATCTGGGGAAAAGCTGTTCCTGCACCTGCTGGTGGATGTGTTCAAGCTTCAGTATCTTCTACCTGACTGAATGCATGTAAGGAGTACATTACCGGGGTGAGGTAAGTCCTTGGTGATGTTGCCTGCCGTTTCGTGGCAGCGAGATGTGTAAGTGGAGTTCATAGATAGAGTATTCGATTCCATAATGGTCTGGGCTGCGCACATAACCTTCTGTAGTTTGTTATGATCCAGAGCTTCGCAGTTGTCATACCAGGCCTTCCGATCCCAGACAGTATGCGCTCAAAGGTGCAACTGCCGACGTTAGTGAAGGTACTTGTGCACATGCCAAAATTTCTGAGCTCTCTGAGGCAGAAGAGGCGTTGTTGTAAACACATGGTATTTTCCAGAAAGAATGTCCATTATGGTCAGTCTAGGAAATTTGAAATTTTCCATTCTGTCAACCTCATTCCCATTGATGTACATGGAAGCGAGTTCTTCTCCTTTCATTCTGAAGTCAATTACGTGTTAATTAATTTTCCGAAAATTGAGAGAGAGAATGAAGCTATTCTCATTGCACCACGTCAATGATCCCTCTATCTCCCTTCTGCCTTTTCATTCATCATTGTCATATTTCGCTCCTGTTACAGTGCTGTCGTCAGTGAATGTATAGATGGTGTTCGTTTGGGATTCGTGGGTGTAAAGGGAGTACAGTAAATGGCTGACCATTCATTATTTGGGGACGCAAGTGGTGAAGGTTTTTCGGGAGAAGGTGCAGTTGCCTATATTCAATGATTGGTATCTGTGGGTCAGACAGCTGCGAATCCAGTTGCAGACCATAGAATCATGACCAATGTCACAGGGTTTTGAGTTCAATGTGGAGAGGATAAGAGTGTTGAAGGCAGAGGGGTAGTCAATGAGCAGGAGTCTGACAAATGTGCCCTTGTCCAGATGTTCAAGGTGTGCAGGGCGAGAGATATTTCACCCACTGTGGACCTGTTACTTTAATAGGCAAATTTTAAGCGACTGAGGCAGGCAGGGAGAATGGAATTGATGTGGACCCTCACCAGCTTTTCGAGGCACTTCATGATTATTGTGCTCAGGTCACTGGTCTGTATTCATTAAGAAACAATGCATGAGTTTTGTTTCCTCACTTACGAAGATGATGGTGGTCTTCTTGAAGCAGATTGGGACTTCAGCATGTGGAAGAGAGATTTTGAAGATGTCGGAGAATTTTCCACTAGCTGGTCCAAACTGGAGCTGAGTGCCTGGCGTGGAAAGTATTTGGGCCAAGCAGCGTCCTTAGGGTTATTCCCAGGAGGACTGAACTGATTTCTACAACAGTGACCAACAACCTGAAGCATTGACATTTAAGAGGATTATTTGATTATGAAAAGTCTTCTTAATAGGAGCACTTGTCTCATTATTCAATTTCCACTTTTGCCAAAATCACGAAATGCATTGGCTATCAAGGGAATATGGCATGGCCCTCCGAGAGGGACAGAATGAACGCTGTTTCCGATTGGTTACAAACGATCATGGTGTTCGATCAGACCAAATAGGATCTCAGGGCAAGATGCACAGGCTCCAATTGTGTGGGCCTTGCTAATGAACTTTGGTATCTGGCATTTGCTGGTCCCCAGTCCGGGGATCGACCATAGTCTGCTGCCAGGGCGGGGAGTCGTCCTTGAGTCTGCAACCCAGAAACTTGGTTTCAACAATCCTTTGGCTACAAAGTGACCAGTTCGAGGATTGGGACCTGTTGTCACAGGAAGAAGAGTTTGCAATTGTTCACCTCTGAGGGCTGTGCATTGAGAGGTCAGGGAGATTGCAGTTGTGTTCGAGGATAGGTGATAACACTATATGCAATGGTGAATAAAATGAATCTTGGATGGGAAGGGAGTCCATAAAGTGGTTGGATGAGGTGCGACAGTGTAAGCAGCAAAACCTTACCTCTGCAAACCTTGCTCCTCTTCCTTCCACATCTGACACCAGGCTCTCAGTACACACATTGATCCTATCTGACCATGACATTAGGCATCATGGTGGTGCAGTGACATTAAGGCTTCTCTCCACAGAGAGAGAAACAGCCATGTGGAAGGTCAAGCTGATACCACTTATCGAAAAGGATAAAATAATGTACGAGGTTTGTCATGCTCCTTTTCCTCCTTTTCCTTCATTGTCTCAGATATAATGAATACCAGTTTTGGGTGGGGCAGGAAGGATCGGACTCATTGTTGCAGCCTGTGAGCCCTGCAATGGTTTGTTCAGTCAGCCTCGCAGCATTTTTGCCTGGCGGGAGCTCTGACAATGCTGAGCAGAACTGGGCAGCAGTTTGGAGGTGGAGGCTCAACCACTTCTATGATATCTTGAGTCTGGGTCTTCGGAGTGACCTGTGTGTGCTTTCTCCTCCAGCAGGGCACTGTCCCTATTACTTGTGATTAGAAAGTGGCACCTCTACTACAGGCCTGTGGAGCAGTTGGCGATGGGGTACAGCATAGTGCCCATGGCCAGCAAATGCTGAGGGTGGTTTGCCTGCTTCTCTATGCCAACTGCCAAACTGTCCTTGGAGGTTAGATTATTCATTTGATTGGGTATCTGGGTCCCCGCAGTGTGTCTGCATTCCTGGCATCTTTCAAGTGTACATTCCTGTCTGCTGCATCTGCTGCTCCCTGGTGCATGTAGATGTTTGCCGACACGACGGTCTCTTCTGCCCGTATCGGGTCGCTGGCAGCCCTCCGAGTGCTGTGGGAAAGGACACAGTGAGGTGCTTACCAGACTGTGCTCCCACATCCTCAATATCTCACATTCCCAGGGAGCTGGTGGTGTGTGCTGGACGCAGACTTACTGATATTTCCTCTGAGGCTGCAATACTTTCATGTTCAGAGAACGAGGAGTTGTCTTCTTTCCCTGAAGAGCTCGAATAGATGCTGATGGAACCGACAGAACACGAAAGACAGAAGTTTCTGGGGCTATTGCAAAGACACACTGAGAATTAATGAGACTGACAGAATGCTAACAAAGCAGTGATGAGTGGTATTTACTCGCTTTGTAGAATGTGGGTGTATCATGTTTTCTTGTGAGAAACAGGATTCACTCCTCACAGGCTGAGGAATCTGGTGTCAGACACCTCTTCACCAATCCAAGAGCTTTCTGTCCACCAGTATTCTCTCATCTCCTGGAATGACAGAAAGGGAAGGATTGAGAGAGAGATTTAAGTTTGGCATGACCGTTGGTGTTGGTACATGACGGGAGGTATTCCGAGGTAGTGAATTGGCAATGCCAATGCAATGTTGGTTTTGAAGATGAGGAAGACGTCAGTGACAGCATGAATCTGGGTAGGAGGGGGTGCTGGGGCTGGGATAAAGTGAGTCGGAGGGGGAAGGTGGGTTGTCACAGCGATTCTGACACATAGCATTCTTATGGCATGTTGGTTGTTTTTCTGTACCATTCTCTGGCCTGTTCGAAAACATTCCTATCTGAGCAGGGCAAGGTTACCATGCTCGTGCTCATGTTGGTTCACTGCAGCTTTTTCGTGATGGCTCAGCTCCCAGGATATCGGGCACTAATCATGAATCTATTGAATTGCTCCGGGAAGAATGTGTGGGAAGATTAGACTCGGAGTGGATATGTGGGATGTTATAGCTGCATTGACATAGCTACCGAGATGCTTTTGATAACGATAGTGAGAAATCTCACTGAGCCTCATGGTGTTCTCCCTCCCAAACATTCAATGCAACTGACACTTAGTGAATTACAGTATAATCCGATCTTTTACAACTCCCATTTGTACACAATATTTCATGTACTTACCATCAGGCTCTGCCCTCCTGTCGATCAGCCTTGACCAATTGGAGACAATGATTGAGAGAGGTACAAGGCCCAACAGAAGTGAACTGTGAGTTAGGTTTTAAAATTTGGGGTGTCGAGCATATGATCGAATATTCTTTGAATAAGACTGGACATGGTATCACAAGGAAGCTTGGCACTGCAGCTCGCAACATTAACATTGTTGAGTTACGCCAATTTACATCTGAACTTATATTTATTACATCGGAATTGTACTGGTAGACTTCAATTTTACAATTTAATCTAACCATTGAATTTGTTTTTGCAGTAAGATTTCTCTAGATATTATGAGTAAAAGCACGAACATTACCATTGATACATATACCATGCTCCCTTGAATACTAGGAAACAAATGCAACAAGAAAACAGGAGAAGCAATTTCTGTTAAAAATGATCTACTGAAACGGAGCCTTTCCTAACAATTCCGACAAGCTGATCAAAACGTCCAATTCTGTTGAGAAATTAATGTCTGCACTTAATAATCTTGAGAGCTTTTTCTGATTTGTTTACCTGGTTTTTCACTGGAGTAACTAAACCTTCTCTTCGCCAGTCAACAGTTGCAGTTCTTAGTTCAAAGTGACTTTCTTTAGATGCACTACTTTCATCTGTTTCATCAGCTTCAATTTCAGTCATGTTAACAGCTTCGATTCGGCGATGTCCATTCATGAGCTTATTGAACTCTTCATTGGTCTGAAAATTCAAACACATTGGTGAAATGATTGACTTTTAGTGGTGATTATGTCGGAGAAGTGTCAATAACGTAAGAGAGCTACATTCTACATAATCGCTGACTTTAGCATGAAGTGCGGGGAAAGCAATGAGGGCACTCGTTACTCGTGTTTAATCTTGGACTGAATAAATGAGCAGCAGGCAAATAAGTGGCCATCCATTTCGTCCCAATCCAATAAAAAGCTGTGTGAGAAGGCTCGAGCAGCTCAAATATCTCTGCTCGATCGTTCAATTACCAAAATGGCAATTGCTTTATACATGTGTTTCATTTTGCAAGAATCAGTTCGATAATGGTCTCTGATCATTAAAACCTGACAGGTCAATTTCATCATGGAAGGATAGGTTAACTCACCTCAGATTGGTGGGCTTTATTGGTGTTTGAGATGAACCTTCCCAATCCACATTCCATCACTGGCCTGATCTGAATTCCGGATAACGCGTTGGTCTTGAGTTGGGCTCGTTGCCCATGGACTATTAGGTTTCGGTACGAAAATGAAATTGATCTTTTTCAAGAAGATACTGGATTGGAATGATTAGAAAAGGACCAAATTTGGTGCTATCTATCATCAAATATCGTATCATCAGGAACTTTGGATATCTCCATACCCAACTCAGCTTGCAAACTGGTCGTGAGTCATCTGGTGTCTCTGTTTGATGGGTAGGAAGGGATACATGTCGGTTTGAAAGGGGAATGAACATGTCCCATCCTCTGAGTAATAAGCGTGGCCCTCGGTTCATGCAAAAGTCAGAGTTGCGCCTGTCTTTTTGCAGGCTATATGGAGCATGCCTTGTTCCAGTCCTACTCTGACCCCTGTCAAAGTTCTGTCTCTGATCCATTGATTGTTGCTTCCTACTCTCACCAAGAATTAGAAATAGTAATCAATTTTACTCCGAATTTCCACCCTTCCCCCAACTTCACCTGGAATCTCTGAAAATCTTACTTTCCTTTCTTGAGTTTAGTGTTTCCATTTAAGGGCTAGACCATCTACTGTCTCCCAGAGTTACGTTGAACTACGTCTCCTCACACCCTGCGATCTGCAAAGATTCCATTCCATTTCCCAGGTTCTCCACCTGTACAGCATGTTCATCGGTGTCACCACCCATTGGGGTGTTTGTCACATCTTCGTTTTTCCTTACCGAAGGACTCCTCTCAATGCCGTTGACAGGCATTTCAGCTGTCTCACTCAGTTTGCGCAATTGTTTCCTCCCCCATAAGAACATAACAAATAGCAACATGAGTAGACTATTGGCCCCTCCACCTTGCTCCATCATTACATTCAGCCTCTCCCTATCGCTCAAATCCTGCAGTCCTGCCAAAATACTTGTAAATCTTTTCTGACCCCTTTCAAGTTTCACAACATCTTTGCGAGTGGAATGAGACCAGACTTGCACGCAATATACCAACAGTGGCCTAACCAATGTCCTCCACAACAGCAACATGACATGCCAACAGCTCTATTCAATAACATGACAAATATAGGGGAGAATCACAAACGCTTTCGTCACTGAACTATCTTCCTGCAAAGACATTCAGGCCTCAGAGAGAAGGAATTCCTCTTCATCTCGATTTCAAAACGCTGTCAATTTATTGTAACTCGATGATGTCAAGTCCTAGCCTCTCCCATTCGCGTCAACATCATCTGTGCACTCACCCTGTCAAACCCAGTAAGAACATGTAAATTTCAAAGGGATCACCTGTCATTCTTCTAAACCCCATTCACTAAAGTCCCAACCTGATTCGCCTTTACTCGCTGGACAGTCTTTGGTGCAGTGGTTCCCCTCCATCCCAGAAGGAAAATAGGATTATTTCTGTCTTCACTTTCCATAATCCCATTCTCTGTTTTCTGTTTAGCGAATAAATCCTCAACCAATGTCAATATGTTACGCATTACACCATAATCTTTTATTTTGTTTAGCAACAGCTGGTGTGGCCCTGCATGAAATGTCTTTAAAAATTGCAAGTGAACACAAACTATTGGCTTTCCTGTGGTAAAAAAAGTGTTGCCTGTTTGTTCACTTATTAACATTTGTCTGCACATAGGTCCAGCAAGTTATTAAAGAGGCAAAAGAAATATTTGTCTTTAATGCAGAGCAAAGACAGCATCAAAGTGGGGAAGTCTTGTTGCGATTGGACCAAGTCAGTCAGACAGCACAGAGGGCACTGTGATTAGCACTGATTTCACTCTTTGCGGAGGAATATTTGGAAGGAAAGTTGAAGCAGGTTAATCAAAACTATTCCTATGAAGAAGAGAATTATCACGAAAGAAACAGTTTGACAGACTGGGCCCACTCCTCATGAAGGATGAGAAGATTGAGTGCTGAACTTACTGAAACAAATAAGATTCGAAGGCGATTGACAGGGCTAATGGTGAGAGTATGCTTTTCATGATGGGAAAGGTGAGTACAGAACAATGTCCTGGCATAGACATTGACGCTACTATTTACTTATCAATGTGACTGAACTCTGTGATCTGCCTGTATTGTTCGCAAGACAAAGCCTTTCACTGTGCCTTGGTACACATCACATTAAATTCAATTCGATTCAATTCAATTCAATTAAGTTCAATTCAGCTCAATTCAATCCATTTCAATTCAATTCAAGCCAATTCAATTCAAATCATTTCTTTTCGATTCATGGGATGCTGGTGTAATGCTGATGTCATTAGTCACATTTTTTGGAAGTGCCGAGAACAGGGGAAATGAACAACTGTCCTGAGGAGCAATAATACCGAGAGCAGGATTATTCTTTAATATGTTTGGAAAGCAGGTTAGTTTATCTGCTGTGGATAAAGTTTAGTCAGCGATAGGTAGGACAGAGGCAGAGATCCAGCAGACTCAAGAAGAATATTATAGCCGAAGGGAGCAGCCTCCACAGTACAGAATGCAACTCAGGCGTCCAGACGTCATAACAGACAGCATCGATGAAGGCGCAACAACACAGAGGTGTATCCATGGTGTGACTGCCGTCCATAGAGTGTGCTCAAGCCAGCTGGTGCTGTATAATGCAAATTAGTTGTACAAAATATGATCATGCAAGTGAGCAGAAATTGTCAAATTCAGGGGATTGCCAGTCATTAGAGTTGTCTTCCAAAAGAGAAATGGAGACTTGAGTCATTGAATATATTCAAACTTGAGAGAGATTATTTTGATTTCCAGAAGAGTTACGGGTAATGGAAGCCTGGAATGAGAAGGAAGGAATCAACAAATTGGGGTAAAGTGAGATCAGTCATTGAGTGCACTGAATGAGTGAGTCAGCTTGGGGGACCAAATGACCAAGTGCTGCTCCTGTAGCTGAATATAACCTTGTACCAGCTTCACAATTTCACAATGACCGGCATCATACAGATCGTAGACGATATATCCTGTACACACCAGATCTCCAAACTTGTTCATTCCCAATTTAGATGTGCGTTTCCCCAATGAGTGCTCGAGGTTGTGTTGTTCGATGTATCTCATATTGTCCTCCCATATCATTCTCCTGTCGCTCTCCTCATCCTGAATAAACAGATTAATATAATTAGACTCCAGCTTCTTTCATTCATAAAATAATACAGAAGCATTAGAAAACGGTTTGTGAAATCTGAAATAACATTTTCCTGTCAGGATTCATCGTCCCACCCAGATGTGAAAATGATTACTCAGGTTCCCCAGACCCATCTCAACATAACGCACCCATAGCAAAACCTGTCGAGCTGCCAGTCTGAGAGATTCATGCTGAAAGTGAATTGAAATTAAATAGCTGAACAGGAGTCCCTGTCTGAAGCAAGATTAGGCCAGTGGCAAGCATGGAATTCCTTGCAAAATAACCGAGGCCACTACATGGGCAATTACTGTCCATGTATGTATCTTCTTTACCTGTTGTGTGAGAGAACTGCGTTAAGCTGCCAGCATAGTAAAGTGGGCTTCGGCAAAGAGATGCTTCACTGAATGGGCCGCTTGGGATGATCAGACGGCTCCCCCATCCCTCAGTCTTCAAGATGCCCACTTACAAATGCCTCTTCAACACCAAGAATGGATTTTAATCTTCTAGAGTCAGATTTGTGTTTTTTGTAGTGAATCCAACAGGACTGCAGCGGGATCCTAGTAAATTAAGATAAACCAAGTGGCTGCTGCTTCACTTTGTGTTTGGTCAGTTCACTAATGAAGATAGAAACTTGGAGAATACCATTGAATTTCAAGATCAATATTTTCTCAATGTCACTTCACTCAGCAGATGCCTCTCATTGACTACAACTACATATTCTCAATCTCTGTCAATTGTGTGCAGTCCATTTTTATTCTGAGTGAGCTGAACAGTACAGACTCTCCTTTTACCTTGGTGTACTGGTTCCCATGTTGTGATTTCCAGTTTTTCCAGTCTTCGTCCAATTTTGAATCAAATGTGTCTGTTGAGACCGCAGCCAGAATAGATACCTCCACACTGCACAGAAACAGCCAGACGTTCATGATGCACAACCTAATAGGCAAGACCAGTGGGTTTTAGCCAGGGAGTGGGCAACTTTCAAGTTAGCTGTTTCCTTATTCTGAGAAGAAACAATACACATTGTACAAAAAATACAAACAATAAAAAACCAACATTTCATCCAATGCTGAAAGTTTAATGTAATTCACCTTCACGAGACATCGTCTGTGGACTGGAATCTTCCAGCACTAGATTGATCAAATTAATGACGTACCAAATTGAAAACCAAATATTGGAAACAACACAGTATGATGAAATTGTACTTTTCCATAAACTGCCTCCGTGTGATGAACGTTATTTGAGTCACGGTCCACAGTTCATGTCGTGATAATTATATTGCAATAAGTTCTTAGAAGGTTTGACTGTGGGATTAGCAACAGGAAAAGATGTAAATGTATCAGTATCTACTGTCACTTTAGACAATGCAAAAAGCATCCGAGGACTACATGTAAACCGAGAGTTGAAAGCGAAGGAAGAAATTGAAACAAATTCAATCCAAATGAAAGATACAGGTAAAACAAATCCAACAGAAAAAGCTCGTATGTCCTCAGTAAAAAGATAGAATTAATAGTTCCCAGATTGAATGTGTGCAGCATTTTTAAAATGTTGATGTAAAAAGTCACAAAGAAATGGATATAACATGAAAGTAGTTTCAGAGATGTGGTTCCAAAATGATCACGGCAGGGAACATTCAATTGAGTATTCAAGAATCCTTCATCTTTATGAAGTCAACGAACAAACCGGAGGGAATGTTGCCAGCTAGTTTGATAATCTTCAATGTGAAAAGAGGAAATTTAAACGAGAGGCAAGCGTTTGTTTGTTTTTTACACAGAGTCTGGCACATGCCTGGAAAAGGCTGTCAGTTGATGTGCTAGAAGTAGATGCAATTTCGAAGTTAAGAGACATTTTGACAGACACATGAACAGGCAGGATATGGAGGGTCACATAACATGTGAAATCAGATGAGGTTAAATTAGAAAATCATCATGGTAGGCGCATGCATGGTGGTCTGAAAGGCCAGTTTATTTGCTGTACTATTTCAAGTTTAAAACATTGGATATCAGTGAAATAGTGAGAAATGGTTTTGTGGATGTTTATGTGTGGTGATGAGAAAGGAAAATAAGTCTCTGTTGGGTCTCATTCATGTGTTTTTTAAGAGTGTAGATGGAGAGCACACACACCAAGGAACAGTGGGACTTTGTAAGAAAGGTACCGAATTAGTCATTACAATAATAAATTTCACGTTGATTGGATGAATCAAATTGAAAAATACAGCCTTGCGGTTGAATTCATGGGGTGTAACTATAAGAGTTTTTTTTCGAAGAATACGTTCTAGAATCAACTGGAGAACAAGCTATTTTCGTCCTTGTATGTATGAAACGGGACAGGATCATCAATAATAATATCGTAAATGATTCGTTCAACAAAAGTGGTCACCGTTTTTCGGAATTTCATATGTAATGTAAAATTGAAAATCTTGGATATCAAGGTAGTGCCTTAAACTGAAGGAAGATCAAGCACAAGGAGATGATGACAGCGTTTACCTGAGTGGGAAACGGAAAAAATGTTGAGAGGGAAAAGACTGGATTAACAGCGGGATACAGTTAAGGTGATATTTCGGTGTTCTTATCAAGGAACTATTCGATAATGCAGAATGTAAGAGAAGGATGTACCATTTATGGCAAACTACCAAGTTCAAGGCGAGTCTAAAGATATTGATCATCATCTATGCAAACATCGATTAGGACATTAAAAAAGTAGAAACTGACAGATGACAAACATAGATGATGAGAACAAGAATATGAATGTTAATGACAAATAGAGAAAAGAAACTGAAAGCAAGGACTTTTATACTTATTTAAATGAAGAAGCTAGCTGAAATAATGATTAGTTCGATGGTGAGATTTGCATATGGATAACGGGAAAGAAGAAAGTAGCAGAGAGTTTGAAAAAATATGCAGTTTCATGTTAAAAAGAACGAAACAAAAAGATTCAGAATCAAGAGGTAAAGGGAGGGAACTACCTTGATCGCTGAAGGAACAATTACTCAGAAAGCAAATGAGATTAAAGTCTGACATTCACTTGGATCTGAATGATTAGACCTAAACGTTCTAAATATAGTTACTGCAGTGATAATGGCTACGATAGTGGCAATATTACTGCGGCTCAGGAATTGTTTTCGCTACGGGAAATCTGCAAATAGGGCAACCCACAAAAAGGAAGAGAATAGCAAATTGGAAGATTTATGCAAGTTAGGAAATATGATGTCATTGGCTAAAATCGAACAAAAAGTAACGACTGTTACAGCACACCAACAGGCCTATCGGCCCTACAAGCTTATGTTGACACATATTGCCCGTCACCAATGAACTGTCTTCAATTAGAGGAGACAGTCAACCTCCGTTCCTATTCTTGTTTTCTACCAGGTACTGCCATTGTGTCTGTTTCCAGCAAATCTTTCGGAATGCGCTCTCAGCACTCATCACTTTTTGTGAAATACTTGCCTCTTTTAAAATGCACGCCCGCTCCGCATGTTTCCCCGAGTAACTGACCCCTCCCCCCTGGGAAAAAGGTCTCCGACTCACCATTCGATCAATGCCATCCATGTCCTATTATCTGACAGGTCACCCCCAAAAAGCAAACCCAGTCTCCGTGATAATGAACATAACACATAGAAAATTACAGCACAGCACGGACCCTTCGGCCCTCGTTGCAGCGACCTGTGGAATAAAAGTCAAACACATCTACCCTACACAATAATGCATTCATCCGTACGTTTTTCAAATGACCATTTAAATGCCCTTAACGCTGGCGGGTCAGCTGCTGTCGCAAGCAGTACATTCCCCACCTTTACTACTGTCTCAGAAAAGGAACTACCTCTCTCATTCGTCCTCTCTCTAAGGTACAGCCCCACAATTTAAAGATGTCCCGTCGTGCTAGCCATTTGAGTAATAAAGGCTGTCAGTCTCCACTCTGCCTACCTCTCTGACGATCTCTTATGTCTCAATTAAGTCACCTCTCAACATTCTTTTCTCCGACAAAACAGCCTCAATTGCCTCAACCTTTCATCATAAGACCTTCCATCCAGACCAGGCAACACTCACGTAAATCTCGTCGAAAGCCTCTCCAAAGCTTAAACACTTTTCCTCCAATTCAGTGAGAAGAACTGTACGCAATATTCGAAATGAGGACACACCACAATTTTGTACAGCTGCAACATTTCCTCGTGGCTACGAAACTCAATTCCTCTGCCAATAAAAGTGAACACAGCCCGTATGCCTTATCAACAAATTTCTTAACCTGCATAGCTATTTTAACGGATCTCTGTACATGGACACCGAGATCTCTCTGCTCATCTACACTTGCAGGAATCTTATCATTCGCCAAGTAAATTTATTCCTGTTACCCCTCATACTTTTGCGCGTTGACTAAATACAATGGTATCTTTGGAAGTTAGAAAGTGAAAGCATAGCAAAAACCTTCTTCACTATCCTATCTACCTGAGACTGTACTTTCAAGGAGCTATGAACCTTCACTCCAATCCCCACTTTGTTCAGCAGCATTCCCTAGGATTTTACCATTAAGTCGAAGCTCATTTGATGCTGCCTGAACTGCTGTGCTCTTCCAGCACCACTAATCCAGAATCTGGTTTCCAGCAACTGCAGTCATTGTTTTTACCTCATTGATTTTTACCATTAAGTGTATAAGTCCTGCTCTGATTTGCTTTCCCAAGATGCATCACCTCACATTTATCTAAATTAAACTTCGTCTGACACTCCTCAGCCCACTGGCCCATCTGGTCAAGATCCTGTTGTAATCTCAGGTAACCTTCTTCGCTGTCCACTACATCTTCAATTTTGGTGTCATCTGTGAACTTACTAACTGTACCTCTTAAGCTCACTTCCAAAATATTTATATAAATGACAAAAAGTAGTGGACTCAGCACTGATCCTTGTGGCACTTCACTGGTCACAGGCCACCAGTCTGAAAACCACCCTCATCCACCACCCCCTTCTACCTTCGAGCCAATTTTGTATCCAAATGGCTAGTTCTCCCTGTATTCCGTGAGATCTAACCTTGTTAACCAGTCTCCCATGGGAAACCTTGTTGAACACCTTACTGGAGTCCATATAGATCGGCCTAAGCAGCGGAGCTGTGGTGGCCAACCCTTCTGGAAAGATAAGGTAAGTTTTTCAATGCCTAGACTTCAATTAAAAAAACTTTATTAACCTACCAAGTGTACTTAAACTAGTTCTTGAAGAAATCAGCAAACAGTATGCCACTCATGCCTGGGCTTTTTTTAACACTGTGGTACACCCGTCATTTGACCATGTTGTGATCTGTTCTTCTTAGGTCCAAGGTTATGGATATTACTTCAGGAATGGATTCTACTACAAGCAGTTGTTTGGGGTCCAGAGGCTGCAGATGGTGTCTGCCTATGTGATGACAATGTCAATTTCAGGACTTTTAAATTTAGCCAGGTGAGAGAAGAATGTTGCTTAAACTTCACTGGTTCTTACATTGGTACCCTTCAATGGGATGTCTTCACAAATTTGTCAGGAATCCAGGTCCTGGACCTCTCAAGTTGTAACATATCTGACATTCACAAAATGGATGAAAACCCAAGTTCTCTGGAGGCTCTATATCTTGATCATAATCAATTAGAACAATTACCTTCGAACTTCCTCATAAACGCACCCAGCTTAAAGATCCTTCATCTGGAGAAAAACCATCTTCAACAGTTGCCTGATAACCTTTTAAAGGCTTCAGACCAAATTCAGGAGCTGTACCTAGATTCCAACAACTTAAAATCTATACCTTCAAATGTCTTGAAACCAAGCCTCATGAAATTGTCTCTTTTCAATAACACCTTGGAGTGTACATGTGCCTTATATGATGATTTAGCAAAATATGTTACTAAAAATGTAAGCATCGGTGGATCAGAAAACATGATTATGTGCTACACACCAAAGCACACTCAAGGTGTGAATATCATAGACATTCATCGCTCAGATATCTGTCGTTCCCATGGTCTCACAGCTCTCTTTATTTGCCTGCCATTGCTTGCAATTCTTGCAGTGGTGTTATGTTGCTACTGCTGGAAAAGAAGAAGGTCTGATTTTAAAGCCATGAGACAAGACAGTCAAATTTGCACCATTGAGAAATCTGGCTTTTCAAATGCAGGGGATCATCAGTATATAACTTGCAGGACTCCAGAGACAGCTCCCATTCCCACAGGATATGAAAACAGTATTCTCGGCAGAAACCAGTTTATGTTACGTCCCTCAACAGCCTTGCTGGGTAGTAACCGTGATTTGTATGAAGAAGTGGAAATTAAGCCGAGTGTTTCTGTTGACTCAGTCACATGTGTTGATGTGTCCAATAATAACGTGCAAGAAGATAGAGATGAGGAAGTCCGTGCTGAGCCAGAATTGGTGAACGTCACAGAGGAGTTACAAGAGTCAGATCATCAAAGGCTCTACATGAATAAGACAGCAAATTACTACAATCTAGTTCCTGACATTGAATTAGATGATTCTGACCATGGTGAATATGAAAATATCGATTTGACCTCGTGATGTGCGATCATTTGTATAAAAGACTTCACAAAAGCCAGAGTGAAACATTTGACAGTATGCAAGAATGATGAAGATGGACTGAGGACTTGTATTTTAGCACATTTACATGAAGAATAAAAACAGAATAATTGATGTGGTAGAGACACCTTACTAAGGTTAAAATATAGACCTACTATTGGGATAATACCAACAACATTATAACTACTTGTTAACATACGGGATATCAAAGCAATGTTTTCACCTCGGTCCAAGACATAGTTCAAAATTAAAGTTGCAGTTCCATTGGCAGTTTCCATCAATGAGAAGCAAAGTTCCATCAAATAAATCCAGAACAAGTCAGGAGAGTCAAAAGGGAGAGAAGTGGTCCAAAATGGTGCAAGTTCTATTATTCTCTTGATAACTTTGAATGTTCGTCAAGTATAATCCAATTGGAAGTGTGGACTGTCTTTATGGAAGGCACCAATAGTTCAGTCTAAGAATTTGAACCCATTTTGCACTCACCCACCTAGGGTACTGAGTGTATTTGGGGGTGAATGCTAAGTTGTAGCCCATTTGATTGAAATTAACAGAGAGCACAATTTGAATTTACCCGTAACTCACATTAAGGCTAAAATAGACGCTCACCAGTTTGATCAGAAGTCTATACCATGTTTATAGTGGCTCATTGTTTAAATTTAATAAGTCAATGTCTTGTCTTTTCATGCTGTCATCATTTCTGAAACTGAAATCTTACGTGCAATACGTCCTGACAGGTGAAACTGCCTGTTTGACCAGTTCAACAAGATATTTGGAATGAACCTCCATACGATCCTTTGGTATATGTCAAGCATATTTCGTGAATTTATGTTAAAATGACAGAACATTAATATTCAGTACATTATCCAAGTAGCCATACCAAAGTCATATCAGACAGAATATTGTTTGAAACAGTAAGAAATTGGGTCCGTGAGACCTCCTTCCATGCCTCCCTATCAATTGCAAAATGATAACTAGATATCCTACATCCACAATGATAGCAGGGAGGCAGGGCCACATACCAGCTTTTCACTTAAGCCACCAGCACCCCCATGGATGCTATGACAGGTTGTTGACAGTCCTTAAGGTTGTAATGGAAACTTCCTTTGGAAGGACAAGGCCAAGTAGTGGATCACTCCTCAATTGTCAAAGCCTTACATTTGTTAGCCTTTGGTTCAAATTAGATCTTTCAAGCTGCCCTCTTACTATCAGGATCCTCTGTCTCTTTCAATTGGGCTTTGCTTCCTTATGTACTGCAGCATGGTTTCACAGGACAAGGCCAGTGCAAAATCATTCACATTAAGTAAAAGGAAAGTATGTAAGTTAGCTTCCAGAGTTTGAATATTTGTCTTCAGATGTTTCATCACCATACTAGGCAACATCATCAGTGAGAGTCTCTGGTGAAGTGCTGGTAGTATGTCCTGCCTCTCTGTTTATAGGTCTTGGCTTCTTAACGTGGGTGATGTCATTTCCAGTTCTTTTTTCTTAAAAGGTAAGGTAGATAGGATCTAAATCGATGTATTTACTGATGGAGTTCTGATTAGAATGCCATGCCTCTAAGAATTCTCATGTGTGTTTTTCTTTCACCTGTCCTAGGATGTGTGTGTTGCCCCAGTCAAAGTGATGTCCTTCTTTGTCTGTATGTATGGAAACTAGTGTTAGTGGGTCATGTCTTTTTGAGGCCAATTGGTGTTCATGCATCCTGGTGGCAGGTTTCCTGCTAGTTTGTCCGATGTAGTATTTTTTACAGTTCTTGCATGGTATCTTGTAAATGACGTTAATTTTGTTGGTAGTATTTAATAGATTGTTCAGGTTCATGAGTTGCTGTTTAAGTGTGTTAGCAGGTTTGTGAGCTACCATGATGCCAAGGGGTCTGAGTCAACTGGAAGTCATGACTTCCAGACAACTCAGACCCCTTGGCATTATGGTAGCCCACAAACCTACCGACACACTTAAACAGCGACTAATGAACCCAAAGGATCTATTAGGTACTACCAGCCCTGAAAACATGCAGATTAGTGAGAACATTTGCTTGAACGATTGCCTTCATAATGAGTGAGGAATTCCAACAGGAGCCTCTACTTCCACATACTGAATGATCCCAAACCACAATACCTGGCTAGGGTCATGGTAATGTGATGGCCAAGTGAATTCCCTCCTTAATCCTCTTGGGGTTGTAAAAATGCTTGGAAATTGGCAAAATATTCAACTCTGAAGTGAACTGAGCCCTGTCCTGCCTTCAGTTAATACCCCTGGACTTCCCTAAGGCATTCTTAGAAGAGTCACGAGCAAAGCTCCCCCAGTTGTTTATTCTTCCTATCCCAGGATAGGAGGTACATGAAGCCTTTTTATTCCTTCCTGTTGGCATTAGTACTTAAACCAGTTAATGCATTTACAAAGTTAGCAATTGAGATCCTTAGGAATGTGCTTTAAATATACCAAAACTGGTGACACATTAACAGCATTCAGACACCAACATTTGCACCCTAGAATAGTGTTGTGGGAAACTGAATAATTATCACCACCTAGCAACTGGTTCAAGTAGCAGTGGGAAAGGTTATTGAGAGTTGTATTGTGATTGAGGAACACTGAATTCCTTGTATTAGCATGTAGCGTTATTACTTTTGAGCAATGTGACATTTGATGCTTTCATAACTGATAACCTTTTATATGTTTTTATATAATATCATGCTACAGTTATCATTAATAATACTTTAATGTACTTGTGTAGTGAAGAAAATGCAAAAGTTGGGATTTCCTGCTTATTTTGTGTTTTGGCGGCATTTGAGAAGTCAGGACAGTTGATCATAATCAAGTGTCCAGCCACAAAGTTGTAAAACTAAGATGTCACAGCTTCCAGGTCCAACGGTTTTGTGAAGGCAAACTATGGTACCTTATTATTAACTTCAATATCATCAATTTAAGCAGTAAATGAGCACCAACACTTGGATCATTTCTCTAGTTAGATAAGATTTAAACCACTGTACTTTCAACTTGGTCTAGATCCTTCCATGTGTTGTTTACTTTCTCAGTTAAGTAAAAGAACCATGAACTAGGATGGAGGGACACAAGTTTTGGGGTGTGCATCCAAGTCTCTGCTGTCTGCCTTTTGATGTGTTCTCATGCAGTAGTTTTTCATTGTATCTAGTCTGCCATGATGGCATTGACATGACTAATACTTTGATATGTTGGACTAGGACTATATAACTGCCCAAAATTAAAGAAAGACTGCATTATTATCATGTAAAAGAAAAACACACATCCTTTTATATTGTTAATTTAATGGTAGATTAGATTAATATCTGTTATCTGTGACCTTATTTAGTCTATCTCTTTCTTTATTTACAAAATCATTACTGGGCAGAAACCGTTATATTTGCTATGTTATATATTTTTCATTATGTCTTCAGTATAACAAGTGTTTTTTTTTTAAATGGAGTTTATTTTCATCAACTCATCTATATGTTGCAAAAAGATATTGTGACCTGGAAATCTGACATGATATTTTACCCAAAAAGTGTATGCTCTTGTTTTTGAACATTAATTAAATATCTCAACTTTAATCCATGCTATTGATATCTTACATGGGAGCTAGAATAAGCCACATGCCTCTCAAGCTACTCTGTCATTCAACTCTTCTATTTCAATGCTATTTTTCCACACCAGCCTATATTCCTTGATATTTTGAATATCGGGAAATCTATTGATTTTTACCTCTGGTATACTTGAAGGCTGGGCTTGCTCAGCCCTCTGGGGCAGAGAATTTCAAAGATTCACTATCCTCTGCGTGAAGTTGATTTCAGACCTAAATGGCCCAACTTTTATTCTGAGACTGTGTGTTCCCTAATTCTAGACACCCCAGCAAGGGGAAGCATTCTTCCTGCATGTACTCAGTCACTCCTTCAAAATTTTACAAGAATTTTGTAAGTTTCAATGAAATCACCCCTCATTCTCTAAAATTCTACAGAATACAGGCCCTCCCTAGTGTGTATCTCCTCATAAGATAATCTGGTCACTCCAGGAATCAGTCTGGTTAACCTTTGTTGCACTCCATTTGTGGTAAATATATGTTTTCTCGGGTAAAGAAACCAAAACTGTACATAATAGTCCTGGTATAGTATCAGCAATGGCCTTTGCAATTGTAGCAAGACTGGTGAAGGGGTAAATGTAGCGGAATGGGTCTGGGTGGGTTGCGCTTCTGCGGGTCGGTGTGGACTTGTTGGGCCGAAGGGCCTGTTTCCACACTGTAAGTAATCTAAAACCTCAGGCAAGGGGTTGAGAAGGAGTCTTTCATGGTAATCTCAGCCAGTGTGGAGACTGAGCTCATGCTGTTAGCATCACACTGCTTCACAAGCCAACCAACCTAATCCGACCCCCACTTCATGCTTCACCTATAATGTGACATGAACCCAAGGTCCCAGTTGAGGCCATTTTCATGGGTACCGAACTTGGCTATTGGTCTGCCTACATGTGACTCCAGAGCCACAGCAATGTAGTTGACTTCTGGGCAATTCGACATTGGCAAAATATGCCCACGTCCCATGAACAAATTTTAAAAATAGTCAGAAGTGGGGTCTTCACTGCACAATATTCAATTATACTCAGGATTCCTCAGATAATGACCTAAGCCATTTCCGTATGAAGCAAGGCCTAAACAACATCCAGGCTTCGGCTGATAAGTGTCAAATAGCTTTAACGCAGTATGAGTACCAGACAATGGTAATCTCCAACAAGAGAGAATCTAATTTTCTGGCCTTGATGTTCAGTGGCATCACTTTCATCATCATTAAACCCCAATTACCAACATGCTGAGGGGATAACCATTGACCTGAAGCTGAAGTGTTACCATAAGAAAAGGTTAGAGGCTAAGCATCTTATAGTGAGTATCTGGCCTCCTGACTCTCAAAGCCTAGCCACCTTGTGTCTTCAAGGCACGCGTCAGGAATGTGACAGAATACTGTCCACTTGCATGATGAATACAAATCTGACAGCACTCAAGAAGCTTGACACTATCCAGGACAAAGTAGTCCACTTGATTGACACCTCTTCACAAACATTCAATCCTTCCATTATTGACACTCAGTCGTCATGATGTGGAGATGATGGTGTTGGACTAGGATGGACAAGGTCAAAAGTCACATGATACCAGGTTATAGACCAACAGGTTTATTTGAAATCACAAGCTTTCGATGTTCTGCCATTTTGTCAAGTGAAGAGAGCATTCAGGCACAGATTTTTTAAACAGATCAAAATATCATTCAAATGGTTTGAATGGAGTGTCGACAGGCTGGATAATAGATCTCTGCAGGTGATCAAGAGTGTCAAACTGTGAGAGTAAAGTGTCAACAGCTGAATAACAAGCAAAGGGATACCTGTTATCTGATTACTTGAGGCAGAGGGATAATTATAAGGTGGTGTTGGAGACTGGAATAACATGCAAGGTATAAGAGTTGCATGCTGAGAGTCTAACCAAAGTAGCATGTAATTGAAAACTGTGCAAACTAATTAGGGTAGAGAGATCATAACAATTTATCAACATGATGGTGTCAAAACAGTTCAGTAAGGAAGATTTTACAGAACATGAACCCAAGATCACAGTTGAGGCTGTCTTCATGTGTATGGAACTTGGCTATCAGTTTTTCCTTGGCAATTCTGAATGCTGTGTATTTCAGAGGCCACCTCAGCAGCAGTGTGTGCCATTTCGAAGATCCACTGCAGAAATTCACCAGTGTTAGCAGCACCTTCCACACCCATGACCATTACCATTTAGAAGGACAAGGGAAGCAGAAACAGGGAAGCATCACTATTTCCAAGTTTCCCATCAAGCCACTCATCATCCTGACTTGGAAACAGATGGGTGCAGTCAGAAGATTAGACCAAATATAAAATGCAGCAAAAAAATCTAAAAAAAAAATTTTGAAAAGTTACAGTTCATGAGAAAGTGAGTTAGACATACCAAAATACATAGTAGAGCTTTGAAAGATATTTAAAAGTGTTAACAATACAAATGGTGGTCCTATTGTAAAATGAGCCTGGGGAATTAATAATGTGAAATAAGGAGTGGCAAATGAATTGAACAGGCCATTTGCATTAGCTTCCATATAGTGAATGTCAGAAACAGTTGAGAAGCAAGAAATGGAAGGAAGGGCCAACAAGTCCCTGGCTCCTGATGAATCTCATCCTTTTGCCTTTAAAGTAAAACTCTTTTTCCGAGGATGATGAAGTCAGCTTGTACGAGGGGACATAACTACAAACTGAGGGGTGATAGATTTAAGGCGACATCAGAGGCAGGTTCTTTATGGGCAGCACGGTGGCACAGTGGTTAGCACTGCTGCCTCACAGCACCAGAGACCCGGGTTCAATTCCTGCCTCAGGCAACAGTGTCTGTGTGGAGTTTGACATTCTCCCCATGTCTGTGTGGGTTTGCTCCCACAGTCCAAAAATGCTAAATTGCCTGTAGTGTGTTAGATAGAGGGGCAAATGTAGGGAAATGGGTCTGGGTGACAATAGACAGACAATAGGTGCAGGAGTAGGCCATTCTGCCCTTTGAGCCAGCACCACCATTCATTATGATCATGGCTGATCATCCTCAATCAGTATCCTGTTCCTGCCTTATCCCCATAACCCTTGATTCCACTATCCTTAAGAGTTCTATCCAACTCTTTCTTGAAAGTATCCAGAGACTTGGCCTCCACAGCCTTCTGGGGCAGAGCATTCTATACACCCACCACTCTCTGGGTGAAGAAGGTTCTCCTCAACTCTGTTCTAAATGGCCTACCCCTTATTTTTAAACTGTGTCCTCTAGTTCGAGACTTACCCATCAGCGGAAACATGCTTCCTGCCTCCAGAGTGTCCAATCCTTTAATAATCTTATACATCTCAATCAGATCCCCTCTCAGCCTTCTAAACTCAAGCGTATACAAGTCCAGTCACTCCAATCTTTCAGTTTAAGATAGTCCCGCCATTCCAGGAATTAACCTTGTGAACCTACGCTGCACTCCCTCAATAGCCAGAATGTTTTTCCTCAAATTTGGAGACCAAAACTGCACACAATGTTCCAGGTGCGGTCTCACCAGGGCCCTGTACAGCTGCAGAAGAACCTCTTTGCTTCTATACTCAATTCCTCTTGTTATGAAGGCCAGCATGCTATTAGGTTTCTTCACTGCCTGCTATACCTGCTTCCTGGCTTTCATTGACTGATGTACAAGAACATCTAAATCTCATTGTACTGCCCCTGTACCTAACTTGACTCCATTTAGGTAGTAATCTGTCTTCCTGTTCTTGCCACCAAAGTGGATAACCATACATTAATCCACATTAAACTGCATCTGCCATACATCTGTCCACTCACCTAGCTTGTCCCTGTAATCTCCTAACATCTTCCTCACATTTCACCCTGCCACCCAGCTTTGTATCATCAGCAAATTTGCTAATATTACATTTAATACCATCATCTATATCATTAATGTATATTGTAAAAAGCTGCGGTCCCAGCACTGATCCCTGCGCTACCCCACTGGTCACCGCCTGTCATTCTGAAAGGGAGCCGTTTATCACTACTCTTTGTTTCCTGTCAGCCAAACAATTTTCAATCCAAGCTTAAAAATGTGTTGCTGGAAAAGCACAGCAGGTCAGGCAGCATCAAAGGAGAAGGAGAATCGACGTTTCGGGCATAAGCCCTTCTTCAGGAATGGTCCTTTCCTGAAGAAGGGCTTATGCCCGAAACGTCAGTTCTCCTTCTCCTTTGATGCTGCCAGACCTGCTGCGCTTTTCCAGCAACACATTTTTAAACTCTGATCTCCAGCATCTGCAGTCCTCACTTTCTCCTAATTTTCAATCCAAGTCAGTATTTTGCTCCCAATACCATGTGCCCTAATTTTGTTCACTAAGCTCCTATGTGGGACTTTATCAAAGGCTTTATGAAAGTCCAGGTACACTACATCCACTGGATCTCCCTTGTCCATCTTCAGATTTACATCCTCAAATACTCCAGAAGAATTGCTCTTCGGAGGGTAGGTGTAGACTTGTTGGGCCGAAAGGCTTGTTTCCAAACTGTGTAAGTAATCTAATCTAATCTTTACACAGAGAGTGGTAAGGGCGTGGAATGCCCTGCCTGCTAATGTAGTCAACTCAGCCTCATTAGGGAGATTTAAACAATCCTTAGATAAGCACATGGATGATGATGGGATAGTGTAGGGGGACGAGCTGAGAATAGTTCACAGGTTGGTGCAACATCGAGGGCTGAATGGCCTGTTCTGCGCTGTATTGTTCTATGTTCTATGTTCTAAATACTTAGAGTATAAAGACAGTAGGAGTCTACTTAAGAGGGAAATGACGAGGGCAAAAAAGGGACATGAGATAGCTTTGGCAAATCGAGTTAGCTTTGGCAAATCGTGTTGTTGCCTGTCCCAAAATCTGCCTTGGAGGACAGTCACATGAAGGTCCGAGGTCGAGTGACCCAGACCGCTGATGTGTTCTTCGCTCCTGTTTATTGATTGTTGTGCAGTGTCCATTCATCTGTGGCTGTCGCTTCTGCTCAGTCTCGCCAATGTATCATACCTCAGGGCATCCTTGTCTGCAGCATATGAGATTGACAACGTTGACTGAGTCACATGAGTACCTGCCACATAGATGGTGAAAGGTGTCCCCACGTGTAATGGTGGTATCCGCGTCGACATCTTGCAACATCTGTCATGACAAAGTTGTATGGTGTTGTCCTGAAAGCCGGGCAGTTTGCTGCGAACACTGACCTGTTTGAGGTTTGATGGTTGTTTAAAGGCAAAATGTGGAGGTGAGGAGAAGGTCTTGGCAAGGTGCTCATCCTCATTGATAATATGTTGCAGCCTGGCATAGTTTTTCAGCTCCTGCGAAATACTGGACAATGAAGCGTACCCTGTTAGTTGCAGCTCTTGCCTGTCTCCTGAGGAGGTCTTTACAGTTTCTTGTTGTGGTACTTCAGAACTGGTGATTGATGAGTTGAGCATCGTACCCCATTCTTATGAGGGCATCTTTGAGTACATCCAAGTGCCTGTCACTTTCCTCCTCATCTGAACAGATTCTGTGTTTGCAGAGGGCTTGTCCATAGGGGATGGCTGTTTTAACATGTTTCAGGTAGAAGCTGGAGAAATGTAGCATCGTGAGGTTATCCGTGGGTTTGCGAAAGAGTGAGGTGCTGAGGTGACCATCCTTGATGGAGATGCATGTGTCCAAGAATGAGACATATTCTAAAGAGTAGTCCCATGATAAGTTTGATAATGGGATGAAACTCCTTGATATCACTGTGCAGTTGTTTCAGTGACTCCTTGCCATGGGTCCAGAGGAAGAAAATGTCGTCAATGTACCTGGTGTATAGAGTTGGTTGGAGGTCCTCTGTAGGGAAGAAATCTTGTTCGAACCTGTGCATGAAAATGTTGGCATATTGGGGTCCCCGTGTCTGCTCCTTGTGTCTGGATGAAGAACTGGTTGTCAAAGGTGAAAACATTGAGGTCGAGGGTAAAGCAGATGAGTTGTAGGATGGTGCTCAGGGATTGCCAGTTGTTGGTGTTGAGTACTGAGGCTATTACCATGATATCATCACTGTGGGGCACAGGGCACCTCAAACCTTCAGTGCATTATCTGAGATGACATGGCACCTATTGTTATAGTTCACTTGAGAATGTAACTTTTAAAAAAAGTTCTGGGGTTTGCATATGAAAGAAGTGACACCAACATGGTCATTCTAAAAGAGAGAGACTTAACAAACAATCCGGGTCTTTCTCAATACTGTATAAAATTTCAGTTGCATCACATTGTAAACGTTTGCTATAAATTCTGTGTTTACATTCTTATACTCTACAACCACCTGATGAAGGAGCTGTGCTCCGAAAGCTAGTGCTTCCAAATAAACCTGTTTGACTATAACTTGGTGTTGTGTGATTTTTAACTTTATACACCTCAGTCCAAATCCAGCATCTCCAAACCATGACTTCCACATTGGAGGGATTCTGCAAAACATCAGGCATCACAACCTCAGAATAAGGAGCAGGCCATCCAGATTTGAGACGAGGAAGAATTTCTTCATCACAGGGTGGGTGAATCTTTGGAATTCTCTGCCTCAGATGGCTTTTGGAGGCTCAGTTGTTGAGTATATTTGAGACTGATAGATTTCTACTAATTAAAAACATCATGGGATATGGGGATATCTGGAAGTGGAGATCAGCTGTGATCTCATTGAATGGTGAGGCGTGTTCAAAGGTTTGAATGGCCAAATCCCGCTCCTGTTTTCTATGTTATTATGAAAGAGAGAAAGGAAAAATGGGATTAACGGTGATAAAAGAGATGCAAGTAAGCATAAAATGAACTCTAATTTCTTTAAAATCTCCAACATTAATTATAATCTCATGGACTGACATTTCACACTTATGAAACCGTGTTTTCATTGCCAAAGGTGTTAAAGTACTGTTGTTTTTAGCATGGAACTGCTGGGCAATTAGCACAATTTCATAATCTTCACATGTTTAAATACTGAGTCCCTGTGCAAGGTATTGGGGTAGCAAAACTTATGGAGAAGCAGAATAAGTAAGACAACAACGTGCTGATTTGTGTGTTTCACTGCGCACATACGGATGACAGAAGTTACTGGCTGATTTACACCTTAATAACTGTGAGCACTGATATCCTCACTGAGTTTCAAACCACAAAATATGGGCCAATATATTATTTGGAGTGCAACTGTTCCAGAATTTATTTTCTGCTCATCATTTGGTAATTTATTTGAGCTAGGTACATATAAATGTCACAATGTACATGAGCAGAATAGGTGTTTTGATCCTCCCGGATCCAAAGTTCAAACTGATTGTTTATTTCAAAGAGTCAGATATATAATCTTGTAGCAATTTAGCCAGGTTTGAGAGATTACAAAGTGATCCTGTTTGATAGGTTTGATTGAGTTTTTTCAAGGAGGTTACTTGGTGTGTAGATGACCTTAGTGGCGTTGATGTAATCTACATGGAGGAGAAAGTGAGGACTGCAGATGCTGGAGATCAGAGCTGAAAATGTGTTGCTGGAAAAGCGCAGCAGGTCAGGCAGCATCCAAGGAGCAGGAGAATCGACATGATGCCTGACCTGCTGCGCTTTTACAGCAACACATTTTCAGCTCGGATCTCCAGCATCTGCAGTCCTCACTTTCTCCTCGAAGGTTTTAACCTACTGTGAATCCTCTTAGAAGGATGCCTTCCTTGAAGAAGCTCTCTTCCTCCTTCTACAAGGATTTCAGTGAGTCCCTCTCTCACTGCACACCCCAGGTCATCTCCTCTGCAGATTCCTGAAGAAGGGCTGATGCCCGAAACGTCGATTTTCCTGTTCCTTGGGTGCTGCCTGACCTGCTGCGCTTTTCCAGTAATCTACATGGACTGTAGTTAGGGTATCACATGGAAGGATCCATGGCATTTTGACAAATTAGATCCAACTTCAGCTTATGGAAGGAGGCAGAATGTGATGTTCAAAGGTTGTGTTTGTGAGCGGAAATCCATGTCTACTGATATTCTGCAGGGTTTGGACTCTTACCATTTGTATTGTACACTCATGATCAAGACATGATTGTAGGAGGTATGAATAGTAAGTTTGCAAATCATAGGAAAATTGGTGGTGTGCTAAATAATGAGGAGGACTGCCTTAGATAACAAGGCAATTCCTGATTAAGGGCTTATGTCTGAAACGTCGACTCTCCTGCTCCTCGGATGCTGCCTGACCAACTGTGCTCTTCTAGCACCACAGTGTCAACAGGGCAATATAGACAGACTGAACAATGGAACATGGAATTTCATCTGGAAAAGTGTGAGGTGATGCATTTTGGGAAGATTAACAAGATAAGGAATTCCACTTGCAATAGTAGGACCTGAGGAAGTCAGGGGTCAGTTAGTTGGACAGCTGCTTTGTAACGAGAGTAATACTAACAGCATGGGTTCAATTCCCGCACTGTTTGATGTTACATGAAGGATTCTCTTTCTCAACCTCCCTTTGCCTGAGGTATGGCGACCATCAGGTTAAACCACCACCAGCCGTCTTTCTCTAATGAGAGAGTGGCCCTCTAGTCTGATAGGACTATAACAAATTGACTTTTTTCACAATAGATCAGAGGGACCTTGATGTACATGCCCACAGATCATTGAGGGCAAGAGGACAGGTGGACAAGGTATTTAAGAAGGCAGATTGCCTTTAATAGTTGAGGCATTGAATATAAAATTTAGGAGTTTATGATAGAGCTGTATGTAATGCTAATGCATCCAGTCACCACCCTATAGGAAGGATGTGATTGCTCTTGAGAAGGTGTAGTACAGATTCACCAAGATATTGCCTGGGCTGGATTGTTTCAACTATGAAGTGAGACAAGATGGACTAGAGTTATTTTTCTTAGAGTAGACAAGGCTGAGGCAAGGCCTGATTGAAATATACAAAATTATAAGGGGAAGAGATAAGGTAGATAGAAATAAACTTTTTTCCCTTTGTAGAAGGGTCAATAATTTTAGGCGCCTATGTTTAAGGTAAGAGATGGGAGGTTTAGATGGGATTTAAAGAAGTTTTTTTTCATCCAGTGGATACTGGGCATTTGAAACCTATGGCCTGAAAGGATGGCAGAGGCAAGAACCATCACAGCATTTAAGAAGTGTTTAGACAAATGCTTGAAATAGGATAGCACATAAGGCTGTAGGCCAGCGGTTGGAAAATGGGACTAGAGTAGAAAGGTGTTTAATGACTGGTATAGACACAGTAGGCCAAAGGGCCGCTTCCCATGCTGCAACATTCCATGATTCTCTGATCAGAGTGACTTGCACAGATTTTTTTCTTCATTGGCAGGAAGGTCAGTGATCAAAAGATACCGTCTTATCAATCCATCTGTCCTCACGATCTTAAACAATGTACATGCAGGAAGGATACTCCCAATGACAGGAAGAGTCCAGAACTAGGGGTCACAGTCTAAGAATACAGGCAAGTCATTTAAGACTAAGATGAGGGGAAATGTCTCCACCCAGAGAGTGGTGAGCCTGTGGAACTTGTTATCACAGAAAGCATTAGGTGGTAGACAATGTTGTGGACACCAATGTCACAATTCCTGGGAAAACCACCTCCTGCATGTTTCCTTCCAAGCCATTCACCATCCTAATTTGGAAATATATCACCATTCCTTCACTGTCGCTGGATCTAAATCCTGGAATTCCCTCCTGAACAACATTGTGGGTCATCCTACAGCACGTGGACTGCAGTGGTTCAAGAAGGCAGCTCACCATCACCTTCTCAAGGGCAGTTAGGGACAAGCAATAAATTCTGGTCTAGCCAGCAATGCCCACATCCCACAAGTGAATTTAAAAAAAGTCAAGTCCAAAAGATTGTTATGATTTCAATAAGGAATTGGATATAGCACTTGGGGCTAGAGGAATCAAGGGTCTGGGGGTAAAGCAGGAGCAGGCAGTTGAGTTGGATGATTGGCCATGGTTGAAATAGATGGAAGAGCTGGCTGAAAGGGTTAAATGGCTTTGTTCTGTTCTTGGTTTCTATGTTTCTATGTTGTAATTGGTGAAAGAAAACAAGGTGAGCTGACGTTTTGTTTTAACGTAGTGAGTTGTTATGATCTGGAATGCCTGCCTGAAGGGGTCGTGGAAGTAGTAATTTCAATTACTAATTCAATATGTACTTGAAAGGGAAAATGCAGGACCATTGAAAAAGACCAGAGGAGTAGAATAAATTGGATAGCTTTCTCAAAGAGCTCATACAGGCATGATAGGCCAAATGATCTCCTCTGCTGTACCATTCTGGGATTTCTTGATTATGTTTAAAAATCAATGCTATTGACTTCATCAACCTTCTCACCTAGAAGGCTAGATCAACCTTGACAAAGGATTCAAATATATAATTTTGCGACTACAGTCAAGCCATTAGATAATTTGCTATCATCTAAGTTGCATGGGATAATTCAAATTCCTCTCTTAGTTGGCCCTGTGCAGATTCAATGTTAAACATTGATCAGATTCTACCATGTCAAACAAGAAGTTACACATTTATAGATTAATTATTAAATAGAGTCATAGAGTCATAGAGATGTACAGCATGGAAACAGACCCTTCATTCCTCTCATCCATGCCGACCAGGTATCCCGACCTAATCTAATCCTATTTGCCAGCCTATATCCCTCCAAACCCCTCCTATTCATATACCCATCCAAATGCCTTTTAAATGTTGCAATTGTACCAATCTCCACCACTTCCTCTGGCAGCACATTCCATACACGTACCACCCTCTGCGTGAAAAAGTTGCCCCTTAGGTCCCTTTTATATCTTACCCCTCTCATCCTAAATCTATGCCCTCTCGTTCTGGACTCCCCCACCTCAGGGAAATGACTTTGTCTATTTATCATATCCATGCCCCTCATAATTTTAAAAAACTCCTTTGAGGTCACCCCTCTGCCTTCGACGCTGCAGGAAAACAGCCCCAACATATTCAGCCTCTCTCTGTAGCTCAAATCCTCCAACCCCTTGTCAATCTTTTCTGAACCCTTTCAAGTTTCATAACATCCTTCCGATAGGAAGGAGACCAGAATTGCACGCAATATTCCAAAAGTGGCCTAACAAATTTCCTATACAGCTGCAATATGACCTCCCAACTCCTGCACTCAATGCTCTGACCAATAAAGGAAAGCATACCAAACACTTTCTTCACTATCCTATCTACCTGCGACTCCACTTTCAATGCGTTGAATTTTTGTTTCACGTCAACGCCATGATGTGGGAAATGCTTGCAAGGCCATCATTTATTGCCCACCCCAAGTTTTTAACCTTGAGGCAATATAGGTGAGCATTATTCTCAAACTGTTGAGTCCATGTAATTTAATGCATTCAGAATACAATTTCAGTGTATGATACATTTAACATTCCCATCTCGTCTCTCACCCATTGAACAATGATGTGCAGCTGGCAACACGTTAATGGGACCATTTCTCAAGAAAAGAAATGCCTAATGATCACCTACACTTGGTCTGGTAAGGGAGGAATTGGATCTGTTCCAAGCAATAGATCAGCTGGTAGTTTCTGAGCATTAGGATTGGATTATTTTTCATTAAGAATAGTGGCTGCATTGAAATTGCCTCTGTCAGATGTTTCCAAATGTTGACAATAAAATGTATTTAAACATTAATGCTGCCATGTTGTCAGAAGACAGTAATGAAAGGTTTTACAATGTAGTCTGAACTTTGAAACAGCAGCCAGAAGTTGAACCAAGATTAGAATAGTCCTGGAAAAGCACAGCAGGTCAGGCAGCATCCAAGGAGCAGGAAAATTGACGTTTCAGGCAAAAGCCCTTCATCAGGAATGAGGCTGGGAGCCTCGGGAGTGGAGAGATAAATGGGAAGGGGGTGGGGCTGGGGAAAAGGTAGCTGAGAGTACAATAGGTGGATGGAGATGGGGGTAATGGTGATAGGTCAGAGGGGAGGGTGGAGCGGACAGGTGGGAAGGAAGATTGACAGGTAGGACAGGTCATGAGGATGGTGCTGAGCTGGAAGGTTGGACCTGGGTAAGGTGGGGAGAGAAGAAATGAGGAAACTGGTGAAGTCCACACTGATGCCATGTTAGGATTGAACTAAACCTGGCCCATTCATCAACCAAAAGTAATTTCAACAAAATCCTAGCTCCTAACCGACCATTATAGTCATAGAATCATAAAGTCACAAAATTGTGTTGCATGGAAACAGCATCTAACTCGTCCATGCCAAACAGATAGCCTAAATTAATTTAGTCCCATTTGTCAGCATTTTGCTAACATCCTTTTGTATTCATATACCCATCCAGATGCCTTTTAAATGCTGTAATTGTACCAGCCTCCACCACTTCCTCTGATGGCTCATTCCATTTCCACATCACCCTCTGCGTGACAAAGTTGCCCCTTAGATCCCTTTTAAATCTTTCCCCTCTCACCCTCTATGCCCTCTAGCTTTGGGCTCCCCTACCCTGGGAAAAAGATCTTGACTATTCATCATATCTATGCCCCTCATGATTTCATAAACCTCCCTATGGCAGGGAGACCTGAATTACATGCAGTATTCCAAAACGAACCAATATCCTGTACAGCCGCAACATCTCCTCCCAACTCCTGTACTCAACTCCTAAACTACACTCATCCAGGCAAGTGGGGAGCAATCCATCACACCCCCAACCTGTGCCCCGTGGGTGGCAGACAAGCCCTGTGGAGACGGATGAGTTACTCACCACAGAATTCCCACTTTGCTATCTCCGCTTAGCCATGCCATTTATATGACTGGGAGAAAGTGAGGAATGCAGATACTGGAGAGTCAGAGTCGAAAAGTGTGGTGCTGGAAAAGCACAGCAAGTCAGGAAGTATCTGAGGAGCAGGAGAGTCGATGTTTTGGGCATAAGCCCTTCAACAGGAATGTGGGGGAGGTAAGGGGGCTGAGAGATAAATAGGAGGGTGGCGGTGGGGGTAGGGGTGAGGTAGCTGAGAAGGCAATAGGTAAATAGAGGTGGGGGGTGTTGGTAATAGGTCGGAGAGGAGGTTGGACCGAATAGATGGGAAGGAAAATGGACAGGTAGGACAGTGCTGATTTGGAAAGTTGAATCTGGGATGAGGTAGGGAGAGTGGAGCTGTGGAAACTAGTGAAGCTGACGTTGATGTCATGGAGGGGGTGGAGGGTGTGGGTGGCGTTGTGAATGGATGTGGCGAGTCCCTGGACCAAGGAAGACAGGATGGTGTTTATATGGCTAGCCCATTTCAGTTTCTGATCAATGGTAATCCCCATGATGTTGATAGGGAGGAATTATTTCCAATGGTGATGCCTTTGAATGGCAAGAAGTGATAGCTAGGTTCTCTCTTGCTGGAGACCATCATTACCTGGCACATGTGTGGCACAAATGTTTCTTGCCATTTGTCAGTAAATTTGGATTTTGTCCCAGTCTGTCCACACATAGACACAGATTGTTTCAGTACCCAAGGAGCCACAAATGATACTGAACACTGAATAATGATGATCAGATAATATTCACATCTCTGATCACATGATAGAGGGAAGGTCAGTCATGAAGATGGCTCGGTCTCAGATGCTACAAGGAATTCCCACAGAGATGTCATGAAACAGATTATTACCTTCTCACAACCACTTTCTTTTGTGCTCGTTATGACAATTGGTGAAGAATTCTCTCAACCACCCCCCCCCCCCCCTCTCTGGTTCACTATATAATTATCTACCACCATTCAAAACAGAATGTGACAGGACTCCAAAGTTCTGATCCTTTTTATTTCAAAAATATACTAAAGAACAAAGAACAAAGAAAATTTACAGCCCAGGAACAGGCCCTTCAGCCCTCCAAGCCTGAGCCAATCCAAATCCACTCTCTAAACCTGTTGCCCAATTCCTAAGGGATTCCTAATTCCTATCCCTCTGCTCCCCACCTACTCATGCATCTGTCCAGACGCCTCTTAAATGAATCTACTGTGCCTGCCTCTACTTCCTCTGCTGGCCATGTGTTCCAGATGCCCACCACCCTCTGTGTAAAGTACTTGCTGTGTGTATCCCCCTTGAACTTTTCACCTCTCACCTTGAAAACGTGACGTCTCATTACTGAATCTCTCACCCTGGGCAAAACGCTTACGTCTATCTCCTATGTCTATACCCTTCATGATTTTGTAGACCTCAATCAGGTCCCCCCTCAACATCCTAACCTACTCAACCTCTCTTCATAGCTAGCACCTTCCACACCAGGCAATATCCTTGTAAACCTTCCCTGCATCCTCTCCAAAGCGTCCACATCCTTTTGGCAATGTGGCGACCAGAACTGTACACAGTATTCTAAATGCGGCCGAACCAATGTCTTGTACAATTTATTCCAGCTCTTATACTCAATACCCCGTCTGATGGAGGCAAGCATATGCCTTCTTGATCACTCTATCCACCTGTGCAGCAACCTTCAGGGTACAATGGACCTGAACTCCCAGATCTCTCTGCTCATCAACTTTTCCCAAGGCTCTTCCATTTACTGTTTAATTCGCTCTAGAATTAGACTTCCCAAAATGCATCACCTCACATTTGCCTGGATTAATTTCCATCTGCCACTTCTTCGCCCAACTCTCCAGACGATCTATATTCTCCTGTAATCTTTGACAGCCCCTTATGCTTTCTGCTACTCCACCAATCTTTGTGTCTCCTGAAAACTTGCTGATCATACCAACAGTGTCCTCTTCCAGATCATTTATGTAGATCACAAACAACAGTGGCCCCAGCACTGATCCCTATGGAACACCACTGGTCACCTTTCTCCATTTCAAGAAACTCCCTTCAGCTACTACACTCAGTTTCCTGTTGCTCAACCAGTTCTTTATCCACCTAGCTAGAACACCCTGCACACCATGTGACTTCACTTTCTCTATTAGTTTACCACGGGGAACCTTATCAAACGCCTTACTAAAGTCCATGTATATGACATCTGCAGCCCTTCCGTCATCGATCAACTTGGTAACTTACTCAAAGAACTCTATTAAGTTGGTAAGGCACAATCTCCCCTGCATAAATCCTTGTTACCGATCACTGATAAGCGCATTCTTTTCCAAATATAAATAGATTTTATGCCTCAGTACCTTCTCCAGCAACTTTCCCATCACTGACATCAGGCTCACTGGTCTCTAGTTACCTAGAATATCCATACTACCCTTCTTGTACAGGCGGGCAATATAAGCAACCCTCCAGTCCTCTGGCACCTCACCTGAGTTTAAGGGTGCTACAAAGATATCTGTCAGGGCCCCAGCTATTTCTTCTCTTGCCTCACTCAGCAACCTGGGATAGATCCCATCCGGTCCTGGAGATTTGTCCACCATAATAACCCCTAGCCTACCCAACAGATCTTCCCTACTTATGTCAACGTGGTCCGGAGTAATCAAGCTTCTGTCTCTAATCTCAACATTTATCATGTCCCTCTCTTCAGTGAATACTGATGCAAAGTAATCATTCAGTATCTCACTCATTTTCTCAGGTTCAACACACAACCTTCCTTTCTTATTCTTAAGTGGATTAATCCTTTCTCTAGTTACCCACTTGCTTCTTATATAAGAATAAAAGGCTTTGGGATTCTCATTAATTCTGCTCGCTAAAGTATTTCATGACCCCTTTTTGCCCGCTTTATTCCTTGTTTAAGTCTGGTCCTACTATCCCAATATTCCTCCAGGGCCCATTCTGTTCTTAGCTGCCTGGTCCTTATGTACGCTTCCCTTTTCCTCTAGGCTAGTCGTACGATTTCTCCTGTCTCTCATAGTTTACGAATCTTGCCCATCGTATCCTTTGCTTTCAACGGGATATACCTATCCTGCACTATCTTTAACCTATCTGTGAAAGCCTCCCACATATCAAATGTGGACTTCCCTTCAAATAGCTGTGTCCAACCCACATTTCCCAGCTCCTGCCTAATTTTGATATAATTGGCCTTAGCCCAGTTTAGTACTCTTCCCTTAGGACCACTCTCATCTTTGTCGATGAGTATTCTAAAACTTACAAAATTGTGGTTACTATTCCCAAAGAAATCTCCCCCTGGAACTTCTACCACCTGGCCTGGCTGATTCCCCAACACCAGGTCCAATATGGTCCCTTCCCTCATTGGACTATTGACATACTGCTCTAGAAAACTCTCCTGGACGCTTCTTACAAATTCTGCCCCATCCAGACCTCTGGCACCAAGTGTATCCCAGTCAATGTTGAGAAAATTCAAATCTCCCATCACCACCACCCTTTTGCCTCTACATCTTTCCATAATCTGTTTACTTATTTGTTCTTCTAACTCACGCTCACTATTGGGAGGCCTGTATACAGCCCCAACAATGTAACTGCACCCTTCTTATTTCTCAGCTCCACCCATAATGCATCACTAATCAAGTCCTCCATATTGTCCTCCTTTAGCACAGCCGTGATATCATCCCTGGCCAGCAATGCAACTCCTCCCCCACTTTTACTTCCTTCCCTGTCCTGGAACATTTAGTTGTCAATCATACCCTTCCTTCAACCAAGTTTCTGTGATTGCAATAACGTCATACTCCCAGGCACGAATCCAAGCCCTAAGTTCATCTGCCTTACCCACTGTATTCCTTGCATTAAAGTATATGCACTTCAGGCCACCAGTTCTTTTGCGCTTATCTGCTCGCTGCCTACTCTTCCCCTTATCAATGCTAACTTCATGATTCCTACAGATCCCGGTTCCATCTCACTGTCTACTAGTCTTCTCTTCTGGTTCCCAACCCCCCTTTACATTAGTTTAAAATCTCTCAACAGCAGTAGCAAAACTCCCCCAAGGACATTATTTCCTATCTGGTTCAGGTGTAGACTGTCCAATTTGTAATAGTCCCAACTTCCCCAGAACTGGTCCCCTCTCTCCTACACCATCCCTCAAGCCAAGTGTTTATCCGGCCTATTCTTTCATTTCTACCCTGGCTAGCACGTGGCACTGGTAGTAATCCCGAAATCACTGCCTTTGAGGTCCACCTTTTTAACTTCTATCCTAGCTCCCTGAATTCTGCTTTCAGGACCTCATCTCGTTTTTTACTTATATCGTTGGTGCCTATAAGCACCAAGACGACTGGCTGTTCACCATCCCCTTTCAGAATGCTCTGCAGCTGATTGGTGACATCCCTGACTCGAGCACCTGGGAGGCAACATACAATCCGGCAGTCTCGTTTTTGGCCACAGGACCGCCCATCTACTCCCCTTACAATAGAATCCCCAATGACTATGGCCCTACGAGTCTTTTCCCCGCCCTTCTGAACAGTAGTGCCCACCATGGTGCCATGATCTTGGCAACTTCTGCCCTCCCCTGGTGAGCCATCTCCCCCAACATTATCCAAAACCGAATACCTGTTTTGGAGGGAGATGACCACAGGGGACACCTGCACTACCTTCCTACTCTTTTTCTGCCTTTTAGTCACCCATTCACTGTCTCCCTCAGCAATTCTAACCTGCGGTGTGACCAGTTCACTAAACATGCTATCCACGACCTCCTCAGCATCGCGGATGATCCACAATGAGTCCAACCACAGGAATGAGCTGCCAGAGGAAGTGGTGGAGGCTGGCATAATTGCAACATTTAAGAGGCATTTGGATGGGTATATGAATAAGAAGGGTTTGGAGGGATATGGGCCAAGTGCTGACAGGTGGGACTAGATTGTGTTGGGATATCTGGTCAGCATGGACGGGTGGACTGAAGGGTCTGTTTCCGTGCTGTACATCTCTATGACTCTATGTGGTCAAGCAAGAGCTGCAGCTGGGTACATGTCTTGCAAGTGTAAGAGTTAGGGACGTCAGCCACGTCCCTGAGCGCCCACATCAAGCAAGAGGCACATGCCACAGGTCTGAGGACACCTGCCATAGTAAGCCTTATCTTTAACTCAACTAACTAATACCAACAATGCACTTAAAAAATGGAAGAAAAGAGAGAGAAAAAAAAAGCCTTACCTTACAGAGTCTTTTTCTTCTGGTTAGGGAAGGGGGGCGTGGCGGTCGGGAGGGAGATACTACACGTGAAGTATCTCAGGATTAGCCACTGCCCAAATTTACACTAAGTCTTTACCTTCCTGGCACCCTCCTGGTCTCCATGTCACTTCCGTTCTGTCTCCCACTGCTCCCGGACAGAAAAAAGGCCTTGATTGATTTTTTAAAAAATCTTTATATGCACAGTCACAAACACAGTTTGGTTCTGTACTGTAGAATTTCAAGGAAACAAACAAACATTGAAGTTTGACTCTATCCAAATAAACCAAAGGCATTTCTTACTTGAACAAGACTAGATTTACATGCAGGAGGAGAAAGTGAGGACTGCAGATGCTGGAGATCAGAGCTGAAAAGGTGTTGCTGGAAAAGCGCAGCAGGTCAGGCAGCATCCAAGGAGCAGGAGAATAAATGTTTCGGGCATAAGCCCTTCTTCAGGAGGAAGCTCTCTTCCTCCAGGATGCCTTCCTTGTAGAAGCTCTCTTCCTCCATTCCTGAAGAAGGGCTTATGCCCGAAACGTCGATTCTCCTGTTCCTTAGATTTACATGCACTTGAGAGAGAAGGAAGGTCCAATAACAGAAGCCAATTTCACTTCAGCAGGAAGACTTAGAGTGTGATCTTTCTCCACTACGTCTCAGTGGCAGTTGCCCCAAGCTTTAGTGCGTCCCTCAGCAGAGTTTTGATCTGATCCAATCACTGGCAGCTTCTGCTGTTTAACATGTATGCAGTTCTGTATGGCTGTTCCACGCTTACAGATGCTTTACCTAGATGCACATCACTTCAATGCATAATTACAATAACAGCTCACTTTTATATCACTTTTAATATTTTAGAATGTCCCAAGAACCTTTACAGTTGTACCATTCAAGAACAAATAAAATGCTGATAATACTCAGCAGGTCGAGTAGCATCTATGTACAGAAACAGAGTTAATAGGCCAGATTTGCAGCCTTGAGGAAGGTAAGGCAAGTCAGGAGATTTCCAGCTCAGCTCACCTGCCTTGGGAGAAAGTGTCTGTATGGAAGTGATCTTCACTGCTGGGGCCGGAACAGTGGGAAGGAAGGCATTGGTGGCAGTGGGGGGGAGGGGGGGTCACGGGGAAGGTGGCAAGTGTCAGCTGCAGTTGAGCAAGCCAACACTGGAAACATTATGGATGTAGCCACAGAGGCAAAGGTGCGGTCACACCTGCAAGTTTGTGCTCAGTTTTGGTCTCCTTGTCTGAGGAAGGATGTTCTTGCTGTAAAGGGAGTGCAGTGATGGTTTACTAAATTGTTTCCTGGGTTAGCAGGACTGACATATGAGAAGAGGTTGAGTTGGTTAGGATTCTACTCACTGGAGTTAGAAGTGAGAGGGATTAGAATAAAATTCAAAATGCTTACTTTGGTGTCGTGGAAATTTACCCCAGTAACATGCTATGGTACAGTCCCTCATGACCCCATGCCAGGATATTGTTATGACACGGGTAAACCCTCCTGTTTAATTTAAACAGCAACACAGAAATAATTTATCCTGTGCAGTAATCTGTGAAAATTCGAGAGGCTAAGAACTATTAAAAGTAAAACTGAGCAACTTTATTTCTTAAAGTATAAAAGACAATAATTAAGTAACAACTATTTACAACTCCTTCCTCTAACCTATCTTTTACTTTCCCCTATACAATACTGATTCGATAAAAGTCCAGATTAAGATTTACGAAACAAAACTTCTTATCTCAAAACCAGGCACCTTTCAGTTCTTCTCTGTATTGCTGTCTTCTTTTCTTCTTCTTAGGGATTCTGCTTCACAGGTTACTGATTGATAAAGGTATCTTTAAGAGAGCTATTTTTCGGGCAGTCTTAATATGCTGGTGGCTTGGCAGTTCTCCTCCCAACTGTTCAATTTTCCCTGGCCTTATACTCCCAAAGCATCGGATTGTGTTATTGGCTTTTAAGAGTGTCAATATACTAAATTCAAACTTGATAGGAATTTGGTATTTTTCAGGATATAATTTAAACTGGTTGGCCGAATTCAAATCTGTTTTTGTATCCATGTAACCTAGCTACTTAAGTTGTTCTACCAAGTGTTACATTGTTACCTTATTGAGAACACTTGGTGCTGTGTCAGATAGGTTTGCTAGCTTCTAACTCTCTTAAAGATAGAGTATACCCACATCTTTATAACAATATGCCCCTCCCAGTCTCTTATGCCAAGTCATACACTTTCATGGCCACTGTATAAAATCAACAAATCCGAGAGGCTCAGGTAGCTGTTCTTTTTAAAAGACTTTAGAAAAGGTCATCCATTGATAGATTTCTATGCTGTTCAAGAAAAAAACCTTCCTCTCACAGGCCAAAAGCATTGCCAAAAAATGAACTTCTCAGTGAAAGATCTGTTTGGAAATGATAAGATTTGTGATCAAAAGTAACATGATAGATTGCAGACCCAAGTAAACATAGTTTGAGTGTGACAATACATCAAAGCAGATTTTGTCTTGAAATGGAATATAAGAATGCTCCAGAGAGAAAACTCTAAGAGAATGTTGCTTCTGATTTGGACTGGAATAGATTTCAGTTCATTGTACATTATAGAGTAACTTTTGTATGGGGCTACAGGGGCAATTTAGCAGGATCGCATCTGATTTATTATTCTTGTAGTTATGAGGAATGCTAAGGCTATAGTATGAAATAGTTTTTCATGTTTTACACAAGGTTAGCCCTCCCATGTCAGGTATGCTGTTGATGAGGAGTAATGTAAAGGTCCTCTAATTGCATCCCAACAATGTACCTTAACAAGAGCCAAAGAAGAGCACCCCCTACTACATCCATTTAACATTGCTTCCTATCCATTATGACATCTGAGTAAAACTGATGATATAATACAAATCAATTGAAGCCACTTAACATTGCAACCTTCTCCAATTCTGCAATCCTCTGAGAACTCTGCATTCCTCAATCCCTGGTCTCTTGTCAAACCCTGCCTTTATTTAGCCTACCTGACGCATCAGCTCTCTTGGACCTAAGTTCTGCAATTTTTTTTCCTTCATGTCTGCATCTCTCCCTCTCTCTCTCTCTCTCCTTTTGCTATGAGTCTATCTCTTAGGTGAAGCACTCATTCACCTGACAAAGTTGGGCATGCTGTCAAATTACGGTATATCTGAACACAGCTAAAGATCTATCGTGGTAGTACCTGATACTGAATTAAAGTTACTATATGAATTAAGTTGTTGCTCCTGTTACAGACAACTTATATCCACAGACAGTTCACATTCCACAGATGCCAACAGCTGGATATGAATTTGAGCTGTTGATGCTTTGGAGAGATTCTACTAGGTAGTTGCTCATCTTTCTTCTATGTATTTTTGATGGTTGCCTCTGTCTCTCTGTACATAGCAATATTTGAAAATATATATTCGGAAATAATATTGCCTTGAAACAACACTTAATAATTTGTTAAAGGAATTTGGAAAACGTTTTCCCCATTAATTGATCTGTGTCACTTGAATCATGTCCATAAATTACTCTATGTGCTTCTGGTGCAATTACTTCTGATACTGTGCCTGACCTTAAAGCATGTTCCCAGAGAGTAACTGTCCTGACACACAGGAAAGGTCAGTTGTCCCAAGGCACTTTGCAGCTGTGACCCATGATTTGGTGCTGGTAGTCCTGTTTACTCAATTTGGCAGGCCAACCATTCAAATCTTCTTTATAAAGCTGCACTCAATGATTCGAATCTCTCTGCCAGTTTGGGTGTGTATGTGCTTTCTCCATCGGGATATTTTTAGAATGCAGCAGGAAGGGTATGGCAAGCAAACCAGACACTATACAAACAAACTGCCTTTTCTAATTCCACCCCAGCTCTTTTTGTAAGGAATAATGCATGTTTAAAAAAAAGACTCCTCTTGACTACAAGGCTGTCTACATTCAAACTCCTCTTTGCAATCACTGCAAATACTCCAGGGGTTAAATACAATAAAAACATCTCTCTACACACCTGCTTCTGTTCAGACAGCAGAGCCTTTTGATTTATTAACTTGTTTGTTGCTGAATCCTATTTACTTGGGAGAATTATTCACTGACCTAAAATTTTAAGTGGAATGTTGTTAAGGTTTGTGTGTTTTATGAGTAAAATACATCTAGTAGTCAATGCGATTAGCATTCAAACTTTTACCTTATTAAATAAATAGGCACAGATCTTAGATGCCCAGCAAACTTTAACCTTTATTTTACTGTTGTAAATCAAGCTTATTGTCTAAGAGGTGGGAAAAGGTTTGTGTGGTGCATTGATAGCACTATGAACCAAGTACAGACCAAGCAGGCTGTTTCTGTGCAGAGCTTGCTGTGTAATATACTCGGATGCCTCCCCTTGTAACCTAGACTCTGAAATCAAATTCTTATCCTTTCACAGGTCTCAATATTCTTTCAGGGTGGAAAAGACACAGCCAACATGATTAAACCAAGCTGTAATATTACTTTAGGAGATGTGAGAGAATGGTATGAGACATGCCACACCAGCTGACCTCACTGCCCCAGAGAGAAGAATAGAAGATAAAGGACAATTGTTGGACCAAGAAACTAAATCCTGATTCCACTTATAAAATAATATATTGATTGATCCTGTCTCCCAGCAAGCAGATCTGCTCCAAGGGAGGGTGGGTAGGAGAATTGGCACTGCAGTGTTGTAATCCCTTTTTTTCTGCTGGAAATATAGGATTGGTTAACTTACTCCATTTTACTGGACAAGTCTAGCACAAGCTGGGACAAGTCTACATTCATTGCAGAATATTCACTGCAGAATAACCTTTAAAATTCTAACTGGACGAGACAGGTTAGGTGCTGTCAGGTTGTTGCCCTTATGGGGAAGTCCAGAACCAACTCATTTGAGTGCACATGACAACAAAGGTTTTTCCCACCTCTTAGACAATAAGCTTGATTTTTTGTTCTATTGTATTCATAATTTAAGAAAAAGGGATAAACCTTTTAGAACTGAGATGAGGAGAAATGTCTTCACCCAGAGGATGGAGAATTTGCAGAAATCTAAAAGTGGTTGAGGCCAAAATATTGCATGATTTCAAGGAGGAGGTAGATATAGCCCTTGTAGCTAAAGGGATGTGAGTGTGGGTGCTTTGGAGTATTGAGCTCAATAGGCAACCATGATCATACTAAATGGCGGAGCAGGTTTGATGGGTAGGATGGCCTATTCCTGCTCCTGTCTTCTATGATACTATGAAAAAAATAAAATCCTTAATGGAAGCTTTCTAAGTTTTATTGCTTTATTTTCCCTACCTATAGACACATTATATTGGGGCTGCATTCACAGTATAACATTTATTCAGAATACAGACCCTATGTTTTCTGCAGTGATTTCATTTTTTTAAAAATGAAACTGGTGCTTCAGTCTGGCCCTCAGTCCAATTGAAAATAATGAAACTAGTGGGAGAAAGCAGGCTGGAAGTGGGGTGAGGCTGCCACATTGTGATCCTGCAGCAGCATTCCTCAGAAGCCATGATTCAAAATCTATCTTCAAGGTGGTCTAAAGTAGTCTGCTCTAAACTGAGTGTCCCATCACTGACACACGGGGGATGCAAGTACATGGCAGATGCAGTGTAGTGTGGATAAGTATAAAGTTATCCACTTTGGTAGGAAAAGCAGAATGGCAGAGTGCTATTTAAATAGTGATGGATTAGGAAATATCGATGTACAAAGGGACCTAGGGGTCCACCCTTATGGCTTCTCAAAGTATCTGCAGGCTTTGACAGTGTTGACTATTGAAAATTTGCTCCAACACTTTCCCCTGTGATCTAGTTGGATAAAACACCACTCGACTTGTTCTACTCTTATCAGTGCAGTCACAGCCGGTGAATCACCAGCAATGACTTCTTTTCTCATTCCTACACCATTACTTCTGGTAGTTCCCCAGGGAACAATCCTTTGTCCCCTCCTATTTATTTGCAGTCTGTTTGCAACATCAACCAAAGGCACAACATTAGTTTTCACATGGGGCTAGATTAGAGTGGTGCTGGAAAAGCACAGCAGTTCAGGCAACATCCGAGGAGCAGTAAAATCGACATTTCGGGCAAAAGCCCTTCATCAGGAATACAGGCAGAGAGCCTGAAGAGTAGAGAGATAAATGAGAGGAGGGTGGGGGTGGGGAAAAAGTGGCATAGAGTACAATATGTGAGTGGGGGAGGGTTTGCAGCATCTGCAGTCATTGTTTTTACCTATTAGTTTTCACATGGACACTCATGATAGCCAGCTGTACCATACCACCACCTCTCTCAACCAATCAATTGTCCTGAAGTTGTCTGTCTGTTTGTATTGGATAAGCAGAAAGATCCCCCAACTTTGCATGCCACTGAATGAAGTTCATTACCTTTCCTCCGATTCTATCTCTCTTGTCAATTGCCTGAGGTTGAACCAGGTTGATCACACAATTGGTGTTATACTTCATCACAAAATGAGCTTCTCACCAGATTTCAACATCTATCAATAATTTTGTCCAGTTCCACATCTATAACAGTGCCTGACTCCCTCCCTATCCCATCTTATCAGCTGCTGAACTTTCTTTTTACCTCTGAATTCAACTATTCCAATGCAGTGCTGGCCATCTTTCTACCCTCCATAAACCTAAGATCATTTAAAATGCTGCTGCCTTTGGCTTAACTCCCAACAAGTCCCACTAACCCATTTCCTCTATATTTACCGACTCACATTGGCTTGCAATTAAGCAACTTCTCGATTATAAGCTTCTCATCCTTGTTTCCAAATACCCCTCTTGACATTACCCCTCCCAATCTCTGTATTCTCCCCCTCAGTAAAACCCAGAGATCTCTATATTCTACAACTCCTGCCTCTTGAACATTCCCAATTTTAATCACTTCTCCATTGGCAACCAAGACGTTAGCTGCTACAATTCCAAATTCTGCAGTTTTCTCACTAAATCTCTTCATCACTTTACATTTCTTTCCTTCTGTAATGTGCTTCTTAAAATAAGTATCTTTGGCCAAGTTGTGTTTGCTTGATTTCTTACATGGATTGGGATCAAATTTTGTTTAATAACACTTTAATGTGTGTTGGAGTGTTTTATTACATTGAAGGTGCTGTATAAATGCAAGTTTAATGCTATTATTGTAATGAAGGAAACACAACAATAAATTTACATGCAGAAAGGTTCCACGAGCAGTACAATGAAAATAATGATCTTTTTTAAGGTGCTGACGTACAGAATCAATATTGACCACAACGCTGGGGAGAAGTCCTCCCTTCTTCTTAGAAACAGCACCATTTCTAAGTAGACAAGAGGTTAGTTTAGCATCTTATCTGAAAGACAGTTTTGCAACAATACTGAAATTGAAAGCGTTATTTTGTACTCAAGTTTCTGGGGTATGACCTGAAACTCTGACTGGGAAGTGAGAGAGCTACCACCAAACCATACCTGGAATGTTCTGGTTGAGATAGTGTGGAGCTCTCAACCCACCAACACAAGCGACAATGGACTTGTGAACCTTTTCTGAACACCAAGTTGGTCTCACATCAGATGTAAATTGCCAGGTCCAAATCTTGCAAGACCAGATACAGTGACATCACTGAATCAGCATATGAGCAAATTCAGCAGAGAATTGTCAGGTATTACAGAACCAACCCAATTGGAACAAAGTAACAAAATGCACCTAACCAAGTGACCAAGTGTTGATTTTTTAATGTAATTTGATTGTTTTTGCACAATCATAATTAATCTATTCAGGCACAATCTTGGAACTGTACGATATTTAATTTCTTAACTTTGCCTGAAACAGTAAGAGTTCCATTTGTCTGGCACAATAAACTCAGTCAGACGCTTTAACTCTATATTTGAAGTCAGTGCTGTGTCAACACTTAACAACTCAGCAGCATCATTCAACAGCAAATTTTATACTGTCATTTCAATGTGATGGAACATCTCAGCCACTTCACAGGTCCTATGGATTAGGCCAGACCACTCAAAACATACTTAAGCAGGCAGCCCAGATCATAACGTTGGAATTTGCTTTGGTAAGTGTACAGTGTGAATTACCTGGAGTAAGCTAGCTTGATTGACTACTAGATTTTAAAACAGACAGAAATTTATTCACAAAATTTACGCAATGAAATAAAAAGAACAGAATAAAGAACCCATACGGAACTTACCTCACTCAATTTCCTCTCAATTTGATAAGGTCCACTAAACCTGGCTTTTAAAGGTTCACCTGTTACTGTAAATAACACCATACCTTATCCCTAATTGCAAAATTGTGAATTTTTTATTTCTTTTTCGCTTCTTGTTTCATTGTATGCAGTGATACTTTTAAATGTTGTCTAGCCAACTCTCCAGCTCTATTTAATCATTCTCTAAAATTTGGCACATAGTCCAAATGGATGGCCTCTGAATTCTGCTTGTTATAAATGACCTGGATGTAGGCGTAGAAGGATGGGTCAGTAAATTTGCAGATGACACTAAGGTAGGCAGAGTTGTGGATAGTGCCGAAGGATGTTGTAGGTTACAGAGGAACATAGGTAAGATGCAGAGCTGGGCTGAGAAGTGGCAAATGGAGTTTAATGTGGAAAAGTGTGAGGTAGTTCACTTCGGAAGAAATAACAGGAATTCAGAGTACTGGACTACTGGTAAAATTATTGGCAGTATAGATGAACAGAGAGATCTCAGTGTCCAAGTGCATAAATCCCTGAAAGTTGCCACCCAGGTTGATAGGGTTGTTAAGATGTCATATGGTGTGTTGGCATTTATTCCTTAATCAACCTCGGATCACCTTGTACACTCTGAGGCAGTTGTCTAACTCCCCTTCTGCTTTTTGTTACTAGTCCAACAAAACTCCCAGGCTTGTCCTGTTTTCCTACAGCTGGCTTTCTCCTAGCCCACCATCACTGTGATTTTGTGTGGCCGACTTTATTACAATGAAAACACCAGAACTTTTTAATTTCTTTGTCCCCTCAAGGGTTTCTTTGTTACCCTGTGGTAAATTATCTTTATGATCTTCTCTGATATCTACCTTTCCCTTTCTATATGAGGATTTCTCTTTGCCCCAATTTCTATCCCTCATGGACTGAAATTGATTCTGGAAGCCAAACCATGTTTTATGGACCAGCTCATAATCATCAGCCACTTCAGCTGCTAACCTTGCTGTTTTAACTCTCTGCTCTCCTACATGAGCTCGCACTACTTCAGGCAGTGAATTTTTGAATTTCTCCAAAATAATTACCCATCTAGGGGACCATAGGTTTGCTCGATCTTGAAAGCTCTTATTCATCTATCGAAATTGCTCTGTTTGATCCTTTCAAATTCAATATAGGTTTGACGAGAGTCCCTCCTTAGATTCCTGAAACATTGTCTATAGGTTTCTGGTACAAGCTCATATGCACTGAAAGTGGCTTTTTTCACCTCCTCATATTCCCCAGATATCTCCTCTGATAGGGATGTGAATACCTCACTCGCCCTACCTACAAGTTTCCTTTGGATCAACAAGACCCACATTGCCACTGGCCACTGCATTTGTTTAGCCACCTTTTCAAATGAGATGAAAAAGGCTTCCACATCCTTCTCATCAAATTTATGCAATGCTTGAACATACTTAAACAGTTTCTCACTGGGCTTCTGACTATCAGGGGCTTGCTCATTCTCACTCTCTTCCTCACTAAACCTACCCTCAGCCTTTATCTCCAGCCTTTTAAGATGACTTTCCTTTTTAAGTGTCAGTTTTTGAAGTTCAAAAGCTCTGTCTTTTTCTTTCTCTGCTCTCTCTTTTTACCTCTCTTCTGCTGCTCTCTCTTTTTCTTTCTATTCTGCTGCTCTCTTTTTCCCTCTCATCTGCTTTTAATTGTAACTCAAACTGTTTCGTTTCTGCTGCTCTTTCCTTATCTCTCACCTCCAACTCAAGCTGCTTCATTTACAATTGAATTCTTGCCATCTCTACAGATTCTGATGGTTTCTCCAGCAAGGTTAAATGCTGAGCTAGTGCTGTAATTATCTCTCCTTTCCTCACAGAAGCAGGCAGATCCAATTCCAGATTCTCTGCAGCTTGGTCTTATTCACTTTTTGCAAACCTTCCAAAGTCAGCACATCCAGAAAACTTTTGGCGCCTAAAAGAGCCAATACTATCCAACACTTTGTCTATGCAACCAAACCAACACCCAAAATAAAGACACTGGCACCTACCACTCATTGTTTAAATTCCCAGTCGAACCCCAATCTGTTATAGACCACTCAAAACATTCTGAAGCAGGCGGCCCAGACCATAACTTTGCAATTTGTTTTGGTAAGTGTATAGTGAGAATTACCCAGAGTAAACTAGCTAGGTTGACTGCTATGTTTTAAAACAGGCAGAAATTTATACACAAAATTACACAATGAAACCCATGGGAGACTGATTAGCAAGGTTAGATCTCATGGAATACAGGGATAACTAGCCATTTGGATACAGAACTGGCTCAAAGGTAGAAGACAGAGGGTGCTGGTGGAGGGTTGTTTTTCAGACTGGAGGCCTGTGACCACTGGAGTGCCACAAGGATCAGTGCTGGGCCCTCTATTTTTTGTCATTTACATAAATGATTTGAATGCGAGCATAAGATGTACAGTTAGTAAGTTTGGAGATGACACCAAAATTGGAGGTGTAGTGGACAGCGAAGAGGGTTACCTCCGATTACAACAGGATCTGGACCAGCTGAGCCAATGGGCTGAGAAGTGGCAGATGGAGTTTAATTCAGATAAATATCTTAGCAGGACTTATACACTTAATGGTAAGGTCCTAGGGAGTGTTGCTGAACAAAGAGACCCTGCAGTGCAGGTTCATAGCTCCTTGAAAGTGGAGTCGCAGGTAGATAGGATAGTGAAGAAGGCATTTGGTATGCTTTCCTTTATTGGTCAGAGTATTGAGTACAGGAGTTTGGAGGTCATGTTGCGGCTGTACGGGACATTGGTTAGGCGACTGTTGGAATATTGCATGCAATTCTGATCTTCTTCCTATTGGAAGGATGTTGTGAAACTTGAAAGGATTCAGAAAAGATTTATAAGGATGTTGCCAGGGTTGGAGGATTTGAGCTGTAGGGAGAGGCTGAACAGGCTGAGGCTGTTTTCCCTGGAGGGTCGGAGGCTGAGGGGTGACCTTATAAAGGTTTACAAAATTTTGAGGGGCATGGATAGGATAAATAGGCAAATTCTTTTCCCTGGGGTCGGAGAGTCCAGAACTAGAGGGCATAGGTTTAGGGTGAGAGGGGAAAGATATAAAAGAGACCTAAGGGGCAACTTTTTCACGCAGAAGGTGGTACGTGTATGGAATGAGCTGCCAGAGGATGTAGTGGAGGCTGGTATAATTGCAATATTTAAGAGGCATTTGGATGTGTATATGAATAGGAAGGGTTTGGAGGGATATGGGCTGGGTGCTGGCAGGTGGGACTAGATTGGGTTGGGATATCTGGTCGGCATGGGCAGGTTGGACCGAAGGGTCTGTTTCCATGCTGTACATCTCTATGACTCTATGATTCTATGAAACATAAAGAACAGAAATAAGAACCCGTACAGAACTCAGTCTATCCAAACTAGACTTAATTATGCTGTTCCACATATACACAATAGTTCCAATAAGCAAACCCCCTTTAAACACAGTAAAAAAAGGATCAAATGCTTGTAGGTAGATGTTAGAAGGGCAGAAAGAGAGAGAGAGAGAGAGTCTGTTTTCACACAGCTCACTGCTGAACTCCATAACTAGTTCTGCACTGAACTGCTCAGCTAGAAAGCTGGATTAGTGGTGCTGGAAGAGCACAGCTGTTCAGGCAGCATCCGAGGAGCAGTCAAATCAACGTTTTGGGCAAAAGCCCTTCATCAGGAAGGGCTTTTGCCTGAAATGTCGATTTTACTGCTCCTTGGATGCTGCCTGAACTGCTGTGCTCTTCCAGAACCACTAATCCAGAATCTGGTTTCCACCATCTGCAGTCATTGTTTTTACCATGTTTTTACCTCAGCTAGAGAACTGACCACTCCTCTTTCATTATACAGGTCACTTCCAAAACATGACCACTTTGGCCTGAAGTCTTGTCTGTTTACATATAAACAAAAAGGCCTCTCAATACCCTTTAATCTCTGTACCAAACCAGTCTAATCGGCACAAAGCGCATTTACAACCCCTCTGATAAAAACCAAGGACGTAGTGTCCTTGAGAAAAGGAACCGCTTTTAGAAAAAAAGGAACCAGCTTTGTGACATAGGAGCTTTGATAAACAAGACCTGACACTGAGTCAAATACAGAGATAGGTGCCAAAAATGTTGATCAAAGTGATAAGACAATGGCATTGTCTTAACGAGAAGAGCGATATGGAGAGGTGAAGAATTTTAGGAAGGAAATTCTACAGCTTAAGACATATGTACCTGAAGGCATTGTCACCAAGGATAGAATGATGGAATTTGGAGAGGTACAAGAAATCAGAATAGAGATTTGCGGGGGTTGTAAGTGTGGAGGAGTTACAGAGGTGGAGAAAGCCAAAGTTGTGGAGTTATTTGAACACAAAATTAGAATTTTAAAATTGAGGCATTGACAGATCAAGAGCAGCCATAAGTCTGCAAAGATAGTTGAGCTGGGACTTACACAAGTGAAGATACAGACAGCAGGATTTGGAAGAATGGCATTAAACTTTACTCAGTGGGAGGGGGACTCACATCTATGAAGCAGAAGGCTATCGGTCAAATCCCAATCCAGAGAGGCAGATCATCCAGGCTAACACATCATTGCAAAACCAAGAGAATGCTATGTCAGACTTAGTCTTTACGTTAAGGTGTTACTTCAACACCAGGTTTGTTCTGTCAAGTGATATTATTTGTAGAGAGTTCCCCACACTCTCAAATAATGTCACTGAAAACAGATTACTTGATCAGTATCTCGACGAGTAAATTGGCTGATAAGATTACCAACATCACAACAGGATCTATATCTCTAAAATATGCGAATTGATTGTAAAGTGTTTTAGCATATCCAGAGTCCAAAAGAAGGAATGTACTAAATTGGAGGATTGTGGGACAGAAGCCAACAAGGCCTGGGAACAAGTATTGAACATTCTTTCAAAATGATAATCCAGATTCAAGTATGATGTGGAGGTGCAGGTGTTGTACTTGGGTGGACAAAGTTAAAAATCACACAACACCGGCTTATAGTCCAACTGGTTTATTTGGAAGGTCAGGCAGCATCCAAGGAGCAGGAAAATTGACATTTCGGGCAAAAGCCCTTTATCAGGAATCAAGCTTTTGCCCGAAACGTCAATTTTCCTGCTCCTTGGATGCTGCCTGACCTGCTGTGCTTTTCCAGCAAAAGAGCACACCCGTGAACTAAACACATTGATCAGGACTTTGGATCCAGTCCTTCATAATTCCCTATGAGCTCTCATTCCACGTACTTCTCGCATTGGCGACTTCTACTGCCTTCCAAAGAGACACAAAGCCAACACACCAGGACGTCCCATCATATCAGGCAATGGGACCCTATGTGAGAACATCTCTGGCTATGTCGAAGGCATCTTGAAACCCATTGTACACGGGACCCCCAGCTTCTATTGCAATACTAGATTCCTTACAGAAACCCAGCACTCACGGACCAGTAGAACTGGGAACATTCCTCGTCACAATGGACGTTTTAGCACTCGACACCAATATCCCCTCCGATCTAAACTCTGGTTGCCAGCATCTGCAGTCCTCACTGTTGCCTGATTTAATTGGAAGCACTAGCTTTTGGAGCGCTGCTCCTTCATCAGGTAGTTGGGGAGGTTACAATTGTAAGATACAGAATTTATAGCAAATATTTACAGTGTTATGTAACTGAGATGATATATTGAAAAAAACCTGGATTGTTTGTTAAGTTTTTCATCTTTTAGAATGGGTATGTTGGTTTCAGTTCTTTCAAATGTAAACCCCTGGATTTTGTTTGAAGTTACATTCTCAAGTGAACTTTAACAATAGGTGCCATGTCAGCTCAGATAGTGTGAGGATAAAGTCCGTCTGTCTGTGCCCCAGTGTTCAGACTGATTCAATTTCTAACAAAAAAGTGGGGTCACCTATAGTGTGATATGAACCCAAGTTCCCAGTTGAGGCCATCCCCATGGGTACCAAACTTGGCTATCAGTGTCTACTCGGTCACTTTTCGTTGTTGCCTGTCCCGCAGTCCTCCTTGGAGGATGGTCACCTGAAGGTTCAAGATTGAAAGTCCTGGTTCGCTGAAGTGTTCCCCAACTGGGAGGGAACACCCCTGGCTGCTGATTGTTGTGCGGTATCCATTCATCCGTTGCCGTAGCCTCTGCTCGGTCTTGCCAATGTACCATGCCTCAGGGCATCCTTGCCTGCAGCGTATGAGATAGACAATGTTGGCCCAGTCACATGAGTACCTGCCACACACGTGGTGGATGCAGTGCCCACGTGTAATGGTGGTATCTGTGTCGACACTTTGACATGTCTTGCAGCAACTGGCATGACAAGGTTGTTTGGTGTTGGCCTGAAGGCTGAGCAGTTTGCTGAGGTTTGGTGGTTGTTTAAAGGCAAGAAGCAGAGGTGTGGCCAAGGTCTTGGTGAGGTGCTCATCCTCATTGATAATGTGTTGCTACATTGAAGAACAACAAAGAACATGGTGTAGTTTTTCAGCTCCTGGGAAGTACTGGACAATGAAGGGTACCCTGTCTGTTGCAGCTCATTTCTGTCTCCTGAGGAGGTCATTATAGTTTCTTGCTGTGGCACATCGGAACTGGTGATCAATAAGTTGAACATCATGCGACGTTCTTAGGAGGACATCTTTGAGTACTTCCAAGTGCCCATCATGTTCCTCCTCATCTGATCAGATTGTGTGTATGTGGAGGGCTTGTCTGTAGGGGATGGCCGTTTTAAGATGTTTCAGGTGGAAGTGGAAGAAGTGTAGCCTTATGAGGTTATCCGTAGGTTTGCAATTGAGTGAGGTGCCCATCCTTGATGGAGATGTATGTGTCCAAGAATGAAACAGATACTAAAGAGTAGGCCATGGTGAGTTTGATGATGTGATGAAACTTGTTGATGTCACTGTGTAGTTAATTCAGTGACTCCTCGCCATGGTTCAGTGGAAGAAAATGTCATCAATGTACCTGGTGTATAGTGTTGGTTTGAGATCCTGTGTATAGAAGAAATCTTCTTCCAACCTGTGCAAGAAAATGTTGGCATATTGGGGTACAAATTGGGGTCCGTGTGTCTGGATGAAGAACTGGTTGTCAAAAGTAAAAATATTGTTGTCAAGGATAAAATGAATGAGTTATAGGACGGTGCTTGGAGTTTGTAAGGAATCTGTAGTGTCGCATTAGAAACTGGGGGTCCCGTGTACAATGGGTTTCAAGGTGCCTTTGACATAGCCAGAGATGTTCTCACACAGGGTCCCATTGCCTGATATGATGGGACGTCCTGGTGTGTTGGCTTTGTGTCTCTTTGGAAGGCAGTAGAAGTCACCAATGTGAGAAGTACGTGGAATGAGAGCTCATAGGAAACTATGAAGGACTGGATCCAAAGTCCTGATCAATGTGTTTAGTTCACGGGTGTGCTCTTTTGTTGGATCAGCTGGTAGTTGTATGTAGTGTTCCTGATTGTTGTCGGTATACTTCCTTGCAGTGCTCTGATCTATTCTGAATGATGGTGGCTCCTACCTTATCTGCTGGTTTGATGACAATGTTGTGATTGGTTTTGAGAGTATGGATGGCGGTGCGTTGTGATCAGGTGATGTTTTGCTCTACCTTGTGGGTTCAACTGATGAATCTGACATTTATATATTTCCTGACGGTTTGAACATACATGTCAAGCCCAGGGCAGCGGCCCTCCGGTGGGGTCCAAGTTAACTCCTTCTTTGGTTGCTCCTCTATAGATCCCTGTGATGACTGTTCTAGTTCCTTGGCGGGCTAATTGGGATCACTGCTGGCCTCTTGAAAGAATTCCCAGAGTCTCATTCATCTGATGAATTCCTCCGCTTCTGTTGCAAGACCCATGGGGTCCATTTTGGTGGTGGGGCAGAAATTGAGACCCCTGCTGAGAATCTCAATCTCTTTTGGTTGAGGGCTGTCATTCAATAAGTTGACAATCAACTTCCCCATGGTGATAACGTTTTCCACTATGGTGCCAGGGCATGCTTTGCTACTGCTGGTGGTGATGCCAAGTTTCTCCAGTTTCTTGATCTTGGTGTGCATATACATGGTATAGTTTTATTACCTTGCCTGTTTGGCAATGTCCCATAACTGTACTGCTGTATCCTGAGTGCAGGCTGAGAGTGTGGACTTCATCTTAATTTCAAGGCTGTGGCGCCTCCTGTAGAGTTGGTGCATGAGATGATTAAGGAATTTGTGAGAGGTGAGGTGACAAAGTCTCTTTGCGTACTCTGTGCTGTAGGTCAACTTGAATGAGTTTGTGATGTGCAATCCTTTTTGGATCTTTCCTGCTTTCCTGCATTTGTACAGAAACTTGATGTCTGTATCAGTATGGATCTTCTTGGAGATCCTCTCCACTTTAAGCAGGCAATTGGTGGTGTCAATAGTGGTTACGATTTGGATGTGCCGGTGTTGGACTGGTTCAGATTCAAGTAGTATGACACTGTGTCCGGCACACTGCATGGGTCTGTGTATAATGGTGTTTCCCTTCAAAGAATGTAATATTGTGCAGACCTTTTTCTCTCTCAGATCAAGATACTTACTCTCCCTACTCCACATATGGTCACAGTCATTTTCTTTCCCAAAGAACTGAATCTGGGAAATCCTCTCCAGTGTGCAAACTGGACCAAATCTATGAGGCTAGGCTACATCGGAACAGGGGTAGACCATTCAGCCCCTCGAGCCTGTTCCACTATTCAATGAGATCATGTGGCCCAACTCTACATACCTGCCTTTGGCCTATTATCCCTTGATACTTTTCCTTAACATAAATGTATTGATCTCAAGATTTAAAACTAACAACAGATCCTGTATTCCTGCCACTTGTAGAAGAGAGTTCCAAACATCTACTACACTTTGTGTGTAGAAATGCTTCCCAGCATCTCTCAAGCACAGTTTGACCCTAATTCTCAGATGTCTAATTCTAGAATCCTCAACCAGTGGAAATTGTTTATTTACCCTATCTTTTCCTGCTAATATCTTATTAATGTCCACCACGCATCGAGGTGCCCCTCCTGGCCTTACCAGTTGAGTCGAAATGAAACGCCACATTTAACGCGACTGGGTTGTAGAGTTGTTGAAAAGATTACATATTTGAACATTGGCCTGTAATTAGTCCTCTATTCCAGAACTTTTATCAGGCTTTACTCCCATTTGCTTTCAGAGGTAATGGAGCTATTTAGCCATAGCTGGGAGTTTGGTTCAAGAGTGCCAGAAAGTATTCACGAGTTGTTGGACTTGAACACTGCAGGTCTAGAAGCCAAGACTATTCAGAGTTCACCAAAAGCTTTAGCCTGAGTCTGCAAGGGACCCAGTTACCAGGATTAGCCATGGGAAGGTGCAACTGAGGACTTGCCAATGGAGAAGCTATACATTGTATAGCTATCAGCCAATACTGTAGGGTGAAAATGAGAACCAAATTAATCTACAAAAGCAGAAAGCATGCTAACTCTCTTCATCCTCCAGGTACTATGCTGTACTACCTGAAATGCATCACCAACTGCTTGGACTGCACCTTTGATAGATATACTAGAACACCACAATTTGAAAACGTCCCTGCAAGCCACTCACTCTCTCAACTTGGAAATATATTGTCATACTTCAGTGTCACTAGGTCAAAATTCTGGAAGTCTTTCCTGAACAGCACTGTGCTGCACCTATAACAAATGGACTGCAGTGGTTAAAGAAGAAAGCTCACCATCACCTTGTCAAGGGCAACTAGGGATAGGAAATAAATGCTGGTCTAGCAGAAAAGTCCACATTCTTTGTATGAATGCTATAAATAAACAGCTGGAGAGATGGGTGGAGCACTGCCTAGAGTTATATTGAGGGAGAACACTGAAAGTAAGGGATTTCTAAATATTCCAAAGTCTTCCCATAGTATTGGACCTGGGTACTGAACCCATAGTGCAGTAAATTAGTGATTGACCAACTTGCCACAAGCAAAGCACCATATGCTAATGCTGTACCACCTAAACTTACCAAACATGTAAAACAGGCATTCCTACCAGAGTTGCACAAAATTCTCTTTCTCGGCAGAGGGAGAGGCGGGGTCCAGGATATGTGTGAGTCTCTACCAGAACAAGAGTAACTGCAGTAATTGTGACAATTACTGAGGTATCCTCTTACTGAGCATCATGGAAAAAGCATTTGCTTGTAATACCTTTGTCAGACTGTAGATCCTGACCGAACATATCTATCCTGACACTCAGGATGGTTTCAGAACTGAAAATCTACAGTTGATATAATCTTCTGACTTCAGCAGCTGCAACAGAAATGCCATGAACAAAGGAGACCACTATCTCTTGCCTTCAACGATTTCATCAAAATGTTCACAATGCAAACAGAGGTGGTCTATCCAAGCTGCTGGAGGTCACATTATCCCCTTCTGATGACATGATGAGTGTTACTAACTCTTAAGATTAGATTACCTACAGCGTGGGAAACAGGCCCTTCGGCCCAACAAGTCCACACCCCCTCTGACTAATGCACCTAACACTGTGGGTAATTTAACACAGCCAATTCACCTGACCTGCACATCTTTGGACTGTGGGAGGAAACCGGAGCAAACCCACGCAGACACAGGGAGAACGTGCAAACTCCACACAGACAGTTGCCCAAGGTTGGAATTGAACCTAGGACCCTGGTGCTGTGAGGCAGCAGTGCTAACCACTGAGCCACCCTCGATTACTGTGGGGTCTGTTCTGTGTCTTTATTGAAATTGGCTACAAAATGGAAACTCACAGTCAGTGTTATATGGTAGAGGTCACATGACTACAGCAAGTCAGGAGACATGTTAGTCAATTGCATTTATAACCCAAACATCCCCTTTTCATACACAAACTAAGAAATTACAAACAATTACACACATTATCCTCATGTACATTTTGAGTCACCAATTTACTCAATATACCCCAGACTATTCCTATGCATGAGCAGTTTGTTATTTTCATCAGCCTCTGCGTTGCATTTAAATCAAACCAGTTTCTTAATGATACACAATGCTTTGTCATTGGCTCTTCATTTGGGTAATGTAGGTAAAAACAATGACTGAGATGCTGGAAACCAGATTCTGGATTAGAGGTGCTGGAAGAGCACAGCAGTTCAAGCAGCATCCAAGTAGCTTCGAAATCGACGTTTCGGGCAAAGGCCCTTTATTCCTGATGATTTCGAAGCTACTTGGATGCTGCCTGAACTGCTGTGCTCTTCCAGCACCATAATCCAGAATTTGAGTAATGTAGACTACTTTTCCTAAACTAGACATACTTTCAACTCCTTTGTGTGATATCCCCCCAGGGTGTTTGCATTCTGTTCTTTGCCTGTGAGGGTTCTGCCCTTTGGGCCTGGAGTACATTAGGCATGTTCAGTTCTATTAGAAGTTTGCTGTAATGGCCACTTCACAAATTTACTTCTTCTGCACATTGACCATTTTTCTGATAGTACATTTCTCCTCTTTTTGTACATATGTTTTCACTGAAGACCCCTTAAGCCTAATATAAACCCAGCTTTAACTGAATCATCTTTTCATTATTCAAATTCATTGGATTCTGTAAACTGAGTTCAATGAATCAAATATCAATCAACTAACTCTTTTTGATCTATGGGCCTAATACTGAACATATCCTGTTTATAAGTTGTGTTCACTTACAAGTGAACGAGGAATAAGAGTAGACCATTTGGCCCTTTGAACCTGCTCCATCATTCAATAAAATCACAGCTGGTCTATTTTTAACCTCAAATCTACATTTCTGGATAGCCCCAAAAATATTTTATCTCCTTGGTGATCAAGAACCTATCCACCTCTATTTTAAAAATATCTAAAGATTTGCATCCACTGCCTTTTAAAGAAGGGGATTCCAAAGACTCTCAATCTTCTGGAGAAAGAAAATTTCTTCATCTCCGATTGAAATGGGTGCCAGGTTATTTTTAAACTACATCTCCTTGTTCCGGATTCTCCCAAACAAGGAAACATGCTTTCAACATCCACCCTATCAAATAGTTCAACATGTAACTTCAAGCCTTTTGAAATTCTGTATCTTTTTTTGGTTATATAGAGAGATTTAGGATGCAATTCGAAGCTCCTTGGATGCTGCCTGAACTGCTGTGCTCTTCCAGCACCACTAATTCAGAATCTGGTTTCCAGCATCTGCAGTCATTGTTTTTACCTCATACACTTTTAAACAGTCTTTTCCTAACAGTGATAACACTATAGTTACACATAGCTGCTTAGACGTGTTAAGTATATCTGTTGCAATTTCATAATTTTGCCATTGCACATGAAAAATGTGCAAGTTCTGTTTTATATCACTTTTCATTTTAACTGGAGCTGACAGGGGAAAAGTTGCAGCTTCAGAAATTGCATACTATCCAGAGTTGGCCTGTGTCTGTATTCTTTTTCAGTTTTTTTCAGTTAATTGTAACTTTTTTTTAGCTCTGAACATTGCTGAGTCTCTATTATTACTGAGTGTTCTTACAGTTCTTCAACACTCAATGTCAGTGCTACTTCTAGCACCATGTTATGTGATCTTAAGGGCTGAAAATGTGTTGCTGGAAAAGCGCTGCAGGTCAGGCAGCATCCAAGGAACAGAAGAATCGATGTTTCGGGCATAAGCCCTTCTTCAGGAATCTTAAGGCAACAGTATGGAGATTTTATTTAACACTGACTGCAAGAAGACAGTCCCCAGTCAGTGCCTCAATGAATATGGCACATTGATATGGAGGAACATCCGAATTCTTTGAGCTTCATCATCAACTAAGATACTGACACTCTTTGGTATTTTGCTTTGCTGCTGTCATTGCCTTCAGGTCATCTACACAGGGTGGCTGATAGAAGGCTATTCAACCTTGCTAGACTGAGATCTAAAACAAAGATAAGCTAAATCTCCACCAAAACATTGTTCTGTGCTTATGATGCAGCCCTAACATTCCACAGCAAGCAATATCTGCAGCAGCTAATGGATTGACTCCCTCGTGCATGTAAGAGTTTGGTTTGACCATCAGCGTCAAGATAACAAGATAACCTCCAGGATGTTGCAAAACTGCCATCCTTCAGCACTGACAATGTTCAGTTGGAGGTTTTTGATTTCTCTAGGTTCCAAAATCACCAGTGGTCTGTCACTGTATTGCAGAAGCAATATTTCCAAGCTGAGGGACAATAGCAACCTGATTGTGAACACTAAACTAGATTAGAGTGGTGCTGTAAAAGAACAGCAGGTCAGGCAGCATCCGAGGAGCAGGAAAATTGACGTTTCAGGCAAAAGCCCTTCATCAGGAATGAAGGCAGGGAGCCTCCAGGATGGAGAGATAAATGGGAGGGGGGTGGGGCTGGGGAGAAGGTAGCAAAGAGTACAATAGGTGAATGGGGGTGGTGATGGAGGTGATAGGTCAGAGAGGAGGGTGGGGGAAGGTAGCAAAAAATACAATGGGTGGATGGGGGTGGGGATGAAGGTGATAGGTCAGAGAGGAGGGTGGGGGAAGGTAGCAAAAAGTACAATGGGTGGATGGGGATGGGGATGAAGGTGATAGGTCAGAGAGGAGGGTGGAGCAGATAGATGGGAAGAAAGATTGTGAACACTAAACTGCAATCTTGTGTCTGCAATGTATTTCTTTACTATGGTGAGACTTGATGGCCCCATTAGGAATAAAAATAGTGCTGGAGAAATTACCAGGACTGAAAACTAACAGGACCCCTAGACTTGATGGCCTGCATTCTGTATTTTGAACGTGGCAGCTATAGGGATCAGAGAAATGTTACAATGCAGAGGTTACAGTGCATTTTATCAAGTGCTAATCTCTAGACATGTCCCTGTAACCCTGCACAACATTCCTTTTCAAATAACCATTCAGATCCCACTTGAATGGCTCATTGAACCTGCCTCTCTAAACTCCCTTCCTAAAAGCACAGTAGGTGTACCTGCACCACATAGTTCACCACCACCTTCTCAAAGGCAATTAGGGATGGGCTTTGCCAATAAGATTCAGTCTCATGAGCTCTCGCGGACAGTGTATTTTAGAGATCAACCAGTCTTTGCATGACAAACAGAAACATAGAAAATAGATGCATAAGTAGACCTTAGGCCCTTTAAGTCTGTACCACCATTCAATATGATCATGGCTGATCTTATAGTCTCAGTATCCAACTCCCACTTTCTCCTCATGCCCTTTGATCCCTTTAGCCGCAAAGGCCATGCCAAGTTCCTTCTTGAATATAACTAAAGGACTGACCACAACAGCTTGCTATAGGAGAGAATTCCACAGGTTCACAACTCTCTAAGTGAAGAAATTCTTCCTCCTCTCAGACCTGAATGGCCTACCCCTTATTCTTAGATTGTGACCCCTGGTTCTGGATTTCCCTAACATCGAGGACATTCTTCCCACATCTAGCCTGTCCAGTCCAATCAGGATTTTATATGTTTCTATGAGATCACTCCACAGTTGTCTTTCATATCACTTGTGCATCTTTAACTAATTACTTTAAATCTATGCTTGCCATTTTTTTCAATCTCCTTCTGGGATCAAAGGTGGTGGTGACTTATATTTTAATCTTCAAGAATTGCCAAGATACCATAAACATCCCATGGGCAGAATTGTGGTGGTTGATGGGGTTTCCTGCACTGCCCGCTGAAGAGTTGGTGTGGATCACATTGCCTGCAACCAGGGGGGTCTCACTCAGGAGGAAGGCCCAACTGAGAGAGCTGCAGCTCTGTCCCAGTGTAGCAAGGATTTCCCCTTCCACTCCCTGACCTCCTTCCAACAGACTCAAAATTAAGGCCATGCAACCTCCCTTAAGTAGCATTAGTAGGCCTTAGGCCCTTTGAGTCTGCACCACCATTCAATATGATCATGGCTGATCTTGCAATCTCAGTATCCAACTCCCATGTTCTCCTCACGCCCTTTGATCCCTTTAGCCGCAAAGGCCATGTCGAGTTCCTTCTTGAATATAACTAAAGGACTGACCACAACAGCTTAAGTAGCTGACTGTGGTGCTGGAATGTGGTGCAGTCAGCAAAACAAGAGAAGAACTAGTATCACTGCGAGAGTTACTTCAAAATATTAACTAACCAAGGCATATGCTCAAAATAGGGATAACATGAAACCAGTCTCTGAAGAGGGTCTAGTGTTTGAGACATCAGCAGATCAGAGGTTAAAGCATATCCAACCCTCAATACATGAGTTGGCTTTGAGATAATTGAATGTTCATTGTATTTAATCCTTGATTTTGAGGTGCTGGTGTTGAACTGGGGTGTATAAAGTAAAAACAAATTACACAACACCAGGTTACAGTCCAACAGGTCCATTTGGAAGCACTAGCTTCCTTGATGTACTTACTGAGAACCAGAAACAAATTATTGACACTGAACTGTAAAAATGCTCAAAAATCCATCCTGAGCAAAATGCTTTGAGCAAGGTGTATGCTGGTAACAAATTCAGGAGTTGATTGGTGAAGTGCCAACTTCCCCATTAGTTTGAAACTAAGTCTCCAAACACAATCTCCTTCCAGTGTCTGTGAGCACACTGTAAGCTGAAAGGAAAGTGACCTAAAAATTTCCCAACAATCAGAGCATTGTGCTGTGCTGAAAGCTTTTCCACAAGAACAATGGCTTGGCTCAACTTCAAAAAGATCATTCAAGACCGCAGCAAATGAATACAAAGTTGCATTTCAAAATACTGCTGAAGGTTTTGCAGATACAAACTAGTTAATCAACAGACTCTGTCTTACAGGTTTTACTTCAGATCAAATTACAGATTTATAACACATTCTGGAAGAGTCTCATACTGTGTTGGGTTAACAAGTTCCCACCGCTCCCACCTCGTCAAAGTGTTCCTTATCTAGAGAATGACATGATCTATGACTGTGACCTTAGTGCATCACCTGTCCTTGTTCAGTCTTTGATATAATCAATAATACTCTTTGAATTAGAGACAAAAAGTAGACAAACAGGAAGCTGGATGAACACAGCACGCCCAGTGACATCAGAAGGTAGAGAAGTCAACATTTTGGGTATTAACCCTTCATCAGGACCCCTTCAAAGTTCTGTAATACTCCTCCATCTGGTCTGGTGTGTATACACCCGCTTGGCTCATTGTTACAAATAGAACTATAGCCAGACTGCGATATTGTCATTCATCAGCTTTCCTCTAATGATCAATCCTCTTTCTATTCCTCATTTATATGCTCCCCTATCATCCAAAGAAACATCATCAACTTGCACACATATTTGTATCATCGATAGTCACAGGTGAGGTGCCAGAAGACTGGACGTTGGCTAACGTGATACCATTATTTATGAAAGGTAGTAAGGACAAGCCAGGGAACTATAGACCAGTGAGCCTGATGTTGGTGGTGGGCAAGTTGTTGGAGGAATCCTGAGGGACAGGATGTACATGTATTTGGAAAGGCAAGGACTGATTAGGGATAGTCAACATGGCTTTATGCGTGGGAAATCATGTCTCACGAACTTGATTACGTTCTTTGAAGAAATAATAAAGAGAATTGATGAGGGCAGAGCGGTAGATGTGACTTATATGGACTTTAGTAAGGCATTCGACAAGGTTCCCCATGGGAGACTGATCAGCAAGGTTAGATCTCATGGAATACAGGGAGAACAAGCCATTTGGATACAGAACTGGCCCAAAGGTAGAAAACAGAGGGTGGTGGGGGGTTGTTTTTCAGACTGGAGGCCTTTTACCAGTGGAGTACCACAAGGATCGGTGCTGGGTCCACTACTTTTCGTCATTTATATAAATGATATGGATATGAAAATAGGAGGTATAGCTAGTAAGTTGGCAGATGACACCAAAATTGGAGGTGTAGTGGACAGTGGAGAAGGTTATCTCAGATTACAATAGGATCTTGATCAGATGGACCAATGGGCTGAGAAGTGACAGATGGAATTTAATTTAGATAAACACAAGGTGCTGCATTTTGAGAAAGCAAATCTTAGCAGGACTTAAACACTTAATGGTAAGGTCTTATGGAGTGTTGCTGAACAAAGAGACCTTGGAGTGCAGATTCATAGCTCCTTAAAAGTAGAGTCACAGGTAGATAGGATAGTGAAGAAGGCGTTTGGTATGCATTCCTTTATTGATAAGAAAATTGCGTACAGAAGTTGGGAGGTCATGTTGTGGCTGTACAGGACATTGGTTCGGCCACGTTTGGAATGTTGTGTGCAATTCGGAATGATGTTGTGAAACTTGAAAGGGTTCAGAAAAGATTTACAAGGATGTTGCTAGGGTTGGAGGATTTAAGCTATATGGAAAGACTGAATAGGCTGGGGCTGATTTCCCTGAAGTGTCGAAGGCTGAGGGGTGACCTTATAGAGGTTTATAAAATCATGAGGGGCATAGATAGGATAAACAGACAAAATCTTTTCCCTGGATTGTGGAGTCCAGAAGTAGAGGGCATAGATCTAGGATGAGAGGGGAAAGATATAGAAGGGGTCTAAGGGGCAACCTTTTCATGCAGAGGGTGGTACGTGTATGGAATGAGCTGCCAGAGGAAGTAGTGGAGGCTGGTACAATTGCATTATTTAAAAGGCATCTGGATAGGTATATGAATAGGAATGGATAGGAGAAATATTGGCCTGGCGCTGGCAAATGGGACTTGATTAGTTGGACCAAAGGATCTGTTTCCATGCTGTACATCTCTATGACTCTATGACAATGATCATATCTACATCTGATTCTCTCTCAATGCCTTGACTGCCTCTATGCTACCAGACTCAATCTTCCAGTCCTTGGATGAACTATAAATGATTCCACCCAAACATGAGATACACTAAATTTATCATTGTCAGCCATACACTCTGAAATCTTGTCACTGGCTCCACCCCTTACTTTGCCACTGTCGTGGGCTGAATCAAACCACCTGTAGCTTTACATACACTTTCATTCTGACTTCAAATTCCCTCCATCTCAAGTCCACCAACTTTTATCTCTATACATTGCCATCCTGTCACTAACCCAATTCATTTGCCACTGCCCTCTTCATTTCCAGACTCGATTCTTCCAAATCTCCACTGGCTGTTTGCTTGCTCTCTAGAAAGTTTACCTCATCCAAAGCTCTGAGGCCTATCTCTTCACCCACCACAAACATCACCTGCCCAACACCATTACTCCTTTGCAAAATGGAGAATAAAGCCATTCATACAGTTTCATATTTTAATAGTAAAAGTTAATAAGTCCCGTACAAGGTATTATATGAATATTTCCTGCTTAATAAGATTTCCGCACTTCCTTTTCCACTATAAAAACTGACAGTACTGACGAGGCAAATAATCCTGCAAAGTTTATTATCCTTATTGTTTATATACCACTTACTGCTGGCAAGGTAGAAAAGCTATGTTGATAGCCTGATATATTATTAATGTCTGACTGTGACCAGGTTTCTTCATAGATGGAGAACATGTGCTGGTGACCAACAACAAAAAAACACAACTCATGATTAGATTCTAACTAGGCTGAACACACCCTAACAGGAAAGCAGTCACAAAAGAGAGCATTATGTTTTAAGGTTGATCCCTCTTGTTTGACAAAACCAGTTTATGTCTGATTCAGAGTTTCACTGAAGCAATGGAACATAACAGGCAAAATCTAGATATTAGTATTCTTCACTATTTGAGCTTTCCTCACCCTATGTCTTAGATCTGTTATGGATTCGTTGATTGTAATTGATTACTATGGTTCGTCAGTAACTCAAATTTTCTTTGTATCATGTGGCTTGTTGGTTGGTAGAAGTGAACTAGGTGGACCACAGCCTATTTTTCAATGATCAGTTTCTATGTTCCTATTCTTTTTTCCAATTTGCTTTTCTAATCTAATGAGAAGGTACCCCCTATTGTCTGACATCCTGAAAACAGTGACATTATTCTTACATCAATAAACTATCTCTAGATGTAGCTATACTTTCCAAGTCGGAGTCTCTACTCCTAAAATAGAATGTGATCCTGGAGCAGAGCAGAAGTAACTCATTAAAGATCTCCAACTCCCATTCCAATGATGACGCAACAACTGCAGCCATCTTTTCCCATCCACTGTGCCAGTTTTTCCCACTACTCCTACAATGAATATGAATTAAGGAAAGAGAAAGAAATTGCTGGCTGCCATTATGGGTGGCACGGGTGCACAATGGTTAGCACTACTGTCTCACAACACATGAGGCGTGAGTTTGATTTCAGCCTTGAGTGATTGTCTGTGTAGAGTTTGTACATTCTCCCCATGTCGAAGTGGATTTGGTAAGATTTCCTCCCATAGTCCAAAGATGTGCAGGTTAGGTGGGTTGGCCATGTTAAATTGCCCTGTGACATGGCCCTAAGAAATGATGGGGATGGGATCAGGTGCTAGGTCTGGGTGAGATGCTCTTGAGAGGGTTAGTGCAGACTCAAGGCGGTGAATGGCCTCTTTCTATACTGTATGATTCAATGATCCTAGAGGTTACAAAGGTTAGGATGAGGGACTTTCTCCCTGTAGTTGATCCTTGGTCTTTTGAGGTTGCTGCCCTTAGGAAAGGAAGAGGTGCCTTTGTGTAGCTTCTGTCACAAACTCAGAATTTGCAAAGTGCTTTACAACTAATAAAATAATTTTTGAAGATTTAGAATTGTATACATTGGAGGAGATAGTCAGGACTGCAGATGCTGGAGAAGTCAGAGTTGACAAAGTATGGTGCTGGAAAAAGCACAGCAGGTCAGGCAGCATCTGAGGAACAAGAGAGTCAACGTTTTGGATTTGACCCTTAATGGGCAATGTAAGAAATGTGGCAGCTGGTCTGTGCACAACAAGCTTCAACAAATGATAAAGTGTTAATGGCATCATAATTTTTTTAAGAAAATTATGTTGATCGATGGACAAATGTTGGTCAGGGCACAAAAGCAGTAAGAAATTCTGTAAATATACACTAGGTCATGCAGCACTTGTGGAGTGAGGTACAGAACTAACACTTCAAGCTGATGTTGTCAGACCTGGAAACACTTAGAGATATGGTAGACTTTAAATGTGTCCGGAGGCAGGGAAAACAGGGATGGAGAAAGAGGAAAAAGGATAGTGTGCAAATCGGGAGAGATAAAATGAGAAAAGGGATCAAGTGTAATATAATGATGATGATGTAATTAAGGTGTAACTTAAGGGGAAACATGTGGTAAGTAAATAAGGGAGAAATGAATAGTAGAATATGTTTGTGAGACTATATGGGAGATGGCTCAGGTGGAACTTTAATATCAGCTTCTGTACTGTAAGCAATTGTGTGTAATACAATGAATTTTTTAAATTAATGTTCAACAGTTTCCACTTTACCAGAAACAAGCTTCAATTCCCTAATATTCTCTCTGTCTAGGTAGTTGTTTGTTGTCTTTCTAATTCTACTTTCTAGCAACTAGCCTATAACCAAGGTGTAGTAAACGAGTCGGATATTCTCAGTTCTAACTTATTGCTCTTTTTAAATACAAACACCACATGGGCGTTTCTTCACTTCATGGGAGAGTACCAATATAGTAAGATGCTGAATATATGAGCAAGCAGTTCACAGTGTGTAGAGAGTGTAGTGCTGAAAAAGCACAGTAGGTCAGGCAGCATCTGAGAATCAGGAGAGTTGACACTTTAGGCAAAAGACCTTCATCAGCATTCCTGATGAAGGGCTTTTGCCCGAAACGTCGACTCTCCTGCTCCTCAGATGCTGCCTGACCTGCTGTGCTTTCCCAGCACCACACTCTCGACTCCAATCTCCAGCATCTGTAGTACTCACTTTCACCTAGTTCACAGTGTGTATTCCACCCTCCACAGGTGGATGCCTTAAGAACCAATTGCCTGATCAATTGTTTGGTCCAGCACTATATATGCACCCATGATGAAATCTTTATTCATATCAACATTACTGGAACCTTTAAATGGGTTAAATTTCTCACAAGTTACTGACTTCAAAAGCAGACAATGGTTCAGTCAACTGAACTCAGAACTGTGCTTTAAAATCATATGATTTATGACTTTGAACAATCCCTGGAAGGTGAAAGGGCTGTAAATAAAGAATATTTATCAAAAGGTCACCAGTACAAAATAGCAATGTTTTTTGGTGGGAAACATTGATAAGGGACATTATGAATCCCCACTGGACAGCAGTTTATGGCAGATTTTGAAATTGTAACTCACTGTCTCTGGGGGAAATCAGAAATTAAGTTATTTCAAATGATCTGAATGTAATAGAGGAGGAGAGTTGCCAAATCCAGTTGATGTATGCAATAAATTACTTGGATTATACTCAAGGCGCCAGCAGATTTTATTTATTTAGAGAATCCTTCCTAGGACAAGGAGCGGACTAACCTGTTTTTCACTCATTTGAACAAAAAGGCAAAAAATATGCTCCATATTAGTAGAAACCATAAATGGAGTATTTGTCCATGCTTAGGGTCTTCAGTCCTCTTACCTCTTCAAAAATAATAAGAAATGCCAATTTCTTCCCAACCTTAAAGAATATTAATAAGACCATAAGACCATAAGACATAGTAGTGGAAGTAAGGCCATTTGGCCCATCGAGTCCACTCCGCCATTCAATCATGGCTGCTGGGCACTTCAACTCCACTCACCCGCATTCTCCCCGTAGCCCTTAATTCCCCGAGACAACAAGAATCTATGAATCTCTGCCTTGAAGACATTTAGCGTCTCAGCCTCCACTGCACTCTGCGGCAATGAATTCCACTAATGATCTGACATTCGATAATGAAGTCAAAAATTACACAACTTCATGTCAGATCCATTTGGGTTAGTGAGTGAAAGATAAAATGATTTTGAAGGCTTAACAAGTTTTCTATCCAAAGGAATTGATGGACATATCACAGAGGCAGATGTTTACGATGGTATCTGGGACTTGCAAAGAGCATTAGTTCACAGAAATCATGAAGGGTAATACTCTAAGGTAAAAGGTGCATCAATACTAAGTCAGCTACCTCCGGATAGCAGAAGGGTAGTGAATAAAAGAGCAAAAGACCATATGAAGTAGGAGCAGAATTAGGCCATTCGGCCCATCAAGTCTGCTTCACCATTCAATCATGGTTGATATGTTTCTCAACCAATACCAGGCACCAATATCCTGGCAGGGAGGTTTGTTAGTGCCACATAAGAGGGTTCAAACTTGTGTGGCAGGGAAGCGGGAATCAGAGCAGTAAAACGATCGAGGAGGAGTCAGACTAAGGCCTGTCAGTCTAAGAGGAAAAACAAACAATGCAATGTTACTGAATGCAGCAAGACTGGTGGTCGAGGTATAATTGTTTTAATGTGAGGAGTATGACAGGTAAGGCAGTTGAACTTAGAGCTTGGTTTAATACGTGTAACTATGATATTGTAGCTATTACAGGGAGTTGGTTGAGAGAGGGTCAAGCCTGATAGTTTAATGTTCTGGGATTTAGATGTTTCAGGTATGATAGTGAGAGATGTTGAAGAGGGAGGGGAATTGCATTACTGATGAGAGACAGTATCGCAGCCATACTGAGGGAGGACATCTTGGAGGGATCTGGATTAGAGTGGTGTTGGAAAAGCACAGCAGTTCAGGCAGCATCTGAGGGACAGGAAAATTGACATTTCGGGCAAAAGCCCTTCATCAGGAATAGAGGCAGAGTGCCTGAAGGGTGGAGTGATAAATGAGAGGAGGGTGGGGGTAGGGATGAAGGTGATAGGTCAGGGAGGGTTCATAGGGGTAGAACTCAGAAATAGGAAAGGTGCAAACACTTTGATGAGGTTGTACTACAGGCCGCCCAACAGCCAGTGAGAGACAGAGATAGAGATATACAGACAGATTATGGAAAAATGTATAAACAACAAAGTTGTTGTGGTGCGTCCCTAATATTGATTGGAACTCCCTTAGAGCCACAGGTTTGGATGAGGGGGAATTTGTTAAGGGCATCCAGGATGGCCTTTTGAAACAATATGTAAATAGCGCAACTAGAAAAGGGACTTACTATACCTGGTACTGGGGAATGAGCCCAACCAGGTCATAGAGTCAGAGAGATGTTCAGCACAGAAACAGACCCTTCTGTCCAACTTGTCCATGCTGACCAGATATCCTAATCTAATCTAGTCCCATTTGTCAACACTTGGCCCATATCCCTCCAAACACTTCCTATTCATATACCCATCCAGATGCCTTTTAAATGTTACAATTGTACTAGCCTCCACACTTTGTCTGACATGATCGAAGTTTCAGTGGGGGAGCATTTCAGGAACTGTGACCATATTCTGGAAGTTTTAAGTTACTTACGGATAAGGACAAGTGTTATCTGGGTGAAAATACTAAACTGGAGGAAAATAAACTACCATAATATAAGGCAGGAACTAGGGAATGTGGACTGGTAGACAGTGCGACTGTTTGAGGGTAAATTCACATCTGTCTTGTAGGAATATTTTACATGCCAGTTGATAAAGAGTTCAGGACCAACATATGCTTGCGAAAACAAAGAATAAACATGGCAAGATTTGGGAACCTTCAATGACAAATTGAGAGTTTAGTCAAAAGGAACAGAGATACACAGAAACTGAAAACAGACAGAGCCCTTGAAGAGTACAAAGACAGCAGGAAAGAATTCAAACAAGGAATTAGGAGGGGTAAAAGGAATATCCTTGGCAAACAGGATTAAGGAAAATTCCAAGGTGTTTATACATTTGTAAGGAGCAAGAGGATAGTTGGGGATATGGTAGGTCCACTCAAGGACAAAGGAGAGAATTTACGTGTGGAGCCAGAGGAAGTGGGTGAAGTCATTAGTGAATACTTTGCATCAATATTCCCAAAGCAGGAGACATCTTGGACGGTGAGTCTCAGAAGGATATCTTGATATTCTCAGTCATGTCAATATGAAAAAAGGTGTTGGATGTTTTGAAAAGCATTAAGGTGGACAAGTCCGCAGTACCTGATGGGATCTATCCCAGAATGCTGAGAGAGGCAGGTGAGGAAATTGTTGGGGCCTTATATGAAATCTTTATATCCTCGTTAGTCACAGGATAGGTCTCAGAGGACTGGAGAATAGCCACATTGATCCTTTCTTTTAAGAAGGGCAACATGGAAATTATTGGCGAAGATTGTTATGGATAGGACTAACTCACATTTGTAAAAAAACATGGACTCTTTAGTGTTAGGCAGCATGGCTTAACATGGGGAAGGTCATGTCTCACAAACTTAATTGCATTTTCTGAGGAAGTGACAAAGATGATTGATTACGTTTTCTATATGGACTTTAGCAAGGTCTTTGACAAGGTCCCTCAGAACAGGATAATAGAAAGGGTGAACTCACATGGGATCCATAATGAGCTGGTAAAATTCTTATAGAATTAGCTCAGTCATCAAAGACAGAGAGTAGTTGTGGAAGGGTATTTTTCTGTGACAAGTGGTGTTCCACAGGAATTACTTCTTGGATCCCTATTGTTTGTAATATACATAATTAATTTGAAGAAGAAAATAGGTAACCTGATTAGTAAGTTTTCTGACAACACAAAGATTGGGAGAGCTGAGGATCCTGGGGAAAATTGTCAGAGTTTACAGCAGAAAGGCAAGGACTGATTTGGAGTAGTCAACATGGCTTTGTGCGTGGAAAATCATGTTTCACAAACTTGATTGAGTTTTTTGAAGAAGTAACAAAGAAGATTGATGAGGGCAGAGCAGTAGATGTGATCTATATGGACTTCAGTAAGGCGTTCGACAATGTTCCCCACGGGAGACTGATTACCAAGGTTAGATCTCACAGAATACAGGGAGAACTAGCCATTTGGATACAGAACTGGCTCAAAGGTAGAAGATAGAGGGTGGCATTGATGGCTGTTGTTCAGACTGGAGGCCTGTGACCAGTGGAGTGCCACAAGGATCGTTGCTGGGCCCTCTACTTTTTGTCATTTAAATACACGATTTGGATGCGAGCATAAGAGGTACAGTTAGTAAGTTTGCAGATAACACCAAAATTGAGGTATAGTGGACAGCGAAGAAGGTTACCTCAGATTACAACATCATCTGGACCATTGAAAATGGAGTTGGAGGTAGATAGGATAGTGAAGAAGGCATTTGGTATACTTTCCTTTACTGGTCAGAGTATTGAGTACAGGAGTTGGGAGGTCATGTTGCTGCTGTACAGGACATTGGTTAGGCCACTGTTGGAATATTGCATGCAATTCTAGTCTCCTTCCTATCGGAAAGATGTTGTGAAACTTGAAAGGGTTCCGAAAAGATTTACAAGGATGTTGCCAGGGTTGGAGGATCTGAGCTACAGGGAGAGGCTGAACAGGCTGGGGCTATTTTCCCTGGAGCGTCGGAGACTGAGGGGTGACCTTATAGAGGTTTACAAAATTATGAGAGTCATGGATAGTATAAATAGACAAAGTCTTTTCCCTGGGGTCGGAGAGTCCAGAACTAGAGGGCATAAGTTTAGGGTGAGAGGGGAAAGATATAAAAGAGACCTAAAGGGCAACTGTTTCACGCAGAGGGTGGTACGTGTATGGAATGAGCTGCCAGAGGATGTGGTGGAGGCTGGTACAATTGCAACAGTTAAGAGGCATTTGGATGGGTATATGAATAGGAAGGGTTTGGAGGGATATGGGCTGGGTGCTGGCAGGTGGGATTAGATTGGATTGGGATATCTGGTCGGCATGGACGGATTAGACTGAAGGGTCTGTTTCCATGCTATACATGTCTATGACTCTCTGACTCTATAGATAGACTGGAGACTCGGGTGGTGAAATGGAAGATGGAGTTTAATCCAGACAAATACAAGGTGATGCATTTTTGGCACTAAGTTAAAACACTCAGAGACATTACAAACACAATAGGCAAATGGCCTTTTACTGCACCATCATCATTCTATGAAGCAGGCCAAGAATGAAATTTTCCCTCAAAGGGGTAGTTTAAAAGTGATTTGACTGCGAATGGGATTAGTGATTGTGTTATGTAGGTTTTTTTGATGCTTAAGAGTAGGATTGCGTTTCACTTAGCATATGTTCATTCTTATTGGATTTGTTAAAATAAAACATTTCTGTCGGGATCCACAGGGAGGCCAGCAGCTCCACCCACAGAATGGAATCGTTGAACTCTATTTTGAAATTATTCGTCAAGCTGCAATATTTTTTATGTTCGATTGCCAATCTTCTTGCAGCTGCTCTTGATCATGGATCTGCTTTTTGGATCCACAGGAGTTGGGCACTCTCTGGAGCTATTTCCAAAAGGTCTATAATCCCATATAAGGCTTGACACTCCAGATCAGTAAACGGAATTCCATTCCATCAGAATGTCAACATGCACTGCTTCAAGGATTACTGCACAGAACCCAGGAAAGAAAACATGGATTGATTTTTCTTTTCAATGATCTGCAGCTGAAAGATCACAGGCTGAGATCAGCTAACTGGCATCATCAAATCCTTTCTGGCACAGAAGAAGCTTATTCGGCCCATCAAGTCTGGATCAGTTTTTACTGCATGGGAAAAGATCCTTTGGCCTACTGTAATCATGTTGGTCATCAAGCATCTATCTGTTCCAATCCCATTTTCCAGCACTTGCCCCATAGCCTTGTATGTTATGACATTTTAAGTGCTCATCTAAATATTTCTTAGTGTCTTGATGGCTTCTGCTTCTACCATCATTTTAGTCAGTGAGTTCCAGATATCCAGTGCCCTCTGGGTGAAAAACCTTTTCCTCAAATCCCTTCTAAACTTCCTGCTCCTTACCTTAAAATGGTGCTGCCTGGATATTGACCCCTCTACTATGGGAAAGTTTCTTCTTATCTTCCCTGTCTATGCACCTTATAACTTTGTGCACCTTAATCAGGTCCCCCTTCAGCCTTCTCTACTCTAAAGAAAACAACCCCAGCTTATTTGGACTCTTCTTGTAGCTGAAACACTTCAGACCGGGCAACAACTGGCGAATCCCCTCCTTGCCCTCTTTAGTGCAATCACATTCTTCCTATGCTATGGTGCTCAGAAGTGCATACAGTGCTCCACCTGTGGCCTAACTAATATAGAACATAGAACAATACAGCACAGGAACGGGCCCTTTGGTCTACTACGTTGTGCCGAACATAATGCCAAATTAAACTAATCCCTTCTGCCTGCTGTTGGTCCATATCCCTCCATTCTTTGCATATTCATGTGCTTATCTAAAAGTCTCTTAACCACCCCTATTGTATCTGCCTACACCACCACCCTTGGCTATGCATTCCAAATTCCTACCACTCTCTATGTGAACAAAACTTGCCCCTCACATCTCCTTTGAACTTTCCCTCTCTCACCTTAAATGCATGCCCCCTAAACATTTCAACTCTGGGAAAATGATTCTGACTGTCAAACTTATCTATGCATCTCATTATGTTATAGACTTCTATCAAGTCTCCCCTCAGCCCCTGCCATTCCAGAGAAAACAACGTGAGTTTTTCTAGCCTCTCTCTATAGTTAGTTCATACTCTCTAATCCGGTCAGCATTCTCACAAACCTCTTCTGCACCCTCTCCAAAGCCTCCACAACCTTCTTGTAACGTGGCAACCAAAATTGTATGCAATACTCTAAGTGCAGCCTAACCAAAGTCTTATAAAGCTGCAATATGACATCCTGACTCTTGTACTCAATTCCCCAACTAACAAAGGCAAGCATACCATACACCTTCTTTACCAGCCGATCGACTTGTGGGGAGTTTTGGACTTGAACCCAAAATCCCTCAGTACATCAATGCTGTTTAGAGCCCTGATGTTTACTGCATACTTTTCCTTAACACTTGATCTCCCAAAGTGCAGCACCTCACACTTATCTGGATTAAACTCCATCTGCCATTTCTCTGCCCATATCTGCAACTGATCTATATCCTGCTAAAATCCTCTGAAAACCATCTACTCTACCCAAAACTATCCTAATCGCTATATCATCTGAAACTTACTAATCCACCCATCTACATTTTCATCTAAGTCACTCATATATATCATAAACAGCAGCTGTCCCAATCCAGATCCCTATGGAACACCACCAGTCATGGACCTCCAGTCTGAAAAATACCCTTCCACCACTCTGCTTTCTGTGGGCAAGCCAATTCTGAATCCACACACTCAAGTCACTATGGATCCCATACATTTTAATCTTCTGGATGAGCCTACTATGAGGAACCTGACCTTGTTGAAAGCCTTACTAAAATCCATGTGGACAACATCCATTGCTCTACCCTCATCGATCACCACTGTCACCTCCTCGTAAAATTCAGTCAAGTCAGTATGACATGACCTGCCCTGCACAAAACCCTGCTGACTGTCCCTAATTAGGCCATACTGTTCCAAATGCTTGTAATTCCTATCCCTAAGAATTCTCTCTAATAGCTTTCCAACCATTGATGTAAGACTCACCGGTCTATGATTTCCTAGATTGTCCCTATTTCTCTTCTTGAATACAGGAACAGCATTAGCTGCTCATCTTGCACTGTGTTATCACAATGTCCTTGCTGTTGTATTCGATGCCTTGATTAATAAAGGCATGTATCCATTTGACTTCTTAACCACCTTCTCTACGCAATAAGCCCACTTTTTCTCCAGGTAGCAACAACCTTCATCAAAACATTCAATCTCATTTCTTTCTACAAATTGTGAAGGAAAGCTCTAGATGTTAATAGGCTCTTTAATGGCAATTTATTCCCTGATAACCACTATTGTTAACAGGACCCTCAGAAATGTTGCAGATCCCAGCAAAACAACAGATGCCAACTTTAACTATCTTCAGCCTATTGTTTTGGAATGTGCTGAAAACATTTTAATAAAACAGACATGGATATACACCTCAACAACCTAGATCAACAAAAAATGCAGTCTAATAGATGAAACTAAACTGAGTTTGGAATTAACAGGTTAAAAATTTTATTATCCTTATGTACAATATAAATCCTTAAATACTCCGTAAAGAGGAAGCACAAACATTAATCATATGATATTACATCAAATCTTAATCCTATATAAACACATACATATAGGAAGAGAGTCTCTTTTAGAAGTAACTACCAATCTTATGTCTCCTAAAGAGGATTACACGTTAGAAGAACAAAGTCCACGAAAAACACCAACAGAATGAGAATACAAGTTCTCAGATAGCAATATGTCCTTGTCTGATGATATACCTGTTAATGTCATAATTCAGTAAAGAGTAAATTACATTGTGTAAGAGATTGCAGATTTATTGGTGGTGATATTGGTGTAATAAATCAGTGATGAGCAGATAATGTCTGAAAAGCCTATATTTAAAAGGAAGACAAAATCCCCAAATCTTTCTCGCATAGCCAGCTGCTGTGGACAGTTTTCTGTACCCTTCATGCAGGTGAGAAATCATTACTCACTGATTTTTAAAATTATTTTCATTTGCTTTTTATCTCCTAGACTCGAATCTCCTTATATCTATTTTATAATACACTGAGTATTCAGACTCTAAAATGGGTCATTAACTTTCTCCCTGAGCCTGATAATGATCCAGGTGAGCTGACTGTTTTGAGATGAAGAAGGAACTGATGGTGATTTACTTTCTCTCTTGAGGGATGCAATCCCTTTGTCTATGCTTTGGAAACTTCTGGTGCTTGTAGATTTTCATCCTGTGAGAAAATCTATCAGACAATCCCTGAAAATCTATCAGAGTTCTAAAATACTAAACCAAAAAGGAGTTAAGTTTAATTCATGTGATGAATATACTATTTCTTCAATCTGCAAATAATAATCAATTCATCTATCATGGAAATTACATATACTTTACCTCTATTACATTTGAAAATCTTTGTTCCTAGATGGCTCTGAACACATAAGGTTATACAGACAAGCCAATCAGGCATTCAAATTGAATGTTGCAAAGCATTTTGGAGAGAATCAGTTCAGAAATACTGGAAGACTGCAAGAAATCAAGTAAGGTGGATCGGTGGCATGTTCTTTACTTTGTATTATACAAGGTTGCTCTGTTTGAATGAAGTGAGACTGACCATAATTAACCTCTTTTGCTGATGTTTGTTTTACACGTGTAAAACAGCTAAGAGATTTATAACAGGTCTCATCTCTCATCAAAGATTCTCTGGTTGGGTCTTTGAAGAGACTGACGAGTGTGTTCAAAAGATATACAGTAAAACACCTGATTCAGATCACAAAGGGATACTACTGATATACTCTGTGTCCTGACACAGCACAAGCAGATATGGAGCAGCACAAGTCCCATGACGACAAAATGCTCGGGCACTTAGGAGAGTAATTGATGGCAGTGAACTCAAGATGATAGTGAAGGCAGGGCTAAGCTTGCAATTATTATGAAGGAGGATGGCCTGAATTCAGAATATTTGAAGAAGCTGTTTCTATGTGTAATTTAAGCAACTTAGTTTAAATGTGTAATTTAGAAACTTATTTAATGAAATAAAACTTGAACCAAACAACTGAGAATGTTGCTAGTTTGGAGGTTAAGTGTAGATAGAGTGGACATCATTGTTGACTGAGACCATCCATGCTGCTACTGTATTATCATTTTCTTCCTCTCCACTTTGCATAACCTTCATCAAAATTTGTATCAGAACCTCTGCAACTCTAAACTTCCTCTTTCTTTCCTTCCAAACTTCCCCATGACTGAGACTCATCTTCTTATCCTTTGATGTCTTCTTATGCAACTCCTGGTCACTCAAAACACTGAACTTCTGGACCTCACTAAAACACAGATGGCTCTTTAATCACCCATCAAGCCCATTCCTTTGACAATACATTCAGTGCCATTTTCAAAAACCCTACTTTGTTCCATTGATCCTCTCCAACTACTCTCCCATTTAGGATCTCCTTTTTCTGAGGTCATCTACATTATGTTCCCTTCATAAATTCATGCCTATCTCCCTAATTTCCCCAGGCAAATCTATCCTCCTTCCCCATCTCCTCCCTCCTATCCTCCCCCCCATCCGTCTCATTGCACCAAGAGTACTCCAGCTAATATCACAAATAAAATCTGAAATGAGCAGAGCACATTATTTTTCATTATGCATCTGATGCCATCCACAGTCCTCAGTGTGGTTAATGATGCCATCCTTCCAATTGTTCAGCTCCATAGGCTGCTTTACATTCACATTTATCTATCACATCTGTAGCAATGGCTGCCATTCCTCATCCTGCCAAGTCACCTCCCAAATCCCTCAAGGGTCTGTGGCTGCCTCCTCCTGTGCCTATTTATGATATCAGCAGTTATCACAGCATTAGCTACTGCATGTATCCTTGGTGGCTCCCTACTTTATCACTGTCAATGGACCACATGACTGCCTCTCAGACTGCCTTTTCAATATCTAACAAACAACTGAACATTGGGATGATTGAAGCCATCACTTCTAGTATACTCAGTTCTCTGACCAATGAATCTATTCCTTTCTGTGGTCACTTGCTGAGGCAGAGGCTGTCCGTATCCTGTTAATTTTTTGATGATTTACCTACTCATCACCCAGAAGCTTTAGTTTCACTTCCATGATATCATTTGCCTCTGACTGTACAAACTCACCAAGTATCCAGAACTCATCAACACAATTCAACACATAAAGCTGTGAAATTCTGTTCAATCAATTTAATACACTGTTGGCTAGAAATCAATTGGTATTCTACTGTCCTTCATTGAAAAGAAGTTCCAAATGTAACCTGGCCAGGAGTTGATATTTAAGGCTTTTTGAAGGGATGGATATAAATGGAAAACCTGGGATGGTAATAACTATACCCTCATTAGTGACGCGCCCGCAAATCAAAACTATCTTTGACATTGCTACCAAAACTGAAATGAGGAGAAATTTCTCCTCTCAGAAGGTTGTGAGTCTTTGGAACTCCTTGCTACAGAGAGCTGTGGGAACATAGTCCTTGTGTGTGTATATAAGGCTGAGAGAGATAGAGTCTTGTTCTGTCAGAGAATCAAGGGTTAAAAGGAAAGGGCAGGAAAGTGGATGTGAGGAATGTCAGATCAGCCATGATCCTATTGAATGGTGGAGCAGATTCAAAGGGCTGAATGGCCTATTCCTGCTCCTATTTCTTACTGGTCTTATCGCCTTATCTGAGTTGCAAACCTCTGCTGAGATCTTTCAATGTCACGCAGATGATGGTGAAACTCACTCACTCAAATGAGATAATCACATAAATGGCCATTTTTATTTATTTATACAGTTCCTCCAGTGTTTCTGCTGAACTTAGAATCATAGAATCATACAGCATGGAAACATACCCTTCAGTCCAATGTGTTCATGTCGACCAGCTTTCCTAAACTGCACTAGTCCCATTTATCTGCGGTTGTTCCATATCCCTCTAAATATTTCCTATCCATGTACCATCCAAATGTCTTTTAAATGTTATAATTGTACTCACCTCTATCACTTTCTCTTCATTTCATACTTGCACCACCTTCTGTGTGAAAAAGACCCCTCAGGTCCATTTTAAATATTTCCCCCTCTCACCTTAAACTTGTGCTTTCTATTTTGGACTCCCCTACACTGGGGTAAAGACCCTGGTTATTAACCTCATCTATGACTGTCATGATTTTACAAACATCTATAAGATCAATGCTCAGCTGCCTACACTCCAGGGAGAAATGTCCCAGCCTATCCTGACTCTCCTTATAACTCAAACCTTCCAGTCTCGGTAGCATCCCCGTAAATCCTTTTGCACCCTTTCCAGGTTACTAATATCCTTCTGAAAGTAGAGTGACCAGAACTGTATGCAATATTCCAGATGTGGCCTTACCAATGCTTTGCACAGCCATAACATGACATTCCAACTCCTGAACACAATACTCTGACCAATGAAGGCAAATATACCTAACACCTTCTTCACCGCCTCGTTCACCTGTGATTCCACTTTCAAGAAACTATGTACTTGAACCTCTAGGTGTCTCTGTTTGACAGCGCTCCCCAGTGTCCTACCATTAACTGTTCTATTTCACCTGCCCTGGTTTATTTCACCAAAATTCAACATTTCACATTTATCTAAATTAAAGTCCATCTGCTATCCCTCAGCTCGCTGGTGTCAATTTGTTGACATCTGCAAAGTTACTAACCATGTCTCCCATATTCTCACCCAAATTGTTAATATAAATGATGAAAAACAGTGGACCCAGTATTGATACTTGTGGTATACCGCTGGTCGCATAGGACTGAACAACAACCCTACTGTCAAGCAACTTTTGTATCCAATTGACTAGCTCTCTCCCTGGATCCCATGTGATCTAATCCTACTAACTAGTCTACCATGTGGAACCTTGTCGAAAGCCTTGCTAAAGTTCCTGTAGATAATGTCTACAATTCTGCCTTCATCTATCTTCTTGATCACCTCTTCAAAAATCCCAACCATGTTTGTGAGACACGATTTTCCATGTACAAAGCCATGTCCCTAATCAGTTCTTGCCTTTCCAAAACCATGTAGATCCTGTCTCTCAGGATTCCCTCCTACAACTTACCCTCACTGACATCAGGCTCATCAGTATGTAGTTCCCTGGCTTTTCTTTGCAGCCTTTCTTAAATAATAGCACAACATTAGCTACCCTCCAGTCTTCTGGCACTTCAGCTGTGGTTATCGATGATACAAATATCTCTGCTGGGGCCCTTGCAATTTTTTCCTGAACCTCCCACAATGTCCTGGGATACACTTGATCAGGTCCCAGGGATCTAACTACCTTTATCCTCTTCTGCAATGTGGATTCTTTTCAAGACTATTTATTTCCCCAAGTTCTCTAGCTTCCATGTCTTCTCCACAATAAATACTGACATGAAACATTTGTTTAGGATCTCACCCATCTCCTGCAGTTCCAAAAATAGATGGCCTCATTGATCTTTAAGGGGCCCTATTCTCACCCTAGTCACTCTTTTGCCCTTCATATACTTGTAGAATCTCTTTGAATTATCTCTAATCTTATCGGACAAAGCTATCTCATGTTCCTTTTTGCCCTCCTGATTTCCCTCTTTAGTGTACTCCTATACTTCCTATACTTCTCAAGGGATTCACTTGATCCCAGTTGTTGATACCTGATTTTTATGCCTTGTTCTTTTTCTTGACCAGAGAATCAATATCTTGAGTTATCCAGTGTTCTCTATGCCTGACAGACTTGCCCTTCACACTAGCAGGAACCTGGTCTCCCTGAATTTTAGCTATCTTGCTTTTGAAAGCCTCCCACTTGCCAGATATCCCTTTAACTGCGAACAGCCTCCCCCAATCAACATTTGAAAGTTCCTGTCTAATATCATCAGAATTAGCCTTGTCCCAATTTAGAACTTTAACTTGTGGAACTGTAACTTTATCCTTTCCCATAGCTATTTTAAGACTAATGGAATAATAGTCACTGGTCCCAAAGTGTCTCCCGAACACCTCAGTCACTAGGCGTGTCTGATTTTCCAAGAGGACATCAAGTTTTACCCCTTCTCTAGCAGGGTCATTTACATATTGATTAAGAAAGTTTTATTGAACACACTACAGTAGTATCCCTGTATCCGGGGATACGGTTTGCATGATTTCAGTTATCTGCAGTTTACTGTAGCCTGAAAATATTACATGGTACATTCCAGAAATAATTCTGGGGGCTGCCAGGGAGGTACGTTTTCCATTTAAATGATAGGGCTCGCTACTATCCATAGTTTTGGGCATCCACGGTAGGTCTTGGAACGTATTACCTGCAGATATGGGTGTCCCCTCTATCACAAATTCCTCCCCGTTCAAGCCCTTAACACTATGGCAGTCCCAGTCTATGTTTGGAAAGTTAAAATTCCCTACAATTTCAACCTTCTTACAGCTAGCTGCTATCTCCCTACATATTTGGTCCTCTATTTCTGGCTGTCTATTGCAGAGCCTATAGTACAATCCCATGAAAATGATCAGCCCCTTCTTGTTTCTCAGTTCCACCCATATAGCTTCAGTGGATGAATCCCCACGAATATCCTCTCTAAGTTCTGCCGTGATGTTTTCCCTAATTAAATATGTCACTCCCCCTCCTCTTTTGTTTCCTGTTCTATCCTTCCTATTGCATCTATACCTTGAAACATTAAACTGCCAGACCTGAGCTGTATTTCAGTAATAGCTATGAAATCCCAGTCCCATATTCCCATCCATGCCTTGAGTTCATCTGCCTTGTCTATCAGGCCTCTTGCATTGAAATAAATGCAGTTTAATTCATCAGTCTCCCTCATTCCCTGCCATGTTCTTGCCTGCCTGGTCTATTTAACTTGCTCTCTTTTACTTCTCTACTAGCCTCAACTTCCTCTTTTGTCTCACTACAGTTTAGGATCCCACCCACTATTTTAAAGCCTCCCTAGTAGCTCGAGCAAACGTCCCCGCCAGGATATTGGACCCCCTCCAGTTCAGGTGCAACCCGCCCTCTTGTACAGGTCACTTCTGACACAGAAGAGATTCCACTGATCCAAAATCTGAATCCCTGTCCCATACATCAGTGCTTTAGCCACGTATTCATCTGTCATCAGCAGCACGTGGCACTGGGAGTAATCCAGAGATTTCTCCTCTTGATGCCCAATTTTTTAACCTCCTGCCTAACTCCCTATATTCATTCTGTAGGACCTCATCCCTTTTTCTACCTATGTTGTTGATATCAATGTGTATAACGACCTCCAGCTGCTCATGTTCCCTTTTGAGAGTCTGCCCCGCACCCCCCCTCCAACTTTTTCCAAAATGGTATACTTGCTTGAGAGGGAGGTAGCTACAGGAGTTTCCTACATTACCTCTCCTGGCCTTCTTAGAAACCAGCGTTCTTAACTGGTCTGGCTTACATGTGACCCCAGGCCCACAGCAATGTGGTTGATTCTTAACTGACCTCTGAAATGGCCTAGCTAGCCACTCAGCTGTAACAATTGATAGAAAGTCACAAAAACATAACTGGAAACAAAAAAAACCGCTAATGCAGGCCTGTTAGCACTACAAAGCCCTCCTCACTAACAGTGAGGGGCAAAGGACAAAATCAGGAGAGCTATCTCACAGACTCATCAAACAACAGCCTGACGTAGTCACGCTCACGGAATCATACCTTACCTACAATGTCCCAGACACCACTAACACCATCCCTGGATATGTCCTGTCCCACCAGTAGGACACACCCAGCAGAGGTAGCAGCACAGTCGTTTATAGTCAGGTGGGAGTTACCCTGATAATTCTCAACATAAAATCTTATGGCATCCAGTCAAATATAGCAAGGAAATTGACCAATTGCCACATTCCGCCCACTTCACCTCAGTCCCTATGCCTCAGCTGATGAACCAGTTGTCCTCCAAATAGAGCTGCATCAGTTCAAGGAAATTGCTCACGACCACCAAGGGTAACTAGGGATGGGCAATAAATGTTAGTGATGCCCACACTCCAGGGATAAAAAAAACAATTCTCAAAACCAATAGCAACCCATATACTCTTCCTTCTAATATCAAGTAATCAATCAAAGTAAGTAAAATTAAAACTGACTCATGATTCAGTACATTGCTATAAACAGGGGAAATTATTCACTCTTAGTAAATTATTTTCATGTTTTAATCCTGCAAATGCATTCCATTTGCTCTTTGAGGTCCATACAACAGAATTTTGTCTTTTTATAGTTTTTCTACTGCTCTGTCTTCAGTCAAATTCAACTGACATACTCTGTTCAATTTTGAAGGTAAGTGGATTACCTCCCAGATATTTGTCAACTTCACTCAATTTGAAAGATCTAAGGAATGCATTCAGTATCCGTGCATTTGTTAATTTGAGATTTTATTGAACTTTCAGATCGTTACCACAAAGGGGCGCCATGACAATTTCTTACACACTGAAAGTTGCAGATGCTCGATTTGCTGGATTCTCTAAACTTCTCTTTCGATGGAAAGGAAGTATTTACAAACTGTTGTACAAGGAATTCATTGTGTTCATCATTTTATATTCAGTATTCAGTGTTACGTACAGGTAAAAGACATCTTTGCTTTGCTTTGTAATTTTATACTCCTCCCCACTGAAGTTTCCTCTTGGTCCGAAGTTTCCATTTTCAGTTTAGGGTCCCATTTCCTTTAAAAACCATTTACATCACATCCCCTTCCAAGTACCCACAACTCCACTCCAAACATTGTTTCTTTTTCTAATTACTTGACCTTGTTGTCACCTCGCAGACCCATATTCATCTTTCCCGCAACCCTTCATTTAAATCCCTCCAATTAAGTTGCCACGTTTCAAGCCAATATTCTAAATGTTATTCTGTGCCCATCTATCATACCTGTCATTGCTTGGGCTCTTTGCACAGCAGTGTCCTGGTGATGAAAGGGATGATAATGCAGGGCAGATAGAGTTGTGCTAAACTAATTTTTAGTCAATGTTGTTCCATGTATAAATTTTCATACCACAACCACCTTTATGACATCCACTGTGATGGTGAATACTATTGAACCTTGACTTTGCAACCACTTTTAACATAGTCACCTCCAACCCTTATCACCCTCCTCCAAATGATCTCCTTCTTGGTGGAACTGCCATTGACTCTGACATATAAAAGTGTTGGCTGCCCTTTTCCAGCAATGTTTGCTGTACATAGCTCTGCACCAACTTTGGGAGTTCTACAAGAATTCCTCATGTAGAATGCCTACTTCTTCTATCGTGAGACCCACCACCGTGTTTATAATAGCTCATCTACTCCTGAAAGCCTGGTCCATGTCTTTGCCACCTCGAGACTCCCATTATCCTGATGCTTTCCTGTTTGCCAACCCTCCAACTTCCATAAATTCCAGTTCATCCAAAACTCTGCCATGCATCCTGATGCACACCAAGTTCCACTCCGGGTGCTCCGGTTTCCTCCTACAGTCCAAAAATGTGCAGGATAGGTGAGTTGGCCATGCTAAATTGCCTGTAGTGTTAGGTGAAGGGGTAAGTGTAGGGGAATAGGGATGGGTGGGTCGCTCTTCAGAAGGTCGGCATGGACTGGTTGGGCCGAAGGGCCTGTTTCCACACTGTAAGTAATCTAATCTAATCTAATCTAAACAAGTATGGTACTACAGTCACAGGCTTCATTAGTAAGTGTGTAAAAGATTGGATGCTGAAGAAGTTAATCCAAATGTTCCTCAACGGGAAACTATGGATGAACCAGGAGATCCACTCCTTACTGAAGTCCAAGACTGAGGCATTCAGTTCATCCCACCCTGACCAGTACAGGAAATCCAGATATGACCTTCGTAAGGCCATTATAGACACTAAGAAGTAATGCCAAATTAAGCTTGAGACCCAGACTGACTACACTACAAAGCAAAGTTAAACAGAATCACGGGCAACAGTAAATCCCCACCTGACAAGCTCAATGCATTCTACGCTCACTTTGAGTGAAGTGAAATGATGTCACCTCCCCCAACAGCCTCAGATGCACCTGTACCCATGGTTACCGAGGAAGATGTCAGATCAGCCTTATTGAGAGTGAACCCAGAGAAAGTGACTGGCAGTGACTGAAAGTGACTGGCACTTCCCTCAGTCTCCAAGATGCCCACTTACAAATGCCTCTTCAACACCAAGAATGGATTTTAATCTTCTAGAGTCAGATTTGTGTTTTTTGTAGTGAATCCAACAGGACTGCAGCGGGATCCTAGCAAATTAAGATAAACCAAGTCGCTGCTGATTCACTTTGTGTTTGGTCAGTTCACTAATGAAGATAGAAACTTGGAGAATACCATTGAATTTCAAGATCAATATTTTCTCAATGTCACTTCACTCAGCAGATGCCTCTCATTGACTACAACTACATATTCTCAATCTCTGTCAATTGTGTGCAGTCCATTCTTATCTGAGTGAGCTGAACAGTACAGACTCTCCTTTTACCTTGGTGTACTGGTTCCCACGTTGTGATTTCCAGTTTTTCCAGTCTTCGTCCAATTTTGAATCAAATGTGTCTGTTGAGACTGCAGCCAGAATAGATACCTCCACACTGCACAGAAACAGCCAGACGTTCATGATGCACAACCTAATAGGCAAGACCAGTGGGTTTTAGCCAGGGAGTGGGCAACTTTCAAGTTAGCTGTTTCCTTATTCTGAGAAGAAACAATACACATTGTACAAATAATACAAACAATAAAACAAACAACATTTCATCCAATGCTGAAAGTTTAATGTAATTCACCTTCACGAGACATCGTCTGTGGACTGGAATCTTCCAGCACTAGATTGATCAAATTAATGACGTACCAAATTGAAAACCAAATATTGGAAACAACACAGTATGATGAAATTGTACTTTTCCATAAACTGCCTCCGTGTGATGAACGTTATTTGAGTCACGGTCCACAGTTCATGTCGTGATAATTATATTGCAATAAGTTCTTAGAAGGTTTGACTGTGGGATTAGCAACAGGAAAAGATGTAAATGTATCAGTATCTACTGTCACTTTAGACAATGCAAAAAGCATCCGAAGACTACATGTAAACCGCGAGTTGAAAGCGAAGGAAGAAATTGAAACAAATTCAATCAAAATGAAAGATACAGGTAAAACAAATCAAACCGAAAAAGCTCGTATGTCCTCAGTAAAAAGATAGAATTAATAGTTCCCAAATTGAATGTGTGCAGCATTTTAAAAATGTTGATGTCAAAAGTCACAAAGAAATGGATATGACATGAAAGTTGTTTTAGAGATGTGTTTCCAAAATGATCACGGCAGGGAACATTCAATTGAGTATTCAAGAATCCTTCATGTTTATGAAGTCAACGAACAAAGCGGAGGGAATTTAGCCAACTAGATTTTTAATCTTCAATGTGAAAAGGGGAAATTGAAACGAGAGGCAAGCGTTTGTTTTTTTTTACACAGAGTCTGGTACATGCCTGGAAAATGCTGTCAGTTGATGTGCTAGAAGTAGATGCAATGTCGAAGTTAAGAGACATTTTGACAGACACATGAACAGGCAGGATATGGAGGGTCACATAACATGTGAAATCAGATGAGGTTAAATTAGAAAATCATCATGGTAGGCGCATGCATGGTGGTCTGAAAGGCCAGTTTATTTGCTGTACTGTTTCAAGTTTAAAACATCGGATATCAGTGAAATAGTGAAAAGTGGTTTTGTGGATGTTTATGTGTGGTGATGAGAAAGGAAAATAAGTCTCTGTTTGGTCTCATTCATGTGTTTTTTAAGAGTGTAGATGGAGAGCACACACACCAACGAACAGTGGGACTTTGTAAGAAAGGTACCGAATTAGTCATTACAATAATAAATTTCACGTTGATTGGATGAATCAAATTGAGAAATACAGCCTTGCGGTTGAATTCATGGGGTGTAACTATAAGAGTTTTTTCGAAGAATACGTTCTAGAATCAACTGGAGAACAAGCTATTTTCGTCCTTGTATGTACGAAACGCGACAGGATCATCAATAATAATATCGTAAATGATTCGTTCAACAAAAGTGGTCACAGCTTTCCGGAATTTCATACGTAATGTAAAATTGAAAATCTTGGATATCAAGGTAGTGCCTTAATTGAAGGAAGATCAAGCACAAGGAGATGATGACAGCGTTTACCTGAGTGGGAAATGTAAAAAATGGTGAGAGGGAAAAGACTGGATTAACAGCGGGATACAGTTAAGGTAATATTTCGGTGTTCTTCTCAAGGAACTATTCGATAATGCAGAATGTAAGAGAAGAATGTACCATTTATGGATAACTACCAAGTTCAAGGCGAGTCTAAAGATATTGATCATCATCGATTAGGACATTAAAAAAAGTAGAAACTGACAGATGACAAACAGAGATGAAGAGAACAAGAATATGAATGTTAATGACAAATAGAGAAAAGAAACTGAAAGCAAGGACTTTTATCCTTATTTAAATGAAGAAGCTAGCTGAAATATTGATTATTTCCATGGTGAGATTTGCGTATGGATAACGGGAAAGAAGAAAGTTGCAAGAGAGTTTGAACAAATATGCAGTTTCATGTTAAAAAGACTGAAACAAAAAGATTCAGAATCAAGAGGTAAAGGGAGGGAACTACCTTGATCGCTGAAGGAACAATTACTCAGAAAGCAAATGAGATTAAAGTCTGACATTCACTTGCATCTGAATGATTAGACCTAAACGTTATAAATATAGTTACTGCAGTGATAATTGCTCCGATAGTGGCAATATTACTGTGGTTCAGGAATTGTTTTCGCTACGGGAAATCTGCAAATAGGGCAACCCACAAAAAGGAAGAGAATAGCAAATTGGAAGATTTATGCAAGTTAGGAAATATGATGTCATTGGCGAAAATCGAACAAAAAGTAACGACTGTTACAGCACAGCAACAGGCCTATCGGCCCTACAAGCCTGTGTTGACACATATTGCCCGTCACCAATGAACTGTCTTCAATTAGAGGAGACAGTCAACCTCCGTTCCTATTCTTGTTTTCTACCAGGTACTGCCATTGTGTCTGCTTCCAGCAACTCTTTCGGAATGCGCTCTCAGCACTCATCACTTTTTGTGAAATACTTGCCTCTTTTAAAATGCACGCCCGCTCCGCATGTTTCCCTGAGTAACTGACCCCTCCCCCCTGGGAAAAAGGTCTCCTAGTCACCATTCGATCCATGCCATCCATGTCCTATTATCTGACAGGTCACCCCCAAAAAGCAAACCCAGTCTCCGTGATAATGAATATAACACATAGAAAATTACAGGACAGCACGGACCCTTCGGCCCTCGTTGCAGCGACCTGTGGAATAAAAGTAAAACACATCTACCCTACACAATAATGCATTCATCCGTACGTTTTTCAAATGACCATTTAAATGCCCTTAACGCTGGCGGGTCAGCTGCTGTCGTAAGCAGTACATTCCCCACCTTTACTACTGTCTCAGAAAAGGAACTACCTCTCTCATTCGTCCTCTCTCTAAGGTACAGCCCCACAATTTAAAGATGTCCCGTCGTGCTAGCCATTTGAGTAATAAAGGCTGTCAGTCTCCACTCTGCCTACCTCTCTGACTATCTCTTATGTCTCAATTAAGTCACCTCTCAACATTCTTTTCTCTGACAAAACAGCCTCAATTGCCTCAACCTTTCATCATAAGACGTTCCATCCAGACCAGGCAACACTCACATAAATCTCGTCGAAAGCCTCTCCAAAGCTTAAACACTTTTCCTCCAATTCAGTGAGAAGAACTGTACGCAATATTCGAAATGAGGACACACCACAATTTTGTACAGCTGCAACATTTCCTCTTGGCTACGAAACTCAATTCCTCTGCCAATAAAAGTGAACACAGCCCGTATGCCTTATCAACAAATTTCTTAACCTGCATAGCTATTTTAACGGATCTCTGTACATGGACACCGAGATCTCTCTGCTCATCTACACTTGCAGGAATCTTATCATTCGCCAAGTAAATTTATTCCTGTTACCCCTCATACTTTTGCGCGTTGACTAACATTTGGCTCCGCAGCCCATTTCTGCAGATTATCTTTCTCCCTCCGTACCTTGTAATATACATGAGCACTATCCACAACTCCAGCGACCTTAATGTCACTCGCAAATTTACTATCATATGCTTGTCCGCTGTCATCCAGATTATGTCCAAAAATAACAAACAGCAGTGTCCCCAAAACAGATCCTTGCATTACACCACTACTAACGGAATCCCAGTAAGCACATTTCCCAACAACCGCCTCCCTCTATCTTCTCCTAACGAGCCAATCTCTGATCTAAACCACGAAATCATGCTGAATCACATGCCTCAGTACTTTCTGGAATAGCCAGGCGTGGGGAACCTTATCAAAAGACTTACTGAATTCCATGTACACCACATAATCTCTTTACCCTCATCCAACTCGTTGGTCACCATCTTATAGAACTCAATACGTTTTGTGCGGAATGGATCTCCCCTGCACAAAACCATGTTGACTATCCCCAATCAACGGATTCGTCTCCAGATGATTATAAATCCTGTCGTTTATAAACTGTCCCAACATTTCACTCACAGGAAATGAAAGGCTCATTCGTCTATAATTATAAGAGTTGTCTCTACTTGCCTTCTTGACCAAGGGGAGAACATTTGCCATCCTCCAGTCTTCTGGCAGTATTCCCGTCGCCAATGAAACCTCCTCCTTGTTTCCCAGGATCCGAGGATAAATCCTATCCAATCCAGGGGGCGTATTTATTTTCACACTTCCACAATTGCGACACCACCTACTTGTGAACCTCAGTCCTATCTAGTCTCTTAACTTGCATTTCAGTATTCTCGACAGCCTTTCGCCATAGCCAAAATGTCCCCCATACCAGTCAACATGTTAGTAAACATTTTCTGTACACGCTCCATAGCATTGACATCCTTCTGGTAGTGTGGTGTACAGAAGTGTGAACATTATGCTGAGTGCGGCCTGAAGTAAATTCTGTAAAGCTGAAGCATAATCTCTCCACCCTTACATTTACTGCCCTTTCAATGAAGCCAAGCATGCGATATGCATTTCTCTAAATACCTATCGATATACGCTGCTGCCTTCCATGATCTGCGGACCCAGAAACCCAGATCTCTCTCCATACTAACTCTCCTAATGATTCTTCCATTCACTATATATTTTTCATCTGTACTTGAACTTCCCTAATGCATCAACTGACCTTTTTCGAACTCAACTCCACCTGCCATTTTTCTGCCCATGCAGTGACTGATTTATATCCTGCTGTCTACTCCGAAGGTCATCCTCACTGTCCACAAAACCACCAATCCTTGTCGTCCATAAACTAACTAATTTGGCCAGCCATGTTTTCCTCCAAATCATTTATGTAGATCACAAACGACAGGTGTCAAACCACTGAATACTGTGGAATTTCACTTGTCAGAAGCCACAATTTTGAAATGAATTCTGATTAATTCCACAGCTATACTCTTCCTTGTTCGGGTAAGCAAGGTCTGTTTATATGTTGCCAGCTCACCCCTGAGACAATGTGACTTCACCTTTTATACCAATCTGCCAAGAGGGACCTTATCAAAACTTTTACAAAAGTTTTTGTCGACAGCATCAACTATTATTCCCTCATCAATTAACTTTCTCAAACCCTAAAAAAATCGACCACGTTCGTGAAGTGTGACCTTCCCAACATAAATATATTGAGTCTATCCTTCATAAGTCCATTTGCTTCTAAATGCCTACAGATCCTACCTCTGAGAATCTTTTCCCATCGTTTCTCTGCAAACAATGTGAGGCTCACAGGTCTGTAATTTCCATACATATCACTCTGACCTTCCTTAAACAGTGGGATAACAATGGCTACTCTCAACTCCATTGGATCCTCACCTGTTGCTTCCCCTGGTGGAATGCATGACAGCACAAATATTAAGTAAAGTCACAAAATGGCTAAGGACCATGGGTTTCCACTCTCTCAGTGGACGCAGATGGCATGTCATAGTTAAACATAGGGGTCACCATATCTCAGGAAAGGGCTTAGCTCAAGAATGTGGGACTTTCAAGGTAACCGTATGCGATATGGAAAGTAAAGAATAACAGCACCTTGAAAGATCACACTTTCAGCAAGGTCAATCAACGTCGTTTTCTGAAAGGAAATTCCATTTGTTCAAACGATTTTGAGGATATAACTCCAGGTTGGAAATCATAGGAAGCAGGATAGTATTGTGATTCGGTCGCTAAAAATGTTCAAAATTGTTAGAGATGAAAGATGCAAGAGCTCACACTGACAGAGTTGTATATCAGCGGAAATAGGGAGTTAGCGAACAAATAGCAGACAGAGAGTTGGGATGAACAGATAACTTCTAAGTTGGCAAATTGCAATGCGTGGAATGCCGCAGCAATTGAATATGGAACATCATCTGTCTATTAGCTATAACGGTAACATAATGAATGAACAGAGTCTTTAACAGCCAAATCTTACGAAATCTGCAATGTAAATTGGGAAGAGGACAAAAACTGCGTGCAAAGTCACGGAGAGAATTTCTCGGGAGACAGATATTTGGGAGGTGGAATAAAATATGGCAAAGTGGTCGATTCTCCATTTCGTTGAGTCAGCAGGAAAGCAGAACGTTATTAAATTGAGAGTAGAATGTAGTTGGACTCAGGGATGCAGGACAGCCCCAAATAAATTCTGAGGAAACTCAGAAAGTCTGCAGAATCTATGGAGTGAGAAACAGAGTGAATGTTTTGAGTCTAGTTTGACATTTTCAGAATTGAAAAGGGCTGGATCTCCATGCCGTGCAACAAAACATGCAGTCACAAAATTATGTGTATCGAAATTAATTTGACAATTGTTAGTCCATTTTGCCCATTTAATTTGAACAGTTCCCATAATTTACTGTTGCCTACTTCGAAACTTTCCTCAAATTTAGAAATTGTGCTTTTAATTACAAAGAACAATCTATTAAAATCAACGAGGATTAAGTGAGGACTGTAGATGCTGGAGATCACAGCTGAAAAATGTGTTGCTGGAAAAGCGATGCAGGTCAGGCAGCAGTCAAGGAGCAGGTGATTCTCCTTGGATGCTGACTGACCTGCTGCGCTTTTCCAGCAATACATTTTTGAGCAACAATCTGTTAAACCAAAACTTGAGTAAAATGGCCATCATCCTATTCTTTAATTCACATGACCTGAAGACCAGTGTTGGTTAGGTGGGCTTGGATCGGCGCAACATCGAGGGCCAAAGTTCCTGTACTGCGGTGTATTGTTCTCTGTTCTATGTTCTATGAGATCTTCATTTCACGCAGAGATCTCTGAATCAATCATTCTGTAGATTATATTTTCAATCAGAGTACAAGACTGTGGTGTAATTCTTATTCATGCCCAATTCTGCCTCACTGTTTCTGATTTCTCGTATTGTCAGAGATATAGACAGCAGGGGTATATACAATGTGTGCGTGAAGTCTTCAGTTCACATATGATGCGGGGCGAGAGAGGCACGTCAGTTGGAAGCTGGGTTTGAGGAATTGGCTCGCTGATGGGTTAAAGATTGGTGGGTGATGGCGAAGAGTATACAGTGTTATGGGTCCGTAAGTCAGGCTGAAAATGACGAGGAATGCTGCGAACTGCAACATTTGATGGTTATTGAGTGTTTAGGATTGTGACTTCAGGGGGTCATTTGTTTCACAGCGAGTCAGAGCGTTGTGTCAGTGTGAGAGATGGGGCGGGTGGTGCTGCGATTAGCTGCGGGAAGGATAGTTCTTTTGGATGGGTGGTTTTCTAATTTGGTAGATGACACAAATTTAGGAGTGCAGTGGAGAGTGAAGACTATCCCACAGTAAATGGGACGTTGATCAGATGAATCAATGAGCCGAAAATGACACATGGATTTTAATTTCGGTAAATGTGAAGTGTTGTATTTTATTAAGGCAATTGAGGGCAGGGCTTATACACTAAATAATATACCCTGGGGAGCGTTGTTGAACCAAGAGACCTATGGGTGCAGATGTAGAGTTCCTTGAAAGTGGAGTCACCAGCAGACAGGATGGTCAATGAATCACCAACATGTACAGCATGGAAACTCGTCCGTCGGTCAACATTTCCATGCTGAGCAGGTAGCCTCAATTAATCGAGTTCCATTTGCCAGCACTGATGCATATCCTTCTAAACCCTTCCTATTCACACACCCATCCAGATATCTTCTAAATATTCTCATTGCACCAAACTCCACCACTGGTATTTGTGTTCATGCCTTCTCTAACATATGCAATACTCTATTACAGTCGTTAAACAAATCTCCCACCAAATAATTTCTGTCCATTAAAATTTCAAATCTTTGTTATCTTCATCTATGTCAACTCAGTATCATGATTTCCCTGACCAATATCCTCTTTCAGTGTTGGATTTATATGAATCCTTTCCAAACTGTGCCACCCTACCTCCTTTCCACTTTTGTTTGATGACTCATGAGATAGTCAGCTCCTATATTTGGTCACTCTGCAGTCATATCTATGTAAGCATAACTACACCATAACCGTTTATATGTATTTACACAACTGCTTAATTTACTTTACTGCAAATGCTCATCACAATAAACACAATGTCTTCACACTTGTCTTTTCAATGTTTTTCATCTGCTTAGCTTTACGTTGGCTGCTTTTGGTACCCCATGCATTTTCAGTTTTCCACTTTCGTGGACAACTGTTACATTTGAAATTTGGCTTCTTAATTTTGTAGACGTTCCTCACAATAATTGTACAGGACCAATTCCTCGTTCTGAATGAGTCATTGGTACGTACAACGAGAGTGTACTGCTGAAAAAGTACAGTCGCGCAGACTGCTGTCGAGGAGCAGGAGAATCGACGTGTCGGACACAAATCCCCAATCAGGAAATGTTCAGCACCACAATCTCGACTCTGGAAGCCAGCATCTACAGTCCTCACTTTGTCATGTTTGGTATTGAAATGTCAACTTCAAAATAATGACCCCTCCCCCCTTCCATTCTATGTTCCTTTTCTTACCTGAACAGCTTTCCTAATCCTTTCAATGGCTGGACAAGAGTCTGGACTCTTGCTCAATACTGCAGAAAAAACAACATTCAATACCCTTCACTGTACTGTTTCCTCATCCTATGTTTCATTATTCTTCTCCAGAAGGTAATGTCTTACTCAATTATGGGGCAGTGGTCCGTGAGGTCATCCATCCCTCAATCATCAAACTCCTCCAAAGAAGGTGGAAGAACCAAACATCTGCTGAATAACAGGAAAGGCGTTGTCTCCTCCACCTCTTCGGTCCCCAGAGCTATGCCACCTGCACCCTACCTCACATCATTATTGATCAAATTGGAAGACCATAACCTTAACACTGTTGCTGCCACCTCAAAGAAAGTATCAAATGTACATTGAAACCTCACTGGTGCACCGCATTGTCTTCATCTTGGTCAGTAACTTATGAACTCGAAGGAGAATATCTTCAAGATTAACTTATCCTTTATCCAATAGCCCGCATAAATCCCACACCCGACAGTCACCACACGTCACCTGTTCTGCCATTACCATTTCATGAAACTTCAATTTTTTAAAGTAATTGATAACGATAAAACTATGTACTCTCACTCAAAATTATTAATGCTCTGAATCATAAGAAAAGATAAGGGAAAAAGTATGAAAATATATCCTGGATTTTTTAAAGAAAAAGCAAGTGAACAATCGCCATTCACTCACGAACACATTTCTCTAAGATTCCATGTCATTTTTTCATAACTTCATGCTTTTGGGGTTTGGAAGTGTTCACAGAGCTGACTTTTTGATGGCTTTCTGAAAGTCAACTTTCAGCTCCTGTTCAGCTGCAGAGTGACAAATTAATAAAAGAAAGGATTGTCTAAAATCCCTCACTCACCGAAGTCTCCAATGTGCACTCGGTTTCAGATGTACTACACAACTTCTTTGGAGGACTACAGATTACATATGTAGGGAGATAAAAAGAGATCTATGAGTTCATTCCAAATTCCATTGGTATGTTTGCTGAATCGACACCATGGTTGAGCAGAAGTGATAAGTAACTAGTTAATATATTCACATTAAGTTTTTACAGTACATATGCCCACAAAAGTCACTGACCGTAGCCGATAAGCAGCATTTTTTAAATTCCACATCCTGCACAGACAACTGCAGAGAGATAGCAGCATTTTAGAACATAAGACGACTGTGTCACCAGGGATTTTTTTTCCACAGACCAAAGTGCCATCCTTGAAAGCCAGCAGCTCTTCAATACTCAGTGTGGCCAGATGAATGGTTTCTAAATTAAAAGGTGAAAGGAATGTTCTCTGTCTGGCCTGACAAGCTGGCAGTGTGACAAAGCAACTGAGTCAAATAACTAAGATTAATGAAAAACTCAACAATGCAAACATTCCACATGAAGTAATCAGAGCGATAAAAGTGATTTGATGACAGTATTCCTCTGGCGTGAATGTGAAAATATTGTATCTTCGATTTAACCACTATAACTTGTGAGATCTTTTCAATCTATGAATAAAGCCAACCAAGACCCACATGTTCGGAAGAAGGGTCACCGACCCCAAAATATTATCTTGCGTTTCTCTCCATAGATTCACTCAGACTTCGTGATGTTTTCCAGAAATTTCTGTTTGGGTTTCCACTGAAAACTGTGTTCACTTTCCCCTTTAACAGAATCTCTTCGTGTAATGCCACAGGCCTTTGAAAAGTGTAAGGTTGACTTTGAGCTGACTTGATATTTCTGATTCAGACAGCGTAAAATAAACTTTTCAGCAAAAAATGCCAATCACAAAAGATAATTTTGATACAGACAAAAACGTGAACACGCTTAGGACATTAAACGCCAAAGACTGATCTGTTGTGCAGTGCTACACTTACACATAGAGCAGAGTCATAAAGATTCTATTCTGAGTCTGTCATTGCGCTGTGCGTCTCGAGTTCATTCAAGCTCACCTTAAGAAAGTCAACGTTTTTTTATTACAACCCGAAAACTTATCAATACATCCACCTTGGGCAAATGAATGCCACTAGAAGCTGTATAATCGCATGGGTTGCAGCGTGCAGATGTCACCGCCGAGATTATGAATGTGAATAAGTTTGAAAAAGGACAGTGATCATTATTTGTGCGGAGGCACTGTCATTCTACAATGTCTTCATTTATTCAAAATGCGTATACTGCTGAAGGAATAATTGTTGTTTTGTTTTCTAGGTTTAATCAAAGTCATTTCTTACTTACAAATTTCAATTTCAATTTACAAATCATCATTCAAAAAACGCGGATAAATACTGTCGCTGTAAGAGCAGAACAGAGATTGGTAATGTTAAAACTATGAATGCACCCCCTGAGTCCCCAAAACCTGTCCACGATATAATAGGGACAAGTGAGCCTTATTGACGTATCATTCCCCACTTGTCCAGACAGGTGCAGTTCCAAATCCACTCAGCAGCACGATGGCACAATGGTTAGCACTGCTACCTCACAGCGCTCGGGGCCCGCCTTCACATTCCCGCCTCGGGAAAGGGCCCGTGTGGAGTTTGCGCATTTTTCCCGTGTCTCCGTGGGTTTCCTACGGGTTCTCCGGTTTCCTCCCACAGTCCTCCGATGTGCAGGTTAGCTGAATTGGCCATGCAAAATGACCGAAAGTGTTGGGTGAAGGGATAAGTTGAGGGTTGCTCTTTGGAGGGTTGGTGTTGGCTTGTTTGGCCGTAGGGCCTGTTTCCACACTGCATAACATCTAATCTGTAAACAAAAAAAGAAGCAGAGTTGTATGAAAAACGTAGATCTGGCTGCATCTGTACAGTGAAATCCATGTTATGTTTTTTGTGCGCCGTAACACGTTTTTAGAATCCACGGATATTTGACAATTTGCAACCATTCATGCAAAAGCAGCCTACTCAGTTGGCAACATTTCCACAAATATGCATGCCTTCCACCACCGATAGTCTGCAGCAGCAACATGTACTGTCTGCAAAATGCACTGCAGAAATTTGCCTGAGATCCTGGCACAATATATTCCAAACTGGACAACCACTTCCACATAGAAGGAATGGGCAGGAGATGTAGATGGATACAACCAATTGCAATTCACGTCCAAAGCACACAACAACCTGACTTGGAAATAATCATTGCTCCTTCAGGGTCACTGAGTTCAAAACCTGCATTACACTTCCTCATAGCATTGTGCGATTAACAAGGTCATCACCACCTCCTCATGTTTAAAAGAGGAGAGGACAATAAACATCAACCAAATCAATAAGTGCTCAATCCTGTGAATGAGTATTAAGGAAATAACAACTGGACTGAGACCCGATATTCACAGGACCTGCAAATGTTGCTTACCGTGACATTAAACAGAACTCTTTCCTCCTGTACTCCCTCACTGAATGATCACCGTATCCCAGAACATCTCATAATGCTGCAGTTGAACACAGCTGAAGCTGATTCAACCAGAGACGTAACATCCCTTAGACATAAATATCCACCCTGATCCAAACAAATCGTTCTTGAAAACAAAGATTCAAAACAGGAAAAGTGTCAAAAAGAAGATAATAATTACTATTGTTAAAAGTAGACAACTTTCATGGAAAATATCGACATGTAATCATGAGGCTACGTATGTTGAAGGATCCAGATTGAAACTTCCAGGTTAAATCTGTGCAGTATGACTCTGCGCAGTTTTGCGACCTGTTAGCTACTGTCAGTTAGTACAGAGTAGGAATGGCAGGATTTGGAACTCCATCACCTCCCAGATCAGGGGAAATGACAGAGCAGCCCGAGGCAAAAATCAGAAAAACCCCTCAACGAATCGGGGTTAGTTCGGGTGAGGATGCCTCACAACTCCTCTCTATCGTGGCTGGAGACACTTCAAATCACAAATCTCAAAGACACCATCACATGTTTCATTTGAAACACCATATTCTATTCCTGTCTGTCCTGTTCCATCTGTCTACCCATCACTGAAGTCCAAAAGGAAAATAATACCTTGCATGAGTAAACTCATCTTTGAGTGATCCTGTCCATCTAAGTACAGCTGTCCCTCAATCTCGTTGAGTTGTGAACTTGTGTCAGTGGTGCGACTTTATATCGACCCAGCTTCCAATATTAATCCATCCTTCAATTCTCTGATTGACAAATAGGACCAATTCTCTTATTAATGATCTCAAATGATGATGTGGAGGAGTTGATATTGAACTGGGGTGGACCAAGTTAAAAATTACACATCAGGTTAACGTCTGACAGATTAGATCTCTATAAACTGGCGTTATGTGCTTTTTAAGTATGCTCAAATCAGTTAGTGCAAGTCCTTGGGAGAGGTAGGTAAGAATTTTCCAACATTGTAAGCTTTAAAAGAACACTGTGTCCCAATGTGATCATATGATACGTCCACTTTTTTTATTAGCATCTTTAATTTCCACAAATGGTTTAACTCCCAGAATGTGCAAACAGGCCGTTTGGCCCAGGAAATCCACAACGACGCTATGAAGAGGAGCTCACCCAAACCAATTCCCCGACCACACATCATTTTGTCCGTTATGAATGCAATTAACTGACACATCGCTAAACTCTATTGCCAATTTAGCATAGCCGATTTACTGGACCTGCAAATTTTTGGAATATGGAAGGAAACTGAAGCACGCGGTAGAAACCAGACCAATGCGGGCAGAACGTGAAAGCTCCCCTGGCTGTAATCGAATAAGGATCACTGACGCTTGGAGACACCTTGCTAACCACTGAGCCACCAGGCCATCTCAAAAACCACTGCTGAAGAGGGAGGATCGTCAGCATTGCAAAGGGGAGATTGATCGGTGTGTAACCTAACTGTCAGCAACAAACATGTTTTTTTATGGATCCAAAAGTGGACTAAATCTCCTTCTACCCTGCATCAACCTTCAATTAGATCCCCCTGTGGATAAGGATGGTGTTACCAGGGGCAGCGTGACATCGCCATGCCGCAATTATGAGGACAGACCAAGTTCATAATGAACAGTGAACAACTTGGCATGTTTTCCAATTAATCATTCAATTTTAGCGACACTATCGGCAAAACAACCAATTGTTGCTGTTTCCAAACTGTCAGTAAAAGAAAACAAAAACCACCGAGCTGTTCTGATTCCATTTTCTAACATTTCATCCATATTCTTGTAAGCCTTGACATTATAATTACCAAGTGAAAATAAGGTTGGCTTCCAACTGAGCCCTGAAACTTCCTCTGAAACTGACCAACATTCAGACTACATTTCTGGAAACTTACACGAGAGGAATTGATTCCTTTTATAATCACCACGAATGAGACTCGCATTGGAGAAATAATTTCATACATCGTCTTAGAACTGATTGAATTGAAAATCCATCGGTTATAGAAGTGGGTTTTGAATCCATATTCCAAACTGATACTACCTGAGGTTTTTGGGTAATCAAAGATGGAGGGCGAGAGAATTTGTGATTGTCAGTGCTGCAGCTTTGAGACGTTTGTCAATGTTAGATTTGATTTCCTCCGTTTTTTTCGGAAGAGTAATCACTGTTTTATATTTTTTTTGCATGCTCTATTAGGTTGGCAAAAGAATATCATTAGATAAACAGACATTGCTGAAAACTTTCAGCAAATATCACAGCATCAGAGATAATTTTTCAAAACGGGTGATCATTCCTCAGAATTCCAAACCTCCAAAGAAGATCAAAGCAATTTACTTTAAAGCAAAAGAGGGAGCAGGGGCCATATGAGAGGTGAAAAATAAAGGATAATTTCGTGTTGCTCAGTCAAGATCATGGAGTACACTGCCGAACAACATGACGGGTTTCCCAACATTACATGGACTGCCGTGATTTAAGCTCATTGCCACCTCCTCTAGTGTAACTAGGACCGTGCACATCTGATGAACTAGGCAGTGAATTTTCAGAGCTGCCTACCTCTGCTATTAGTTCGATGTATCACAGGACAGCGCATTTCAGTCGAAGACGGATATAAAATCAAATTAACAGTTGGCCTTCAGAAAATTCGTGATGGGTAGTTCCTCGCAGAACGGAAACTGCGAAGTGGTTATTTTCTCTAATCATTCTCTATTTGCTTGTAAACTATTAAGTAGTTTTTTTTTTAAAAAAGAAGTCCTTCGTCCAATGCTGGAATTGGAACAATGACTAGCCCGAACTGTCAGGGCCAAGGTTATATCTTAAAGAAAGTTTCCCAGTAGGGTGACTTCTTAAATTATATTTGCAAGTGGGCCCGTGTGTATTGCCTCATTATCGCATTAGACCACAAGTCCGTTCGCTATAGGAACATAAGTAGGTCATTCAGCCTATCAGGTCTGCTGCACCATTCAGTCATTGCTGAGAGAGTCTCGACCCTGATGTCCTGACTCCATCCCTTTACCCTTGATGGCCTTGCGATTCACAGACCAATCTACTTTTGTCTTCACTCCACTCAATGACGTTACCTCAATAGCCTTCGGTGGAAATAGGTTCCTTAGATTCACCACACTCTTCCAGCAGAAAATCCTACTCTCTGTTCTAAAATGACATCCCTTCATGCTGACGCTGTGCGTTCGAATGTTCATCTCGCCAACTCGCCGAAAATTATTCACCATGCCAACTTTATCTGTGTCTCTCGGTTTTCTGTAACTTACAATGAGATTCTCTATCATCCTGATAAACGCAATTGTGCACAGTCCCAGAGACTCTAATCCCTTCTAAAATGACAAGCCCTTCATTCTTGTGATTATTCCTGTGAATCCCCTGGGAACGCCCTACAAGCTCAACATATCATTCCTTAGATAGAGACACAAAATTGTTCACGACATTTCCAATGAAGTCAGACCTTGGCTCAAAGAGCCTCAGAAGTGAACCCCTGCTCTTATATTTATTATTGCCTGGAGAAATAGTGCCAGAATATTGGAGGATGGCAGATGTTGTCCCCTTGTTTAAGAAGGAGAGTAGAGACAAGCGAGGTAATTATACATGAGTGAGCCCTACTGTGGTTCTGGGTAAAGTGTTCGGAAAAAAAATTTGAAATTGAAAGGTTGTATTTACAATCAACTACAGCTGAATAAGTTGATGAGCGAGATTCAAAACGATTTCATGAAGGTTACTTCGTGCCACACAAACCTTATTGAGTTCTTTGAGATGGGGACAAAACAGGCGAATAATAGTAAAGCAGTTGTTAAGGTGTATATGGATTTCATCAAAATGTTTAATATGTTTCTCTAAGGTAGGCTATTGTACACTATATGAAGGCATGGGATTGCGGATGATTATGAGGTTGGGTTTGTCTAGCTGAAAGAAGACAATGGGTGGTAGTTGTTGAAAATTGATCATCCTATAGTTCAGTTTCAAGTCTTGTACCTTCCGTCAAGGATCAGTTTTGAGCCCAATGTTGTTTTTATTTTTATGAATGACTACGAATGAGGGCATAAAGGAAAGGGTTAGAAATTTTGCGAATACACCATGGTCGGTGGAGTTGTGAATAGAACTGAAGGATGTTATAGATTTCACAGGCACATAAATAAGCTGCTGAGCTGTTCCGACGGGTGGAAAATGGAGTTGAGCACGGAAATGTGTGAGGTGATTCACACTGAAAGGAGCAAGTGGAATAAAGAATACTGGGCTAAATGTAAGAGTCTTTGTGGTGGGGATAAGCAGAGAGATCTCGGTGTGCCTGTACATAGATCCCCGAAAGTTACCATCCAGATGGATAGGGTTGGTGAGTTAGCTTTTTGTGGTAGAGGTATAGCGTTCCGGTGCCAAGAGGTTATGATGCAACTGTACAATACTCTGGTATCGTCCCACATGGAGTATTGAGTACAGTTCTGGTCGTCGCATTATGCAGAGGATGTTGACAATTTGGAAAGGATTCAGAGGATATTTACTTGGATGTTGCCTGGTATGGAGGGAAGATCGCGTGAGGGATGTGACACTGTTAGAGGGAAGAAGGTTGAGAGGTCATTTAATAGGGATATACAAGATAATCAGAGATTTAGTTAGGGTAGATAGTGAGAGCCTTTTCCCTCTGTTTCTGATGGTTCACAAGATGGAACGTAGCTTTAAATTGAAGGGTGACAGATATACGACAAATGTCAGAGGTGGTTTCTTTCCTCAGAGTGAAGTTCGGTATTGAAAGCACTGCCTGTGACAACAGTCGACTCGCCAACTTAACGGTCATTTAACTGACAATGGATTGACTTGTGAATGAAAATGAAATAGTATACGACAGATGAGCTTCAGGTTCACTCAACAGTTCTGCGCAATGAAGGCCAAAATGTCTCTCCTGTTTAATGTTCTATGTTCTATTCTAGCCATCTCCAAATGAATGCTAACGTTGCATTTGCTTTCCGAATTATGAAGTCAACGTGAATGTTAAGCTGACAAGAGTATTCACTCGTATCCTACACTTCTACTCTTCCTACTGAAGTCCACAGCCTCACGAGTTCCCACATTAATTTGTATCTGCCACTTTTTGCACACTCTCCTCGGTTGTCCGAGTCCACCTGCAGACTTCCCGCCTCCTGAAGACGACATATCCTTCCACCTATCTTTGTGCCTTCTATGAATTCAGCGACATTGCTTTCCGTTGCTTCATCCCCATTATATCAGGATCTGTAAACTTCTGGTTTATGTGAGCAATTCTGCACAATATATGAGAGAGAGGAAACAGCATGGATACGATCGAGTCCGTGGTGGCGACACCGCAGACATAATCAAATTCATCCCTTTTGACCTTTTATTGATAAAACAGAGTTCTAATGTTTGGAAAAGATGTTTTTTTTTCTGCCCAAGACAGGATGCACTTGACAAACTAAAATGGTAAACTGGGAGTAGTCTGGATTGTGCAGTATATAATGATATCCAGGCTTAGTTCAGGGTAACTTCTGGATTCTATCCAGTTGTTGCATTGATAAGAACATGAATACAACTGTTTGGAGGTGTATGGCCCAGCCAAATGAGACTATTTTAGTTTGCAATTACAATCAACAGAGTTGGACTGAAGAGTCTGTTTCCTTGTTGTATGACTCTCTGAAAGTTCGTTAAAGTTGTGAATGATGAAGTCAGATCCTTTTCCATGAGCATTGTTTTTCGGGAAAAATTTAGTCAACCAAATCTTAAAGCATCATTGAAAGGGTCAAACCAGTTCGGAATCCCATGATATGTACAGATGCGAGCATGCAACGCAGAGTATGTTGCAGCTTGGAGATCATGTTATGAAAATAAGATAAATTCTGTATCAGAATGGAATGGTATGTTCCTCTTGGTTTTGAAATTTCAGGTTGAAAGTGTGACCAATGAAATTTGATTATCTTTCTGTAGACGCTTGTAAACTACAATAACCAATAAGAATTCATCTCAGCAACTGTGGAACAGTCGAGATGTGGTGAACGGCCTCCATCTACACCTGTGTTACTAAACGGGGTTGTTTGCGAATGTTGCAACAGGCCAGTGGATCGTTACTCAACAGTAGGACTATGATGGACTTGTTGAATGCTGACGCTCAAGTGTAACCTGTCTACACAATCTTCCTAGTGCTGATACTATCTCTACAGATATGGACACGAATCAAAATCGTGACGAAAGTGAGTACCTAATGTAACAATTGCATGTTTGATCTGTGTTCCTGTGAAACTGTGCATTGCCCTTAACTGAGATGACATATAATTCAGAAACTAAAAAACGAAGCGAATGTCATAATCTTTAACATTACAAAAAGTTCTGCTGGTCATGCTTGGTTTTCGGAGAAATTGGATATGCAGAAGAAAACTAAAGTAATCGCTCTTGACACTTGCATTACATTGCCAATTACGGGTCTGAATATGTGGACCCTCCTGGAAGACTGTGTCCACATAATGTGGGAGTCCAATTTTTATTTGCTGGACCTGCACTCACTCACTCACTCATTCACTCGCTGACTCACCTTCCAGTCTTCATTGATTAGTTGGAAGGCAAGGGACAGATCAATACTCATTCGCTGTGGTATGTTCAGACTTAACAGGGCATAAACTCTTCAGTGTCAGCATTTTGGAGAAATTATAAAACTTATTGTACATCACCAGCTAAATGAGCTCCTTTTTCCTGTTTGTTTTACTATTTGCCATTAGATGTCGAAGATGCTGTATTTTCAGTCTATATCAGCCACCACATACTGGCTTGAGAAATTGGTCTCGAATCATCAATGGAAATTTCTGCTTTACTGGTGGGGACTGCTCCCACAATGGTCTTACGGCTTTTGGAGACAATGACACTGACAAAAGAGCTGCAATATATTTCCAGAATGGTGTAGAGTATGGAGGGAAATGTGAAGTTGGGGATTGTAAATCAGTCAGTGCTGCTCTCGTCTCCTCAGTGATGGAGTTTGTAACGGAAGGAGCAAGCTCGGTGACACACTGCAAATCATCCTGCAGACAGAACATACTGCAGCTGCAGTTTAGTAGATATTGCAGGGGGAACATAATCGAGGAGCGGGAACCTCAATCAAGTGAACTGCTCTGTGTTGGACGTTGTTGTGTTGTTGTGGCTTCGACATCAGCATGAGTGTGGTTTATTCCACCATGGTGCTGACATGAAGATTTTTGGTTTTGCGGAGTTTCTGAAAAGTCACGAGTTGTGATAATTCTCAGATTCCCCAGCTTCAGTCCTGTGTCGACAATCATTGTGTTAGTCTCGGTGCTCCAGTCCATCTTCTGGTCAGTGAGGAGGACTATAAACTCATGGTGGTGACTGTTCGGGTGGTTCTATTTTCGGACAAGGAAACCACGATGAAAGCTGCATATCCATGAAATGGTACGTTGAGTTTCTAAATGAAAAAACACAGGAAGAGGAGGTAACTCGACTCTGCAATTGCCTAGAGGCATGAGTTGCCTCTCTGGAATGGAAAATTGCAAACGTTACTCTGCTTTTAAAGGAGGCTGAAAGATGAAAATCGGGGAATTACAGACCAGTTCACTTAACATCTTTGAAGGGAAATTATCGTAATCTCTAATCAAGGAGGGAACGTAATTGAGCAGGAAGCCAAAATTCAGTTTCCTAAAGGTACAATGACGTTATCATTGTCTTTCCCAAATTAAAAAGAAATTGATTGGATCTCGCAATTGCTAGTATCAGGACTGCTCTTGTTTGAGTTTGCTCATCACTGGAAGACCAAGTCACCGGAAGGGCGTTTATATTTTCCACATAATTTCTCCCAAAATAGGGCAGGTGAAGTGAGGGTGGGTATAAAAGTAATGGCAGTCACTGGGTCAGGATGACCACTGTCCAGAACTGGTAGAAATAAGCCAGAATAGAGTATTTGTCTCCATTCAGTGTTTCTGAAGGTTGCATGCGATGTATGTTCGCATTGACATTGTCATTGTAAAACCAATCAGAACACATCTGGAAAATTAATTGAATATTGGAGACAAAGTCCACCAGGTCAAATGTAGTCTTCATTGGTTGTGATTATAACCTTTCCTTCTCTAAATTGATTTGTAGCTTCTTCATCATCTGGTGTGTGGATTTCTTTTCATTTTTTCCCCTTTGAGAGATTATACCGTGAATGTAACAAATTCATCTCAAATTTGAAGGTAGCCCTTTGCTAAACTGCTGGGTTTTTTTCTGCTAACCACACATTCCATTCTAACCGTCACAATCCCGTTCTTGAGACAATGATGTCTATTCACCCTCAGTTGGTTATTCTTAGTCGGAAATGCTCATCCTCATTTTTCCCATCATTCTGAATTCCATGAAACATTCCCATACTGTCACTTAATCCATTTAGAGCTGAAAAATATGTTGCTGGAAAAGCGAAGCAGGTCAAGCAGCATCCAAGTAGCAGGAGAATAGACTTTTCGGGCGTAAGCCATTCTTCAGGAAAGGGCTGAAGAAGGCTTATGCTAGAAACGTCGATTATCCTGCTCCTTGGATGCGGCCTGACCTGCTGCGCTTTTCCAGCAACACATTTTTCAGCTCTGGTCTCCAGCATCTGCAGTCCTCACTTTCTCCTACTTAATCCATTTATCACAAATCATTTTGCAAAGCTTCCTTTACCGACGATAGGCTATTCTGTTGAATACATACTTGGAAAGTTAATCCCTCACTTCCTTTGATAATGTCACTGATACTCCCTCTAACCTTTCATTTGATGCGTGGATCCCCACAATCGTTGCATGGCGTTCACTTCCCAAGACCGGTGGTTGGTATGTCAGCACAATGTCCGTTGTGTGAGGAAGCTCAGTGTGATTGTGCAGCTCACAAAGGAAATTAACTATTACTATCCCAGGAACTGTTTGACTTATTGAAGTGCTCCATTTTATCTACCCGATAATAGTAAATTTTATCTATAAGCTCCGACATATTCTACGTCTATATCCTTCCCACTATTCGGTGGTCGTTAGATCGCACTGAATAATGCAATTATATATTTTCTTTCTCCAGTTTTAATGAAAGCACAGAATCGAACGAAAAAAATCTAAAAAATACCTGGAGGAAATCAACAGTTCTGTCAGCGTCTGTGGATGAAAACCAGTGTTGGCATCACTGAACTTAAAAACTTAAATCTCTGTCCTCTCCTCAGATACAGCAATGCCTGCTAGGTTCCTCCAACGATTTCTGATTTTGTTTCAGATTTCCAGCATCCAGAATCCTTTATTTTCTCTTTCTCCATCCGAAATTGGGAGGCCGTTCGACTGCACTGAATTGCTAATTAATCTGACTGATTATAAATGTTCACCACAACTCGCACAAAGTCTTCACAAATGTCTGTTTACTTTATTTTAATTTTCTTAACTTTATTTTGTACTATTGCCCACTTTACCTCCCATGTCTTTTCAGATTTAACTTTTGCAAAATGAGGATGTTACCTGTGAGATTCGGCCATTTAATTTCGTGCCATACTTCTCACAATAAGTGTGCAGAGCATCTTCCTTGTTCTGTCTTCATTGTACATGCTGACATCGTACATACAGTCAACCTCACGATAACTGAATTCTCCCCTTCCGCTCGAAGTTGCTCGTCAGCTCTGAGTAGTTGTCGCAAGCCCAGTCAACGAGAAGGCAAGAGTGTGTTCTGGACTCTTGTTAATTCCCACAGAATAAATTGTCAATATCCTTCACCATGTTATATCCTAATGCTACTGCACTTCATTCTGCACCAGATGTGAAAGCCTCCCGATATTATGGCGCAGTGGGTGTCCGCTGAACAATCCTGCAGTCCTCGCCTTCATCTAAATATGCTGCAAATACCAAAGATCTGCTGGACACCAGCAAAAGCGCCGTCTCCTCTACCTCCTGGGTTCACAGACCGACGACAGCTGCACATTCCAGTACCTCGGCACTGACCAAATTGGAAGACCCTGTTTTAAAATTCTCTGAATGCCAATTCAAATGATGTATCGAAATAATATTACATTGGGGCACCACAGTGTCTTCCGATTGACCAACAGCTCATAAACTCTAAGTTGAATATTGCGAGATTCTTTTGCTCTGTATTCAAGATATCCCACACCCAACAATCACACCCATTAACTGCACTGCCATTATCTTTGAATCCACCTTTAATTTTGTTACTTAATTGACAACGAATAGACCTTATTAATGTTAGTGAGAATTATTAATTTTCTTAAACTTAACCAATATATACAAAGCCTTAAAATTGCCAAAAGATATCTGAGATTAAAAAAAGTTTAAATATCACAATTTTTCTGAGATGCTGTGCTATTTATCTCATCTACATCTTTTTTTAGGATAGAGAAGTGCACACATCAATTTCCTTTCAACTTCTGCACAGCTGTACAGTTACAAATTATTAAAGGAAACTAGCGTCTAAAATCCCTTACTCACCGAAATCTCTGGATTGTATACTATTTCAGATGTACGACAAAACTGCACCTGAGCACTACAAATTACAACTGCGTGACAGCAAAGAGATGTATGAGGTCAGTCCAACCTGCATTGGTTTGTTTGCTCAATCTATGCAAAATATGGGTAGGAGTAATAACGATCCAATTAAGATTTTCACATTATGTTTCGACATTAAATCTCCACACAATGACTCTGACTCGACCTGTTATATAACGTTTTCCATTTACAAGTTCATTTTCCTTCACCAACAACTTCACACAAGTAGCAGGAGAAAAGGACATAAGAGGACCCCGTCGCCAGAGATTTTCCAAAACACCAAAGTTTCATTCATGAAAGCCAGCAGATCCGCATCACTCTGTGCGGATACCAGCAGCTTTAACCAGCCAATAAACCAAACTAAAGAACAAAGATTAAGGTATAAATTAACAACGCAAGAAGTTCCCCATGAAGTAGAGTAATGGAAAAAAAAGGTTTGATGATAGTTTTCCTCCTCAGTGAATCTGAGACTATTGTAACTGTGACTGTATTCATGAGACTTCTTCGATCTTTTATGTCTAAACTGTTCATTACACACATGTTCAAGATTCGGAGATGCCGGTGTTGGACTCGGGTGTACAAAGTTAAAAATCACACAACACCAGGTTGTAGTCCAACAGGTTTAATTGGAAGCACACTAGCTTTCAGAGCAACGCTCCTTCATCAGGTGATTGTGCTCCTACCTGATGAAGGAGCGTCGCTCCGAAAGCTGGTGTGCTTCCAATTAAACCTGTTGGACTATAACCTGGTGTTGTGTGATTTTTAACTTTGTAAACATATTCAAAGAAGTGTTGCTGGACCCCAAAAAACTAACTCTGCTTTCTATCCAAAAATGATGGGTGACATCCTGAGTGTTTGCAGCAATTCCTGTTTGCGTTTCCCACTGCACACTATATTTATTTTTTCTGTATCAAAGTCACTTCGATTTTAAAAAAAAGCCTAAGATTCATTTTGTGAAATAACTACCAGAGCCGTGATTGAGCAAAGGACTTGTTATTTTTGTTCCAGACCAGAGTCAAATAAAAGTTGAAGTAAAAGATACATTTCACAACAGACAAGAAAAATATAACCGAAGAATGAGAAACATCCTCTGCATTTCTCATTCAATGGAAATTCGTTCAAAAATAATCTTGGTTTTTCAAAGACCAAGATTGATCTGTTGTGCAATGCTACAGTTACCCAGACAGCAATGAAAGCGAACGATTCTATTCTGGGGTTACCATTTCACTCTGGGACTCCAATGCAAACATTCGCTCAAGTTTACCTTGACAAAGTCAAGTTTTTTTTAAATTCAACCCGAAAACAAATTAATTTTTCCAGTTGGGATACTGAGTGTCACCAAACGCTACGTGATCATCTGAGTTGTACAGTGCCAATGTCATCCTTGATATTAAATATATGAACAAGCTTTAAAAACCAAAGGTAATCATCGTTAGTGCGGAAGCACTGTCAATATAAAAGAACTTCATCCATTCAGAATACCTCATCTGCAGATGGAATATTTGTTGATTTTACTAGTTTTACTCAGTTTATATTCCTAATCCATCGGGAACTATTTTCTCGATCTAATCCACATTCAACAAAAAGCATATAAACACTATGACGACAAGAGCTGTACATAGCCGCTAATTTCACAATGAATAACCCACCTCCAGACTTCCCATAACCTGTCCAAAATCTCATAGACAAGTCAGGCCTATGATGGACTGTTCCCATTTGCCTGTATAGGTGCACCTTCAAAGACACAGAAGTAATAAAAACAAAAATTGGTGGAAACACGAGGTTCTGGCAGCATCGGTGTGCGATGTTTGGGTGCAGTGACAATTCCTCAGAACGCTCGAATAATGGACAATTTGAAGCTAATATGACAAAGCAGCCTCTTGTTTGGCCTCACACCATCAATATGTCTGCCTTCCTCCACCAATGCTCTGTCACAACAAGATGCACTGCAGCAATTCTCCAAAGGTCCTGAGACAATACATTCCAAACTCCATGACCACTTCCAACTGGAAGCAAATGGGCATCAGATACATAGGATCACAAAGACCTGCATATTCCCCGTCAAACCATTGTGCATCCAGACTTGGAAATGTATTGCGGTTCCTTCAGTATCACCGATTCCAAACCCTGCATTACACAACTGAACAGCACTGTGCGTTTTCCAACTGCACATAGACCTCAGTGATTTAAGCTCATCACCACCTCCTCAAGTGTAACTCGTAACAGACAAAAAAAACCAATAAGAACTAAATCCTGTGAATGTGTAATGAAGAAACAGCAAATGGACTGAGGCTTGGTATGAGGAGAAAGCGAGAACTGCAGATGCTGGAGATCAGAGTCAAGAGTGTTTTGCTGGAAACCAAAGCAGGGCAGGAAGCATCTGCAATTACACTGCCACCACCCACCACCTGTTCCTCAGCTATATCGATGACTGTAGCAGCGCCAATTCATCAACATAACAAACACCTTTTACACAGACAGCAAATTCACCCGCGTTAGTTAGTGCAACGTTTGTGGATGTAAACTTATAATGCAAGAGGCTGGCAACCAAACTGGCAGGTCAGAAAGTCAGCAGAAAGTAGAGGTGACTAGGATAAGCAGGCACAGTGATGAGGGAAGAAATCATAAACGTCCGAATGTCAGTTGTAATTTGGAGTAAATGATAGAGATGAGGCTCAGTATTATGAGGGATTAATAAATAAGAATGGACAATGGAAAGAATCGTGCCGAAGAAAATATTAAAAGAGAAAGCAGATCAATGGAAATTATTGAAAAGCTTTGTACAAAATTGCAAGCAGTATTTGGAACACAATTGATACATTGACAGCACAAACAGCGACAAATGCGTATGATGCGATGGAGATTGCCTGAAGTTCAGGACTGGGCGTTAAAAGCCATAAGTTATCCAGCATTCTAAAAGAATAGACAAGAAGGAGGCGTAGGCGCAGCTGCTCATAGAAGCATAGAATAGAATCCCTACAGGGTTGAAATATGCCATTCGTCCCAACAAGTGGACCTTTATCCTCTGAAGCGTAACCAACCCAGACAGAGTCCCATACAAGTTTGCAGAGTCTTTGGTTTTGGACGCTATGTCTTCATTGCCAAGAAGAAAAATCGCCAGAAGACTAGAGGATAGCGAATGTTTTCCTCGTGTTCAAGAAGGGGAGTAGGGACAAACTTTATAATTAAAGACAAGTACGCCTCACTTTGATTGTAGGGAAAGTGTTGGAAAATGTTATAACTGATCGGAATTATAATAATTGAGAGAGGATTAAGTTGATTAAGGATAGTCAACACGGTTTTGTGAAGGGTATCTTCTACGTCACAAACTTATTTAGTTCTTTGAGAAAGTAAACAAAGTGATGGATGAGGGGAAAGCGGTTCATGTGGCGTTTCAGTAAGGCGTTTCATAAAATGCCCCACAGTAGGCTATTGCATAAAATAAGGAAGCGTGGGATTGAGGGTGATTGAGCAGTTTTATTCAGAAATTTTCGAACTGAAAGAAAACTGTTTGATGGGAAATGTTCATCCTGGAGATCAATACCTAGTCGTTTCCCGCAAGGATCTGTTTTGAGGCGATTGTGTGTTTGTCAATTTTATAAATGACCTGTATGAAGCCGTAGCAGGCTACGTTAGTTAATTTGCGGATGACACTAATGTCGGTCCAGCTGTGGACAATGCTGAAGGATGTCAGGTTACAGAAGAACACAGATAAGTTGCAAATGACATGTGCAAATACAATTTACTCTTTGAAAAGTGTGATGTAATTCAATTTGGAAGGAGCAAAAGGAGAAAACATTACGGGGCTAATGGTAAGATTTTTGGCAATGTGGATGAGCAGAAACATCTCGCTGTCGACATACAAAGATCCCTGAAAGTTGAGACCCAGGTTGATAAGTTTGGAAGGAAGGCATGGGGTGTGTAAGCTTTTTTATTGGGAGAAAGCTTGTGAAGCAGCGTTCAAGGGTCATGTTGCGTTTGTCACAAAACTCTGCTGCAGTTGAACTTGGGGTATTGCGTACAGTTCTGATCACGACATTATATGAAGGATGTGAAAGATGTTGAAAGGGTTCAGAAGCAATTTATCAGGATGTTGTCGGGTATGGAATGAAGATCCACTGTGGAAAGGCAGAGGGACTTGTTGCTGTTTCCATGAGAAAGAATACGGTTGAGAGGCATCATAATAGTAAAATATTAGAAAATCAGTGTGTTAGATAGGGTGGACAGTCAGAGTCATTCCCTCAGATGGTAATAGCTCGCACCAGGTGTCATTGCTTTAAACCGAGGGTTGATAGATCCAAGCCAGACGTCAGAGATTGTTCCTACACTCAGAGTCCAATACGGCCATGAAATTCCCTCCCTTCAACAGTCGTACATTTGCCAAATTTAAGGGCATTTAAATGGGCAAGTGGTAAATACATGAATGAAGATGGAATAACATGGATTAGATAGGTTTCAGATTGAATTGATCAGTTGGTGCAACATCGAGCGCTGAAGAGTGCGTACTGCACTGCAATGTTCGATGTTAGAGGTATTGTTCTGCATTTACCGCTGACTAATGCACCTGACCTGCACATCGCTGAACACTCTGGGCGATTAAGCTTGAGCAATTTACATAACCTGCGCATCTTTGGACTGCGACACGAACCTGGAGTACCATGAGGAAATCGGCGCAGATACGTGTAGAATTTGTAAACTCTGCAAGAAAACAGTCTACCGAGGCTGGAATCTCACCCAGGTCAACGGCGCTGTGTCGCAGCAGTGCTAACCATTGAGAAACGCTTCCGTCCGACTGGTTAAGAATGACGTAAATGCCGTAGCAATAAATTATATTAGCACGAGGGAGCAGAATGATGGTACAAGGCAAAGGAAGAAACCCATGAAATTGAGTAATTTCCACCACCATCACACCGTAACCAAAAGTGCTGAACAATATAATCCAGACAATAAGAGGACTTGTGAGAAAGGCACACAAGTGAATATGGGTGGTTTGAAGATGCGCATTCACTGGTTTAATACCTTTAAAGATTAGCTGTGAAGTTTGATTCATGAAGTGTACAAGTAATTGTTCCTTCGAGCAACATGCCATGGAACAACCAAAGAAATGGCTACTTCAGATTTGGTATTATATAATGAAGAATAACTGATAAATGGCCTTGTAGTTATGTATCGTCTTGAAAAGAGTGATCACTACGTGCTGGAGTTTCAAATCCAGATTGAAAGAGAGAAGACAGTGACACTTACAAGAGTTTTGGTGATGGGGAATGATAATTATACTGGCATAAGGAAGTAGTTGGTACTGGAATGCACTGAGCAATACACTTTAAAGGGCAGGACAGTAAAAATACAGTGGCAAATATTAGGGAGATGTCAAATACCTCTCAAACAAAGTATATTCCCGAGAAGAAGAGGAAATGTAACAAGGTGAAAAGTTATTCGTTTTCTAATATTGATTGAATAGAATTGAACTGAATTGAATTCAATTTATCGTCACGTGTACCAAGACGCAGTGAAAAGTTGTGTCTTGCGAGCAACGCAGGCAGATCACAGAGTTAAGTAGCATAGATACGTAGATAATAATTTAACAGCCGAAAAACAAAAACACAGGTACAAGCGTATGCCACGAGTATGTTATCAATTCAGTTTTCTGACAACAGTCAGGTAGAAACTGTTACGAAACCGGCTGGAGTGTGTGTTCAGGCTTCTGTACCTTCTCCCCGATGTATGAGTTGTACAAATAAATTGTCAGGGTCGAATAGATTTTTGAGAAAGCTGGTGACCTTTCCTTGGCATGAGGCCTGCTAGATAGATTCCAACGATGGGAGATTAGCATTTCTGTTTGTCGGGGCTGAGTTCAGTACTCTCTGCAACACTCTCAACCGTCTACAATTTTGAATAGTACAGTTTTCATACCAGGTAGTGGTACATCCAGACAGAATACTGTCGATGGTGCACCTATAAATGTTGATAAACGCATTCACCATCATGCCAAATTCCTCAGCTGTCTGAGGAGGAACAGGCATTGATGGGCTATTGTAACCAGTGCAGCCACGTGAAGAGTCCAAGAAAACTTCTTGCAAATGACAATTCCCAGGCGCATGATACTCTCAACTCGTTCCACTTCTGTGCTGTTAATTTGTTGGTGATCATGAGTACCACCCACCCAAAAGTCAATAATGAGTTCCGGCATTGAGAGCTAGGTTGTTCTCAGTGCACCATTTTTTCAGGTCTTCCACCTCCCTCTGCAGTCTGTTTCATCGCAATCTGAGATTCGACCGACGATGGTGGTGTCATCAGCGAACTTGTAATTGGCATTAGTCTGGAATTTGGCAACGCAGTCATTGATACACAGTGAGTAACGTAGGGGCTGAGGACGCACTATTGTGAGGCTCCCGTGTTGAGTGTTAGTGAGGACGAAATATTGTCTCCGATCTTCACAGATTGTGGCCTGTTGTCAGGAAACGAAAGATTCAGTTGCAGAAAGTGGGGCTTAGTCTGAGATCACTAAGTTCAGCAATCATTCTCGAGGGGATAATAGTGTTGAAGGCGGAAATATGGCCAGTGAGTAGGTTACTTACGTAGCTATACTTGGTGCCAATATGTTCATGGGAGGAGTGAAGGACAAGTGTTATGGCATCTGACTTGGATCTGTTGGTCAGATAGGCAAATTGGACTGGTGCAAGTGTCGTGGGGATGCAGGACATGATTAATGTCATGACCAGCCTTTCAAAGCACTTCAGGGCACCAAAGCTTTGGGCCACTGAGCGGTCGTCATTGGGTGATGCTGCATGAGCATTCTTAGGCACAGTGATGATGTTGGCCATCTTAAATCAGGCAGAGAGAGTGGCCTGCTGCATGGAGAGTTTGAAGATGTCCGTGAAGACTTCTGCCATTTGATCCGCACGCGCTCCGAGTGCACAGTCTGGTGTTCCGTCTGGTCCCATCGTTTTCCTGGTATTCACAGGAAGGAAAATGATCTGACGTCTGATGCAGGTACTGTTGCGGCAGGTGCATCGGCACGTGTTGGAAGAAATTTGACTCTCCACCGAAAATCTGCTTAAAACGTACATAGAAGGCTTTGAGACGATCTGGGAGGCATGTGCCATCGTCTGCTGTCTTGCACTGTCCCTTTTTAGAATCTGTGATGTAATTCAGTCCTTAACATATTAGCTTTCTGTCTGTTTGTGTCTCTAGTTTGAATCCGTATTGGTCCTTGGCTGTCTTGAATGCTCTGCGAAGCTAATTTGTCGATTCGTTATATTTGAGTGGGTCTTCCGATCACAAGGCTCAACGCCTGGTTTTTAGCAGGTTTTGTATGTCCTTGTTCATCCAGGTTTTCTTGTTTAGGAACACGCAGATTGACTTCCTTGGTATGCAGTCCTCCACACACTTGCTGATGAAGACTCTGACGATGGTGGCGTACTCGTCCGTGGTACCTGCGGACTGTTTGAACATGGCTTATTCATCCGATTACAGATAGCGCAGGAGTTGATCCACTACCTCCTCCGAACAGTACTGGACCTGTATCCGTGACAGGGTTTCCTGCTTGAGCTGTTGACTGTTAGCTGGGAGAAGAAAAACGACATTGTGCTCGGAGATCCCCAAATGCGGGTTGAGGATGGAGTGTTGGCCATTGTCGCAGTCGTGTAACAGTGGTCTAAAATGTTTGGGCAGATAATGTTACGGCGGTACTTGGGCAAAACATTCCTTACATTGGCTTGACTAAAGTCGCCAGTTATAAGAAACAGGACCACGGCGTGTTCCGTCTCCAAATTGTTTGTAGTGATGTACAGCCCATCCAGATCTTCCTCAACCTTTGCTTATGGTGGTATGAACACAGCCGTTAGTAAAGCAGCGGTAAATTTCCGTGGTAGATAGAAGGGGCCGCATTTGATGATGACGAATTCAAGGTTTGGGGAGCAATAGCAGCACCAGGTTGCAATGTCCATTCACCACGTGATTTTGATTAAAAAGCAAACACCTCCACCCTTTTTAAAAATTAAGTAATGGATAACATCAAGGCAAAATTGGGACATATCATGCTGCACAAGGTAATTGCATTGTGCAGCATTCGTGTAGGTGCTGGCCTCGTCATATTAACACTTAATTGTTAACACTTAATTGGGTTTGAATCCTTCCACAGCAGATGTTGGAGTTTGAGTTCACATATTGAATTAAGATACTGATCGTGACCTTGAATTGATTGTTAAGAAAACCCAAGTAGTTCGTTCGTGCCCTTGACGAAAGGAAACAGCTATCGTTACCTGGTCTGGCCTACATGTAACTCCAGACACAACACGGTGGCTGTCTCTTAACTGATACTCAAAATGTTTGGAAAACATGTATTGATGAGGAGTCAGAGATCACAGATAAATATTGACACGCTAGGAAAATGGGGAGGTATTGAATAGATGGAATTTGACGTGGATAAGTACGAGGTTGTCCATTTTGGTCCAAAAAATGAAAGGGAAAATTATTATTTGAATGGAAAACAGATTCAAAGTGCATCAACGATGGCTTTTGCCGCTGTCGATCTGCTTTAATCGCAGACAGCAAGTGTTGAGATGCAGAATTTACTAAGAAAGGCAAAAGAAATCGAGGCATTTGTTACAGGTGTACTGGATTAGAAATGGTAAGCAGCATTGTTACGATTATGAGGTTTCCGTTCATGGCCTGTAAAACAATGTGTAGTTTTGGTCTCCTTATTTGAGAAATTCTGTGTTGGCACTGGTGGTTTTTCACAGGAGTTTCACCAGGTCGATTTTAGGTACAAAAGGTTACATTTGGGGGAGTAGTTGAGTAGCTTGCTGGAGAACAGACGAATGAGAGAGAGAGATCTCATTGAGGTGCACAAAATGTTGAAGGGAATTGGTAGTGTGGACATGGGAAAGATGCTCGCTCTTTTAAGACAGTCTGGTATAAAAGATAAAAGGAGATAGGTTCAAAACTGAGATCAGGTGAAAGTACTTCACTGAGAAAATTTTGAATTTGTGGAACCTACTGACCCCAGCGTGCTGTGCAGGAATAATATATCAACAAATTAAAATTTCATATATGTTTCCGGTGGAGCAGACTGGAAGGGCCGAATGAACACGCGAATTCCTATGTTCCAATGCAATTCGTTGTTTTTTAGTTACCGATAAGGATGGGGTGGCCAGAGTCTGGGGGTTTAGTTGAGGGAAGTGCAGCCTTGCTCAATGTGTATGGAATAAGACAAAGTTAAAAATCACACAACACCAGGTTACAGTCCAAAAGACTTATTTGAACACACAAGTTTTCTGAGGGCTGCTGCCTCTCAACAAGTGCCATAGACTTGAGCTTCAGAATATATCAGCGATTATCTCGCTGCCACCATGTAGAATCGTACATTATAGAAGAGACCCAGAGTGTCTGCCGAGCCAAGTGCTCATCCAATTGTTTCACAAATTTTGTGAGGTTACTTCCTTCAACTACCCTCCGAGGCAGTGCATTCCAGATACAACCCACCGTGTGGGTTCAAAACACATTCCAAAATCCTCTTTCAACCTCTTCACTTTCATTTCAAAAGTGTGCCCTCTAGTTCTCGACCCTTCAACAGCTGTGTCGCCACCCTGTCCATTTCCCAGATGTACTTGTACATTTCTATCAGGTTCCTTCTCAGAGAAAATAAAACATGAGCAAACATAGCCTTCTTCATAGTTTGAGCACTCTATTGCCTTGTTACTTCTGGAGTACATTCCCTCACATTTGTGAATGTTAAATTTCATTGGCCATCTAAAAAATCCGTTTATATTACACCGCAAATAAACCGAACCCTTCCCTATTCATTGTCAACCACCAGGTTTTAGAACATAGAACAACACAGAGCAGAGCAGTGGCTTCGGCCCTCGATGTTGCGCTGACCCGTGAACTATTCTCAGTTCGTCCCCTGAACTGTACCAGTATCATCTATGTGCTTATATAAGGGTTGTTTAAATCTCCCTAATGTGGCTGAGCTAACTGAATTGGCAGGTAAGGCATTCCAAGCCTTTATAACTCTCGGAGTAAAGACAACTTTACTTTGTATTATCCACAAAAATAGTCATTTATCACCCCACACCCAATCCATTTTAATACTTTCTTCATTATTTAAATTCTTCTTCTTATGCTAGACGTTTCTAGCAATTTGTACACTTTCTTAAGAAAAATCGCTGCATTCCTAAACTCGAAGTTATTTTTATTTTCAATTCTGTAACCAGTACACATGTATATATACCTAGGTATCCTGGACCAAAGATGGCAATAAAAGCAATCGCATTGCAAATATTTATCTTCTCTTATTCAAGGGCACGGAACAATAAAGCAGATTCTAATTCTAATGTATGAATATCACGAACAAGCCCTGATTTTCTTCTTGTCCTCCAGATGTTATTTGGAGTAGAATGGAGAATCCCAGTCTCTTGTTTTTTCCCCTTTATTTCGTTGAATTAACAATGCGATGCAGCAGAGATTTTTCTGAGAGGACTACAAATAATACTTACATGGACACGAAATCTCCTTTTATCGTCTGTCCCTTCTGCATATCATATTCATAACGCTTGTATCTCATTAATATTGGACTCGAATTTGGCACTTGTTTTTTTTTACGCCACCTGGAGAATATGCGATGCAACATTCCCTGCAGTAGTCAGAGATTAAGGAAGTTTTCATCTGCAGGATGGACATGTACTCCTTCATTAAGTACGCTCGAATGCACTAGAGTGATGGGAATAAATATTCAATTAAATTAAACATTATAGACACACTGTAGGAGATCAAACTAAAACTAATGTCTACATTGACTCGGAAGCAAATTGTTCGAACAATTGCCCATCGTTCTTCATATTGAAAAGAAGTGAAAACTGATGACACAACGCATTTGGGGGGAGAAACATTGGTGTCTGCAATTGATAAGACTCATAAATACAGAGATTATGCATGATGTGAACGGGAATCAAGTATTAGAAAAAAAGAAAAATGTTCTTAATTGTCAATTGAAACGAGATCAGGATTTTCCTCAACATTTGCGTTTGATTGCCCATCAATCTCTCTTCTCCAAGTACTCCTTTTTCCCTGTCACTACATTTATCACTTCTCCACTTTCTTCCTACGCTTTCCTTACACTCCTACTTCCTTTTCAATGTCATATCTGCTGATACAATCCCCCTCCCCACTGACCATCTCCCTCCCCACTCCTCTTCTGCCATTCCCACTGTGTGTCACGCCACTCTGCCGGTTACTCCCATTTCCCCTGACGCCCATTTTCTCTTTTTAGTCTCCGACTCGGGTGATGGATGCTGCTGATTTTAATGTCGCTATTAGTCATCAGTAAATGATGAAGTTGGAAAGCTTCGAGTCGATTAGTAACAGACAATAGTGTTTCTTTGCCACTGGTTGATACACGATGAACGGGATGGTCTTGTTCCCCATGGTACAGATTGGAGCTTCTTTATGTCCCTTTATAACGGCACTGAAACACACAGCCTCATTACAAGTCGCACAAAAGTCTGTTTGACAGAATCGGAAGACCATGTAGCAATTAGAACGTGCGAGAGCAGTGAGCACATCCTTCACAAAAATCATTATCTGTCCTTTTGGTTTTCCATGTTTCAGCTGGTATTCGAATCTCAGTTGAGCTGAGGTCAGAGTGACTCCCGTTCTCAGCAAAGAAGCACTTGGCTGAGTGTGGCATCAAGGATCTGGAGCAAAACTGTCTTCAATGGGATTAGAAGACAATTCTGTATTGGTAATTTCTTCGAATGAAAAATGGTTAATCCAGTTTTTGCAACTTGTCTTCCAAGTCTGATACCAACCTAACTCTGGTCTAATTTGCTTTTCTTTCACAAATACGTGTTAATGATTTGGAAACCCCTTGGAATCAGCTCTGCGTGTGTGTGTGCATCACTTAGGGAGAAGATGCTCAGAAGGCAGCTTTCTGTCACCTGCTGCATTGCTACTGCGGATGACATATACAGTTGGCCCTGGCTGGTGGCTTCCAAAACCCATGAATGAATATGGCCAGTTAAAAATACGAAAGTATTTCATGTTTTCACAGGTTGATCTATAGTCTCAGAAACGTGAGTCCTGGCTGCATGAATGTGACCCCAAAAACAACAGAATCACGGCATGATATTGAGGTAGTATTCTCAATAGCTTTCAATCTATAAATTTCAGAGATGCTATGTCATTGTCTCTGAGTTAAACATGTTCACAGCGAGTTAAAACAATACAAAAACATTAACGACCATTACTGCACAAAATGTGTAATTTATCACTTAATGTCCATTACCATTTACTTGCGAGTCATTTCAAACACTAGTTCCGTTGTTCCTGTTCAGAAAAGATAATTAGTGACAGTTCAGAAATAAAAATAAATAGAACATAGAACGTCGAGCATAGAGCAGCAAAGCACAGTACCGCCACTTCGGTTCACCACGCTATGTCGAACATTTGTCTTAACCTACGATCACATTCAACACCACATACCTTAACTTAATGCCGTCCTTTTGCTAGTCTAGCAGTACCTTAACTGTCCGTTATGTAACTGACTTTATGACCACCGCTGGAAGTGCATTCCACGCACCCACCTCTCTCTGTACAAATAATATTCCTCTGATATGTCCCCTATAATTTCCTCCAATCACCTTAAGGCTGTGACAACTCCTTCCAGCAATTTCTGTCCCTGTGGAAAAGTCTCTGGGTATCTCCTCTAACTATGTCTCTCATTACATTGGACATCTCTGTCAAGTCACATCTCCTCATTTTTCTCTCCAGAATTTACAGCCGAGCCTCACTCAGGTGCTGTTCTGGCAGCCCTTTACGCCATCAACATCCTTCCACCAATGAGGCGAACAAAACTGGATACAAAATTCCAACTGCGGTCGAAATAGGGTTTTGTAGCACGTCAGCAAAATCTTGCGGCTTCAGACTCCTTCCAGCTCTTAATGAAACCCAAAACCCCATACGCCTTCATACCAACCCAATAAACTTGGCAGCAAGGAGGGATCTATATGCAAGGACCCCAAGATCCTGCTGTTCCTCCACATCCCGATAATCCTGAACTTAACTCGGTATTCAGCATTCAATTAAGACTTTCTAAAATGAATCAATTCGCATTTATTCACGTTGAACTCCATCTGCCACTTTTCTGTCCAGCTCTGCATTCTATCAATGTCATATTATAGCCTGCGACAGCACTCGATACAATCAACAACGTTCGTGTTTATGGTTAACTTAGTAATCAACACTTCCACTTCTTCATCCAATAAATGTTAAAGCCTACAAAGAACAAAGGATCAAAAACAGATCCATAATGGATACCATTGTTCACCAATCTCCTGGTGGAATACCTTCCCTCCACTACCACTCGCTGTCTTCCTTTAGCCAGCCAATTCTGCATCCAAACAGCGAAAATTTCCTGTGTTCCCCTTCTCGTAATATTCTGCATCGGCCTCCCTTCGGAAACCTTTGTGAATCCGTCAGTGAAATCCATGTACACCACATCCACTGTTCGACGTTGTGCGATTGTCTCGTAACATTCTCAAGGAAATCAATACGGCTTCTGAGTCATGAAGTGCACCTCGCAAAACGTTGCTGACTATCTTTGATCAAGTTATATATATTTTTTATCTCCAAATAGTCATCAATCTCATTTCTCAGACCCTTTTCCATTACCTTGCTTGCCACGTAAGTAAGACTGACTCATCTGTAATTCAAAGGGATTTCCCTGTACCACTTCTTGAACAGTGGAATATCATTCACCTCCTCCCAGTCATTCGGTAGTTCTCCCATGGAGAGTGAGAATGCAAAAGGCATCCCTGGCGCCACTGCAATTTTAGTTGTCATTTTCTGTAGTATCGTTTGATACGTCTGTTACAGCCCTGGGGTCTTACCTACGTTGATGCTTCCCAGATTTTCCAGCACATCTATTGCCTTAATGTAAAACTATTCATTACAATTAACCTGGTCCACAGTATTCTTACTTTAAACAAGTTGCCTCTTTCGAGTGAATGCTGAAGCAAAACATTCCTTTATGTCCTCCCCTACATCTTCCAACACCAGGCACAAGTTCCCTCCACTATCCCGATTCGGCCCTATCCTCCCGCTGGTCATTCTATTGTTCCTAACGTAAGTGTAGAACGCCTTGGGTTTTCTCTAATCCATCACGCCAAGTCTTATTAGCTCCCCCCAGCTCTCCTCAGTCCTTTATTGAGTTCTTTCCTAGCTACACTGCAATGCTCCAAATCTGTGTAAGAGCCTTGCCTCCTCAACGTTCAGTAAGTTTCCTGCTTAGGCGTGTCGAGAGTTCCCTTTTCTCTTGTCATCCAAGGCTTCTTCACATATCCATTCCTTGCCTGTATCTGTGGAACAAAGTTATCCAACAGTCACAACAAGTTCTCCTTAAATAGTCTCCGTTTTCTTCTGTGACTTTCCCATATATTCCACAGCTCCAGTCTCACAGCAGTTGAATTTTCCCATCCTCAATTAAATGCCTTTCAGACTGTCCGCTCCTATTCGTCACAATAGCTATGGTAAAGATTATGCAGTTGTGGCCACTGTCATCAAAAATCTCTCACAGCGAGGGGTCTAGCATCTTGCCTGGGTCTTTCCCTCACAGCAAATATTTATAGAATAATCCCTTGGCCGTCTAGCTACACATCGAGTCAGGAATCCTTCCTGGACATACCTGACACTGTCGGCTCCAACCAGACCATCTGCACTGAGGATGTCCCAATCAAATATTGTGTAAATTGAATTGACCCATAACAGCTCTGTTACATCTGCACCTTTCCAAGATTTTATGTCCAATCTGTTTTTCCATCTTTTTGTTCCAATTGTCGGGTCGATGGAAAACATCCATGAGTTGACTGCTCCTTCCAGTTACTGACTTCGACCCATAACGACTTAGTAGGCAAACCCTTCTCAACAAATTGCTTTTCAGAAGCTGTGATGCACTCTCAAATTAACAATGCAAATCTGCTCCTCTTTTACTTCCCTCTCTGTTCTTATAAGACCTAAATCCTAAGTCATTCAGCAACCGTTCCTGCAACTGGGAAAGACATGTATCTGTTATGGATTCAACACTGTAGTTCCAAGGAAAGATCCATGCTCTACGTTCATCATTGTTATTCCTGAATCTTTGTCCATTGAAACAGAAACACTTTGATCCATCCCTTTGCCCTATCAACTATGTATCCTTCCTTGACAGACATTCTGCATTATATTCTGCCCGTTCAACAACTACCATCTCCTCTGATCTGTATGTCTGGTTCACATCCCCCTGTCAAACGAGTTTAAAACCTCGTTAAATTCTTTAGCTAATTTCCTTCTCAGGTTATTGGCACCTCCTCCAGTTTAAGGGCAACCCATACTTCATGTTCACGTCTCCTCTTCTCCAGCAAGTACCCCAATGATAGTTGTACCTGAAGCCCTCCCTCCCGCACCAGCTCTGTCACAATTTTTTGCACTTCACTCGTTAGCTGTTCCTCGCCTCACTCACACGTGTCAATGATGGTAATGCTGAAATCACTACTCCACTCACCTTGACTTTTAGCTTCCACTCTGATAGCACTGTTTATGTCATCAGTCCTTTTCTTATTTATAACTTTGGCGCAAATGTGCACAACGAATTCTGACTGCTCACCTTCCCCTTCAGAATCTGGTTCGGCTCGATCATAGACATCCAGACCCTGACATCTGGGAGACAACATACATCCGGGGTGTCTTGTTTATGATCAGAGAATCTCTGTCCTTTCTTTTGATTATTGAAATGCAAGCGCTGGAGAGAACCTCAACACGTCTGGTAGGATCTGAGCAGAGAGAAACATAATTTACTGTTTGAGATCAATAAAACATCTCAGAACCATATTCAAATAAGACTCTGTACATTAAATATAAATTTGTTTCCAGTTTAACTCTCATTCACTGTGTCTCTCTACCATTTTTTATTTTCCTTTCAGATTTCACTGGTCTCCAGTAGTTTCTTTTACTTTACAAGTTTTGATACTTGAAATTGCTGATAATTGCACAATATTCCCCACTCCTATTCCCATGAGAACTGTTGTGTACATGTTGTGCACTGGAATCTGTTTCTTCTTCAAGTTTCCAAAAGACCTCATTTTGCAATTTCTCCTTAAGTGCGTCGATCTCACGAAATAGATTTTGATCGAAAGGGTATTTTAGAGGCAGCTGCATTTCATTGAACAACCTTTCATGGATAGTACATTGATGACGAAACATTCTGTCCTTCACTGAACAGGTTTATCTTGTCTGGTTCTGAAAGCATTTAATCCATACTTTAGGATAATTACAACAAAGATGATGATCATTCATCTCATTATGTCTGCACCAGCTTGGCATTAACTACATTTCTACCGTTATTGATTGTAATGTACCTGCATTCCAACAAATGATGGTCGCTGTGACTCTTTTGAAATCTGAGTATCCTGTCTAGATAAGAACATTCTTACCAAGCCTCACACCTGTAATTAAAGTGTAAATATAAACATAATTCCGTACATCGCATGTACAGTTGTGCTGTCCTATTCACAATTTCAATCAACGTTCCATTTCCCAAGTTTCAGCTGTTTCCTTGCTGTGCGTTATATTTCCTTCTGTCTATTAGAGTGGCTGTCAAATACGGGTTTCGAGATTATGACTAAACTTTACTCCTGTCTCCATAGCCGCTGGTCTCAATCTTTTCTGTCTCCTGGCCAATATCCTATTCATTCTGTCTCAGGCTCTTTAATCCATGTTTAAATTAGCAAGTTCAATGTTCATATCATATTTCGATTTAGACTGAAGTTAAAAATGTAAATGATGCCAGTTTAAAGTCAACAAACTGCAATAAGATTTGCATTACTAGAGAAATGAGACGGAAACCCAGACAAATCCATATTTCCTCTCTGTGGTTAGCAAAAGTCTGTCCAATAACAATCTTTTGGTTGTCATGTTCAAGTGGAGGAGAGATCAGCAAACGAAAAATATCTTCATTCCCTGGGCTTTTTTGGGTGGGGGTGGGGAAGATATTCCTTTGTACATCAAAAACACAGAAAAATCATTTGGCCTGCGAGGAAAAGACATCCATCATTCTCCCTTTACCGACTCCGTCAGAGCAAATGGTGATGGGAGATTAGACTGATAGTCAGTGATATAATCATCCATTCCAATAAAGTTACTGTTGCGAACTGGAAGTACTGTTGTGAAAGGTATTAACTGGAAATGTTTGTTCAGTGACCGTGATTGATGCAACTCTCCAAGGATTCGAACTGTGTCACTGAAGGCTTTCACTGTCCTATTATTAAGAGGCTTCTTTCAGTGTAGCAGCAGATGTATCAACTCCAATACTAACAGGGATCAGCATCTGCAGACATATGGAAAGAAGGGATCAGACTCCAAGAATAATAGACTGGAACGTTTCAACAATGGATCAGAATCTGAGAACGTTAGAATGGAATGTTCCATTAATGGATCAGAATCTGAGAACGTTAGACTGGAATGTTCCATCAATCGACAAGGGTTTATTCTGGGGTCTTTTATATCTTTCGTGTTGTTCGGAAATTATATCATATCGGATATTAGGTGTCCTGCTGATTATTCAGGCGGGTTACTATCCCATTCTTGCTATTGTTGGGGCACCTGGTAAGTCTCTCTGCCTCTTTGTTTTTATAATTCCAAAACCTATGTTGACTTTCATTGTTATTTCGATTTTATTTCCATTTACAAAAGGGTGAAACAAACGTAAACAGTTTCGAACACCAACTCCACTCATTACCCACCAACGTCAGAGCTTTCACTCACAGCTGAAAACGAAACTGTTCATTATATCGAGGGCTTCTTTTTGGCCTTGAACTGATTTATGTCTCATTATTCTCTCCATTATCAAACCGATCCATTACCAGCTCCATTTTTTCCCAGGTTCCAAGTTTGTGTCAGTTTTGTTCCTGAATGAACCGTTACCTATGCTTTGGTAAAATTAGACATTATGGTTACAGCTCTCCACTGGCTGCTGTTCCAGTTACAAATATTTCGATCACATTATTTTTGTTGTCTCTGAAGAGCATCACAATCGTGACACTGTGTCAGAGAAGTATTGTTGGTGAACAGTATTTGAGAGGTGCTGGTTATTACACTTGAGACACTTTCAATCCTACCACAACTGATGGCAGAACTTAAATTCAATTTATAAGAATTGTAATAAATTCACATTTCACTCAAATCAACCATAAGCCTTCAGCATTTTGATTGAAATTCTATCTGTTTCACTGGTGTCCTTTGTTGCACAAATCTGATGTTATTGTCTGGTTGGGTACAAGAGTGACTTCAGACCGCCTACAAGGTGCTGACCCTTTTCTGCCTTGTTGAATGACCTCGATAACGAGGGTTATTACTCATGATCAGCAAATTTTGCCCTTCGCAGCGATGGCGACATCCCATGAAACAACAAAATAAAAGGTGAAAACAAACAAAAAAAGTTTATGATTTGGAACTGAAAGAAATAATTGCTGTCGAAACCGAGCAGGTTTGGCAACCTCCATTGGCAGAAAAACACAGTTCAATATCGAGTCCAGTGAACATACATTGGGACTGAAAATAGCTAGGAAATAGTGTGATTGATGCTGCCGACAGGGACGTCGATATTGAAGAGGAGCAGTGTGTTGAGTACATGGAGAAAAACAAGCAAACAACGTGATTATTAATCATAATCTGGAATGGAAATAAATTGTGAGATTAATCTAATTTATTTTTCACATTTTCCCGTTATCTGTAATATCATGCCCATGTGGTTGCTTATCTAAAAAAACCGTTTGCAGTGAAATGTGCGCTCATTGTACTTTTCTCTGAGAATGAACATTAACATGTCGTGGGGGTTGCTGGGAGTGTTAGCATTTATTTGTCTTTCCCAGTTACCATTGAGAAGGTGTTGATGAGCAGTCTTCTTGAACCGTTGCAGTCGATGTGCTGTGAATTGCTCACGTTAAAGTCCATCCAGTTTCTTGGACACTTCGTATCGCTTAATATCGCTCAGTGACTTGGGAATTTCAAAGGCCAATTAAGGGTCAACCACATTTCTGTGTATGTGTCAGCAAATGTACACCAGATGGCGGGAAGATGGCAGATTTCCTTCCGTGAAGAACATCATTGAGACAACTGGGTTTTTCTGAATCGCCGATGGTTTCAGAGTTTTATGAGATTCTTAATTCCAGCTGTTGTATTGAATTCGAATTCCACCATCTGCCGTGGCATGATTCGAATCCAGCATCCATTATTTAGGTCCCTGGTTTAATAGCCATGAGTTAATAGCAAGACCATTCCCTCCCCAGTATTTCCAAACATCTCAAGCAACATTAGTGATGTTCTTCTTATCGTTACTGTGAGACAGACAATTGTGCAGTTAGATGAACAACTAGTTCTATGGAGAAGGCAACTGTTAATATTTCAGGTCACTGGGACTGTACAGAATTGTAATCAGTCAGGAAACGCAACTGGGGACAGGAAAGCATTTCCAGCATCGAGTGGGTGTTCCATTTATATGCGGATTTGACTTGCTTCTGCCATTGGAAAGCCAGTGGAGGTTCTGTGTTTCGTTTCTCAGGTTTGCGTTGTCAGTTGTTGAATTGTAGTTATTGTTGAGGCAATATTCGCGCCACTTTACACGGAGTTTCTTTTCTGTATAAGGAATGTTCAACTTACCACAGGGGCAGTGAAAATGAGATTCACCAGATGATTATGGTACCATGAGGAGAGTGAGAAGGAAATGAGTGTTTAATCTGTCGCACTGTGAGAGTAAGAGGTGAATGCACTGCAACTTGAGGGTGATGGACCGACATCCATTATGTTCAGAATAGACATCAAAGAGTAAGAAATTGCATATATTTTCCACATGGTACGTGGTTCCCGATAGTTCACGGACCAGTGTGGAACCCGTGTGTTGGTTAAGAGGGAACTCCAGGCTCTGAATGAACTCTCACCATCTCAATGTGCTTTTGGTGTTTGACTCTGCACTGTTCACAGTTCTGTCAGCACACAATGCCTAACTCCTAAAAGAGTTATCTAATCCTAAAATCTTCTCACCTCCATGGGAATACAGTCTGCCTTCTCCGAGAGAGAAGATGCCTGCTTCAGACTTGTCATGCATCATTGACTTTCCATCCTCTGTCAACAAACTATGTTAAAGTAACATGTCTGTCCCATTAGCAATAGAGCCACGAGGAATTACACAGCGAAGTCTATCGGTACAGTCTCTGCTTCATTGTTTTATCACGTGAAGCATTAATGACATCTTCTTATTGTTGTGTCGGTGGCTTGATTGGCTGAATGGCCTCTTCCTGGTTCCATGGAAGTGCTGCAACGACTTGATTGGGCAACCCCTGGTTCCTGACGAAGACGTCTGAAAGCTGACTGAGCTGTTTGCCTCCCTTTGCAACGGCAGGAAGGACTGAATGAGCTGTCCCACTTCTTATCAACTAGGTTCGATGCGATGAAAGGATTCTTCATATTCCTGTGGAATCAGTTTGAGATGTGGAATGAAATCTTTTATTACCGTAATAATGAGCAATGTCTAGAAGTACTGTTACGTAAATGCTGCTGACACATGATGAGCACAGTCCACGTCATGCTGCACATGGACAAAAAGTGTTCCAGGAGCCGAGGGGGGATACATTGCTGTGTACATTGTTTCATCTTCAGGGAATACCCACACTTCCGATTTCATGGTATGGGAAAGTTATGTATGGAGCAGCTGAAAACGTTTGTGTTGTGGAAGCAAATCTGAAGAGCTCCTGTAGAGTTCTCCCGTTAGGGAGTTAATTGATGTCCATTAACCAGAAACGTCACACTTTGTGCGCTGAATGACCCGGAGCAGTGGGAGGTTTACAACTGATTACATTAAATTCAATCTTTTCTGTGTTCCTTGATATGATGCTCAGTCAAATCCTGCCTTGATATCAGGATCAGTCACTTCTACCTTGTGTTCATATCTTGTTCATGTCTTTCAGTCACTGTGTAGGTGTAGGGAATGTATCCTTTTGACAGAGAGTAGTGACTGTCGTGACTTCCCTGTTCCATAGAGGTATGGGAGATAGATGCTTGGAAGGGGAGCGCAACACTTATTAAAAGCATCAAAAAGATGAGGGCTGCAGGGATTGGGCATAAAAGAGGAGTTGAGGCTTGGAGCAGATCAACCATGTTATCATTGAAGTTTAAATTATGATTGAATGACCGACTCCTGTTTATTATTTTCTTGAATTCAGACAGGAAAGTCAATGGTTGTAGTCTTCCTCGAATTCTCAATATTGAATGATGCTGTCCTGGACACCAGAGGACATTGTGAGCAAATTATGTGTGCAGTTTTCACAGTGAATCTGGGCCAACAACATGACCAATAAATGGGGACAGGGAATTTTTGTAAAAAGAAAGGAAAGGAATGTTCCACGTTGGCACCACATTCGCTTCCCATTTACATTTTCGAAATCAATACAAAACGTGAATAACAGTCTTGAGGGCCTGAATTGTCACCTCTGTAACTTCAGGCCAGTTTTTAAAACCAAGCGGACGCTAACTGCACCTGTATAGCAGATATTTTGGGCGGAATTGAACATTGGGACACCGGACTGAGTGGCAGGAGTGGATCATGAAACCCTTGCCCCTGCTCAAACATACAATAAGATCGTAGCTGATCTACTCGTAAAAAGAGTTGTGATTTTGAGATGCCAGCGTTGGACTGAGGTGTGCAAAGTTAAAAATCAAACGACATCACGTTGTAGTCCAACAGGCTTAATTGGAAGCACGAGCGTTCGGAGCGACTCTCCTTCATCAGGTGATTCATGAAAGTGTGGTGCTCCAAAAGCTCGTGCTTCCAAATAAACCTGTTTGACTATAACTTGGTGTTGTGTGATTTTTAAAAAGAATCCCACATTCTTATCCGTAGTTCATCATCATTGACTCACTTGACTGTCAAATATCTCACGAACACAGCTTCGAATAAATTCATCACATAACACCAGAAACTTTGGGGAAGAGAGTACCAACTCAAGTGTCCCTTTGTGTAGTTTGATCAATGTTGGAGGGTCACTGTACCCTTTCTTAGTCCCATTCATGTCGAAGTTTAATTGTAGCCAGTTTGGTGATATCGTCAGTCTTATAGATCACAGACTTGTTTACGTTCAGTGGTCGGGACAAGTGAGGCAGATGACCAAAATTTGCTAAAATAACTAATCTATCACTAAATTCAAGTTAGTGAAGCTATGATGGAAAGATAGGTGATAAATATATTGTTCATTGAAAATATGCACATCAATATTTATCTTTCTATAAATGCTGAGACTCGTGCACAGGATCACATGCAGATACAGATTTACACACACAGAAACACACACATACGGCTGAACACAAACACAAGAAGACAATGCTTTGTCCAAATAATTGTTAAACTCATGACAAAAAGAAAATCAGCTTGTGCTGAATGATATTTTGCCTCTGAAGTTATTCTGCCCAGACAAGCTACTGACAATGGGGTTTCCTCCTGGTATTTGACTGAATTCCTGTTGCTGAAGGCAGTGGAGACTTTCCAATGAATGTGTAACAGAAATCCTGCACGAGTGATAAGGCTGACTGACGGGCTTTCATCTCGTGTATGCTGCTGCGAGCAGGAAAAATGAAAGAGAGGGAGCAATAGGCAGTTGCTCCTCAGGTATGTTACATGTTCTCCATCTCTGAGATGAAACATACTGTAATATTATCCGAGCACAGAACTGTGTCATGTGAGGTCTGTTTGAATATTCTCTGAATGGTATGACACCATCCCTGTTCCTTACTCCATGTCGGGTCGATTTATGATTTGAAGATATGTCCCTGCCATTTTTGTACAATGCATGTCTTCATAATCTCAGTGTCAAAATGACTACTGTACATTGTTTCCTTCAAATTGAATCCTTCGATTTAGTTTCCTATAAAAGCGGAAACATCCATCAGCTGCACATCTGATATTCTCCATTTAATATGGTCTATGTTTCAATATGAACATATCTCATTCTCAGCCTTGAAGTGTAATGAACTTGTGGAGGTTTTAAAATCATGGCGTACATGGATTCAGTTAACAGCCATTTTTCTAGAGTGGTGAAGTTCAAAACTAGTGGGCAGATTTGAAAGGTTTAAATGGGTGCTGATGAGTAACTTTTGTCAGCCATGTGTGATGCGTTCATGGAATGAGCTGCCAAAGGAAGTCGTGGAGACTGGTACAAATACAGTAGTTAAAAGTCGTCTGGATAGGAAAATGAATAGGAACGGTTTAGAGGGATATGGGCCACATGCTGGTAAATGGGATTAGATCGGATTGAGACATCTGTTTATCACGGACGAGATGGATTGAAGTGGGTGTTTCCATACTGCATGACTCTGTGACACCCATAAGACATTAATTCCCTAAAGAAATGAAGTGAACATATGGAAACGCTTCTGATGCAATTGATTTTTTTTAAAGTTGTGCGAATCATAACTACACATAAGACATCAGATGTGATCTGAACAGTGCCATGTACAAATGCAGTGAAACATTACGATGATTATACCTATAATATTTACATGAAATAATATCATTCCAAATGCCTGGAAAATCACAAGCAGCACTTGCAAATTAACTGTGTATGATTCGTGACCCAGAAACACATGAATTCCACTGCGCCACTCAATTCTGTAATATCTCTCAAATTATGGCGTTCACTGTAGTTTTATGCTTCCATCATAGCTTAAAAATCCCATAACCCACATTATTCCATTTTTGCTGAACGTCTGTGCACTAATCTCCCCGGACTATGTACTAATGCAAACCCTCCATCTCTAATTAAATGACTATCATGCAGAATTAGTTAATTGAGCTCCAATCCAAACAGTCCCCTGATCCAATTCATTTATGTAAGTAGTGAATAGTTGATGATCTCATCAGGGTGCCTGAGGCACTCAACCAATTTATAGCTTTCCAACCTGAAAATAAACGTTTCTACTTGCTGTCTATTTCTTATTATCTACCCGGTGCTCCCCTGTTGCTGTGCAGCAGCCTAGAACGTTGGATAGATTCACCCTGTGCTGTGCAATTACATAAAATGTAAAATGCATCATTGTACTCCCAGCATAACACCTCAGAGGGCACAATGGTCTCCTCCCATCTCACCATAACGATACTGTATGGCCGAATGGGATCTCTGTCTTACTCTGTACCTGCTTCGTAGTTAGGGGTTGGAGAACAACACATGGGATCAGAGCATAAGCTGACATTTTGGACCAGCGAGTCTGCTGCACCATTCAGAATTCTCTGATTATGATGTGACTGCAGCTGAACATCCTTTTCCTGTTTCCCAACAGCATTGATTATGTTGTTCTGTTGAACTCAAGCTTGAACGTTTTCAGTAACGCAGTCTCACTGGTGTTTGGAGATGGGAACAGCAGAAAACCACAGCCATTTCTTTTCCTGAAATGTGAAGACTGCTTATTCTCTATTTTTTCCCCTCATAACAGTCACGACACTTTTGAGGTACAGGGCCCCAAAAATTAGAAATGATATAGACCATTCATCCTCTCACACTTGTCTGCATTTGGATTAAACCTCGACAGCTAAATACTTATTCAATTCAGCCTCCACTGAACTTACTGGAAGGCAAGTCCAGACAAAATAATTTCGCAGGAGCCTAAGAAATTGGAGCAGCCTCTGGCCATTCGGCCCATCCAGTCTGCAGGACCTGTGTTTTCTGCTGAAAGGTATCTGAACCCTATTCTCCTGCCATCTCCAACTGAACATTCAACCTCTAATAATGCAAAATACAACTACTTTTTTTTTTCCGAAATGCACAGTTTAATGAACTGGTCGCACTGCAGTTTCGAATTGCTGAGTGAAACAGTGAATGGGTGACCGAAAGGCAGAAAAAATCCCAGTCTGAAAGTAGTGCTGGTATCCTCTGCGGTCTTCTCCCTCCAAAACAGGTTTACCGTTTTTGAATACTGTTGGGTGAGATGGCTTACCAGGGAAGCTTAGCAGTTGCCAAGATCTTAGCACCATAGTTGGCACTGCTGTTCAGAAAGGGCGGGAAAAACTTTGGTAGGGCCATCGTCCTCAAGGATTCTATTTTATGGGGAGTGAAAAGGCGTTTCTTTCGACGAAAACGGGAGTCCCGGATGGTGTGTTGCCTCCCAAGTGCTCTGGTCAGAGATGTCACTGGTCGGTTGCAGAGCATTCTAAAAGCGGAGGTTGAACAGCGAGTTGTTTTGGCGCATACAGGCACCAACAATATACGTAAATAAGGAGATGAGGTCCTGAAAGCAGAATTCAGGCAGTAAGGAAAGAAATTACATTGAGGACCGCAATGGTAGTGATCCCGGGATTATTACCAGTGCCACGTATTAACCAGCGTAGGTATGAATTAAGTAGACAAGATGAACACGTGGCTTGAGGGATGGGTGTAAGAAGAAGGGGTTCAGACTTGTTGGTCATTGGGACTAGATCTGCAGAAGGTGGCACTGATGTATATTGAACAGTCTACATCTGAATCAGACTGGAATGAATGCCCTTGGAGGAGGTTGTGCTTCTGCATTTGGGGAGGTTTTAAAATCATGTGGCAGGGGTTCTTGAACGAGCCGAAAAGACAAGTCGAGGCAACGGAGTGGTTGTGACGGGAAATTTTACAAATTCCAATATTGACTGGGATACACTTAGTGTCCTAGGTCTGTATTGGATAGAATTTGGAAGAAAAGTCCGAGAATGTTTTCTAGAACTGTATGTTAATACTCCGGCGAGGGAAGAAGCCATATTGGACCTGGTGTTGGCGAATGAACAAGGCCAGGTAGTACAAGTTGTGGTGGAGGATTGCTTTGGGAACTGTGACAATTATTCTGTAAGTTTTAGAATACTCATAGACAAAAATGAGCGTAGTACTTACGGAAGATGACTAAACTGGGCCCAGGCTAATTATATCAAAATTAGACTAGAGCTGGGAAATGTGGATTGGACACAACTATTTGAAGGGAAGTCCACATTTGATATGTAGGATTTAGGTTAAATATTGTGCAAAATTGGCTTGTCCAGTTGAAAGCAAAGGAATGGAAGTGCAAGATCCGTGAACCGCGAATGACAGGAGAAATGGGACATTGGTTAGATTACTGTTGGAATATTGTGTGCAATTCTGGTCTCCTTCCTATCGGAAAAATTTCGTGAAACTTGACAGGGTTCCGAAAAGATTTGCAAGGATGTTGCCAGGGTTGGAGGATCTGAGCTACAGGGAGACACTGAACAATCTGGGGCTGTTTGCACTGGAGCATCGGAGGCTGAGGAGGACATTATAGAGGCTGACACAATTATGAGGGGCATGGATAGGATAAATAGGCAAAGTCTTTTCCCCGTGGTCGGGAGTCCAGAACTAGAGGGCATAGGTTTAGAATGAGAGTGGAAAGATATAAAAGAGACCTAAGGGGCAACTTTTTCAGGCAGAGGGAGGTACGTGTATGGAATGAGCTGCCAGAGGCTGTGGTGGAGGCTGTTATAATTGCAACATTTGAGAGGCATTTGGATGGGTACATGAATAGGAAGTGTTTGGAGGATACGTGCCCGTTGCTGGCAGGTGGGACCAGATTAGGATGGGATATCTGGTCGGCCTGGACGTGTTGGACTGAAGGGCCTGTTTCCATGCTGTACGTCTCTATGACTCTATGACTAGCCAAGTGGAAAAGTGAACACATATAAGGTCAAGGCAGCAAAGAACAGAACGTGCCCGGGAGAAATATTGGAAGAGTAGGGCAAGTCTTAAATGAGGTATCAAGAGGGCTGAAAGAAGTCACGAAGTAGCGGTAACAAGCAGAATTGAGGAGAATCTCAAATCCTTTTATCCTTATATAAGACGCAAGTGCCTAACTAGAGAAAGCATTGGTGCACTAACAGATAGTTAAGGAAGACTGTGTGTCGAAACTGGGAAATGGGTAGATTCTGAAGGAGTACTTTGCATCAGTGTCACTGAGGGGGGGGGGGGGGGATGATAAATTTTGTGATTGGAGATGGAAGATTGATTGGTCGGGATAACATTGGCATAAGTTGGGAAGATGTGTTGGATAGGCTGGAGGTTACTAAGATGGATAAATCACCAGGAATAAATAGGATCTATCCCAGGTTGCTGAGGGAGGCGACAGAGGAAATAGTTGGGACACTAACAGATATATTAGCTATGTCCTTAAACACAGTTGAGGTCCCGGTGGAGGAGAGGTTTGCTAACGTTGTCTCCCTGTATAAGAAGGATAGTAGGATAAGAAGGATCCTTGGTAACTACAGACCAGTTAGAGCCTGTGGTCAGGCGTGCGAAACTTGCTAGAGAAGGTACCCAGGGATAAAATCTATTTGTATTTGGAAAAGAATAGACTAATCAGTGAGAGAAACATTTTTTGAGGGGTATTTCCTGCCTTATCAACTTCATAGAGTTCTTTTACTGAGTTGGTAGATCAAGGAAGAGCTGTAGATGTTTTATATGTGGAAGTTAGTAACGTGTTTGGTTATGTTCCCCACGGAAAACTAACAGAGAAAGTGAAGTCACATGGTATGCAGAGTGCTCTTGCTCAGTGGATAAAGAACTGGTTGAGCAAACACAGACAGAGAGTAGTAGTTGAAGATAGTCTCTCGAAAAGGAGAGAGATGAGCAGTGGTGAGCCACAGGGATCAGTGCTGGGGCCACTGTTGCTTGTGATTTATATACATTATCTGGAAGAAGACAATGTTGGAATGATCAGCAAGTTTGCAGTTGACACGAAAATTGATGGAGTGGCAGAAAGCATGGGGACGATCAAAGAAAACTGTATAATATCGATACACTAGAGAGTTGGGAATAAAAATGACAGATGGAGTTCAATCAAGGCAAATCTGAGGTGTTGCATTGTGGAAGCATAATTATAGAGCGAATTATATAATAAACTGAACAGCCTTGATGAGCAAGGAGATTAGATTAGATTACTTACAGTGTGGAAACAGGGCCTTTGGCCCAACAAGTCCACCCCGCCTCGCCGAAGCGCAACCCACCCACACCTCTACATTTACCCCTTACCTAACACTACGGGCAATTTAGCATGGCCAATTCACCTGACCTGCACATCTTTGGACTGTGGGAGGAAACCGGAGCACCCGGAGAAAACCCACGTAGACACGGGGAGGACGTGCAAACTCCACACAGTCAGTCGCCTGAGGTGGGAATTGAACCCGGGTTTCTGGCGTTGTGAGGCAGCAGTGCTAACCACTGTGCCACCGTGCTGCCCTCAAATCTGGGAGTTCAGGTCCATTGCACCCTGAATGTGAAGCACAGGTGGATTGAGGTCAATAGGGCATATGGTTTGCCTTCATCGGACGTGCTATTGTGTATAAGAGCTGGCAGGTCATGTTAAAATTATACACGACATTAGTTCGGCTGCATTTAGAGTACTGTATACAGTTCTGGTCGCCACAATACCAAAAGAATGCAGATGCTTTGCAAAGGATGCATGGAATGTTTACGTGTTTGTTGCCTGGTATTGAAGGTGCTAACTATGACGAGGGGTTGAATAGGATAGTTTTGTTTCCATTAGAAAAAAGACGATTGAGGGGGGACCAGTTTGAAGTCTACAAAATCAGGAAGCATATGGACAGGGTAGATGGAGAAAACCTTTTTCCCAGGTTGAAGGATTCAATAATGAGAGGTCATGCTTTCAAGGTGAGAGGTGCAAAGTTTAAGGGGGATACACGTGGCAAGTACTTTTCACATTGGGTGGTAGGTGCCTGAAACGCTTTGCCAGCAGAGAGAGGAGAGGCAGGCATGGTAGATTCATTCACGATGCACCTGGACAGGTGCATGAGTCGGTAGTGAGCAGAGGAATACAGATTCTTCGGAATTGGGCGACAGGTTTAGACAGTGGATTTGGATTGTTTCAGACTTCGAGTGACGGAAGGCGTCTTCCTGTCCTGTAAATTTTCTTTGTTCTTTGATTTTGTCAATGTGTGTGGATGTATGCATGTGTTTGTGTTCAGCTGTAACAGTCCATACCTGTGTGGCTAATTGTGTGTGTACGTGTTGTGTGTATTTGTGTACTTATCGATGTTTACGTGTATCTCTGCCTACATCTCTATGCACTGAGGTGCTCTGTACTAAAAATATTTTCTTAGCTGTTTTTCACGATAATACACTGAAGCTGGGGTCAAAGCCCATCTCTCCCTCTCTCTTTCTGTGGATTTTGTGATAAGAGGTATACAAAGCCGCCCTCTTCTAGCCTGCCACACCACTGCACAAGTGGTAGGTTCTGTTTCTTGAAAATACCTCAGCTACTGTGACACATTACACGACTGTTTGTGTTTTTAAATAGTGTCTTTGGAAGCACAGGGCAGATTGATCTGATACGTAGCGATGTTGTTCCTGAAATATTCCTGCCAACATCGGGTGCGTTTCTGGACTTTTCAATCGTTTCTCAAATTTGAAAGACTGTCTTACAAACATTACAATTTAAAGAACGTAGAATGAAATTCGTCTCACTTATCTGCAAATCTGTTCACTCAGAGTTGCTCTTCAGCAACTGCAGTGGAAATACCCTTTAACGTGTATACTCCGTGTCAAGAATAATGACCAAAGACATATCATTTCCAATTTTCAGACTGAACACAGACATTTTTCTACATTGGCATTTTCCACTTTGAGGGGCCTCAGACCAATTGCAATCCACTGCATTAATAGCTCTCTTTGGTGGTTTGAAAATGTTATATACCAAAACATTTAAGAATATCTTGTTCTCATTCTTGTGATTGGATCCTCTGTATCTAAGTCCATTAATATTTCCGGTTTAAAATGCACTGTATATCATGTTGGTGAATACCGACTATCCTGGCAGCAGCCACAGCCTCTTTATTCAGAAGCAGTCAGTCATTTCCATCATCTTCAGCTCTCCACGTAGCAATTAGGATGGACTGTTGGATAAATGTCATCCCCTTGATATACTTTTCAAAATATCCCCCACACCAGTCCCCATCGTAATGTGCACTGAGGACAATGGTTCCACTGGGAACATCGGGGGAGATGGTACAATAAAAAAGATGTCTGAACAGGTCTGAGTGCACAATGTATCACTACGTCCTGTAATCTCTCTCCATTCATGTAATATACAGACGTGTATTTTTCCTAAAACAAAATAAAAATCACAGCTTCACCGTTGCCCACGTTATATTCCAGCTGCCAAATTGCTGCCTGTTGCTTATCCAATTCATGATTCTCGACTTCCACTTAAGAACGTAATTTACTGCCTATCCCAGTCAGAAGGCATTTGTTCCAGTTGCCTAAACCGTTGATATTGATTGCGAATAATTGAGGTCCCTGCACTTGTCACTGTGCCACTGCAAACGTGAATTTGCTTAAACTGATCATGATAATTTTATCAAAATTTATCTCTGGTCCAGGCTCAGTAAGCAGTCGCCCCGTATTCCTGTGTAGCAGCTTCGAAAACCTGAAATTTTCCTTTCATTTCTGATCTAAAAGTCACGAGAGATTAAAAGATCTGCTCCAGTTCCCGAGTGAACTTGGAATAGCTGATTGGCTTCATTTTGCTGCTGTCTAAAACACGTGGTGTACTGAAAAGACTAATTCAGGAAAGGTATCGTTTTGAATCTTGCTGAATCATTGGAACCATCAGCGACAGTCCACTTTTGCCTTTAAAATGTCGGGAAAGAGATTGATGTTGCAACTGCTGATGGCAATGCCACAAGTATGTCCAGTTTCTATTTACTCGGTCTTTTAGAAGTATGGCCTACTTTGCAGGAGTCGTGCCAAAAAACAAAGTGGGTAGTATATTCAATATGAGGCTGAGACATCCCGTCTGCTAGGACTGAATGCTGGCTTCTCTGACAGACCCTGTTCGGGAAGTTCTGTCTGTTAAAGTTTGGTGAGAATGTATCCCTCTTGTTGGTTCCCCCATCACTTTCAAGAATCTGGTTGCTAATAATTTAAGGACTGTAACTGATCAGGTCGTGCCGGGCCTTTGGAGACACCCTCGGTTATATACAATGAAGCCCCACACTGAGAGTGCGTCTGTGTCTTGACCACCATCAGTGCTTCCTCTGATTTGATTTCAACATCGATGGAACTTGATATTTCCCTGAAGGTGTGCAGGATCAGGGTATTTCGCCGACCATCTGTGATGCGGTTTCCCGAGTTCTGGAATCAATGTTGGGGAATTCCAGGGTAATTCTTTCCCTGAATGTATCCTACGGTGCCTCCACCAGTGATGGGTCTGTCCTGTCCGTGGTACAGGATATTCGCTGGAGTGGTGATGGGGCTTCACGAAACCTTACACATCAGATCTGATTGTGTCTGTATGACTGTGTATGACTGTTTCCTGACCGAGTCAATATGAGGGATAAAGTCGACAATGGAGCAAATCCTAATGGGCTAAAATACTGAATGAAAGGCACTTTGTCTGAATGTGCGTTTTATTCTCAAAGCGGATTGAGGAAATCAATACATACATTGAGGGAAATTGATTTGTTTAATGACATTAGCGAGCGACGACTACAGGGTGACCGATATTGAGATTTGAATATCCAGAACACTTTATGGTGGGGAGTGTTAGTCAGAACTGAAAAGGTGTTGAGGAGAAGTAGCTGAATAAGATATCACACCTGTGTTTTCATGAAAGATAAACTTACATCATTTTTTTGAGCTATTATCATTATCTGTTTCATTTGGTGGAAGAAGTGACACTTGAGTTGAGTTTGGGGACAAATTCCCACCATGAGGCTGAGTAGGCCTCACTAAACGTGATGGGGAGAAGGACCTCTGTGATGTCATTATTTTTGTGACTCCATCACATTCTGTACCCAAAATTGCCCGGATCATTCCATAACCGACATTCTCTGAACATTCTATACACGATATTCCCTGGAACATTTTGTCTGCAACATTCTCTGGACATTCTATCCCTGACATTATCTGTGAATGCCAGACGTAGTCATTTGGATATAACATAAGATTACGAGTGATATAATCCCGTTCCAGGGAGAAGGAGACACTGTTCCAAGGTCATCTCGGGCACGTAAATGAGTGAATACGTTTTCCCTGCATTTACATTTATTCGCGAAACAGGATCGATCAGAATTTAGACTACAAGACAGAAATTTCCAAACTCCTTTTGTCTTCAAGGCACTGGGAGATAATCCTTCAGGACAGCAATGTTTTCAGGCTCCATATTCGGAGACGGAAGGAAGGTATCTGTGTTTTCTCTCGAGTGATCGAGCGAATGTGAATGTTCTCTGAACTATCTGTTCTTATGGATGTGTGACTGTGCATTTGGGGAACGGGAGGTGTTTTTTCTTTTATGACCATTGTATTTTCAGTAAATCAGACCTTCCCATTTGTTACTTCAGCTCCAATTCTATCAATAAATCTCTGAATACAATGACATGTATGAAAATCTCACTGGTTCCGAAATCAAACTGGTAACTTTGACTCCAGGCTGATGTGTAACGTGTTCGTTTTCCTTCCTCTCAGTTAACGTCTTGACGATCTATGTCCTGCTACATAAAGATTGTGGATTGTCTCCATGTGTCCGACGTTACCTGGGGGCCATGGCAGTGGCGGATCTACTGGTCATTATCCTCGACTTGATACTGAGACACATTCCCATTGTTTACCGGGAGAAGTTTTATTTCCTGTTCGACTTCCCCGTGTGTAATATCCACGCCGTCCTGCTTTATGCAGCCATTGACTCTTCTGTCTGGTTCACGGTCACTTTCACCTTTGATCGGTTTGTGGCCATTTGTTGCCAGAAGTTGAAAAGTAAATATTGCAATGAGAAAACGGCGGTTGTGGTTCTGGGAACAGGGACTGTGCTGAGCTGTTTAAAGAACATTTTCTGGTATTTTATGTTTGATGCTCGGTATCAACTGGGAAACGACCCCTGGTTTTGTGTGGTAACAAACATTGTTCAATTCTCCAGTGTCTGGGTCACAATCGAGTTCCTCCATCACCTTCTGACGCCCACTATACCTTTTCTCCTGATTCTGATGCTCAATATTTTCACAGTCAGACACATTTTAGTGACCAGCAGAGCCCGCACGAGACTCCGGGTTCACATGAAGGGGAATGCTCAGTCTGACACAGAAATGAAAACTCGAAAAAAATCCATCATTTTGTTGTTTGTGATTTCGGCCAATTTCATCTTGTTATGGTCAACGTTATTGGTATTTTCTATATGGAGACGGATGTGGTATATATTTGATGGCCTTGTGTAATTAGATTACTTTGTGCAGGAACTGGGCTTCATGCTTCAGCTCCTCAGTTGCTGCACAAATACCGCGATTTATGTTGTGACCCAGACTAAGTTCAAACAGCAACTGAAGAATGTACTTAAATATCCCTTTACCCAAATTCACCAATCAATCAATTTCACTCACTGATCAATCCATCCAGGGTTTTCATATTGCAATTCAGTTCAGTGTTTCAGCAATGAAGCAGCCTGTCGATATGAGGGTATTGCTGGTTTGTCCAAGCTTATCCCACAGGGGCTTGAAAGGAGACATTCCAATGTTTCTGTCAGGACACTGACTGTATCGAACACTTCAGTTTGTAAACAATACACATGTTCATTAAAAAGTGCCAAACAGCAAATGAACGATGTTGTTGCTTCTCTATATTTTGAAGAAGGTTTTCTGAAGATAGACAGACTCAACCCCAACTCCTGGTCCTCAGGGAAGGGGAGGGAACCGTTGCCTAAGGTCACGGGCTCGGTTTTAACGACTCTGTCCTTGCTTTCGCCACTGGGACTCGCATCCGACCTGGCCTTTGGCTGAATTCATATCTCTACCCAACTCACACCATCCCCACTCAACTGCATCGTCTCTCTCCATCTCCATCTCTCTCTCTCCAACACACGCTCTCCTCTACATCACCCCGTCTCTTGCACTCTCTCGCACGGTCTTGCTCCCTATTTCACACCGTCTCTTTCCCTCTACATAACCTCTGTTTCTGTCCCCGTCGCCGTTTCACTCGCTTTCGTCCCAAACTCTCTCTGTCTCTCACCGCCTGTCGCTACACATGCCTCCACTCTTCTTTCTCACCCTACCTTTCTCTCTCACTCTCCTGCCGTCTCTCTCTCTTTCCCGTTTATCGATCTCTCCCCCGTTTTGTCACCCTTCCAAACCGGCCCTATCTCTCTAGCCTCTCATCCACTGCACAGCCTCTCAACTCAAACCCGTCAATGGGACAGAGGGGAGGTTAAGAGGAGCAAGAGAGAGTGTGTCAGACAGAGAGTGAGGGAGGCAATGAAGAGATATTCAGTCAGAAGGAAAGTGAGGGATGAGAGAGAGAGAATGTGCATGGGGAGAGAGGGGTAAGAGAGAGAGAGAACGTTGGAGTAGAAAGAAAGAGTGGAGAGAGAGGGCGAGTGGGATAGCATGGGGAGAGACAGTATTGGAGGTTGGAGAGAGAAAGAGAGAATGTGGTGAAGGTAGAGACATAGAGGTGGAAGTGGAAAGATATCGAGTTTGAACGGGATATAAAAAGATTTGGAGGCTGCAGAGAGGGGGAGAGAGTGGAGAGAAAGGAAGGGGGAGAGAGTCGGGGAGAGAGCGAGTGGAACGTGGCAGAGCGCGAGAGAGGAGAGAGAGTGGGGAAGAGAGAAAGAGATTCAGATGAGGTAGAGAGAGTGTGTAGGAGGGGCAAAGGCAGCGAAAGCGATATGTACACTGGGTTCGTAAAGTGTAGTAGGGGGCTTGAGAGAGAGAGAGATTGTGGAAGGTAAGTAGAGACAGAGTGGGAGCGAGAAGACAGAGCGTGAGAGAAAGTGTGGGGGTAGAGTGGGAGAGAGTGGGAGAGAGGAGAGTTATATCGAGAGAAAGAGAGAATGGGAGCAGGGTAGGGAGAGAGGGTAAAGAGAGAGGAGAGGGGTAGAGAAACAGACAGAGAGAGAATGGACGCGGTTGGAGAGAGTGAGAAAGGGAGTAGGGAGACACAGAGAGGGTTTTAGAGAAAGAGAGTGTGGCAGTGGGGTGGAGAGACAGGGAGGGTGGGAGGGGGCAGAGAGTGTGGGAAGCCTGTGGAGAGAGTGAATGGCAGGAGCGAACAAATAGAGGGACAAAGACAGTGTCACGGGGCAGTGTGACAGTGGGAGTGATGGAGAGAGAGGGGGGAGTGGTGAAGAGGGAGAAAGTGGATGGCAGTGAGGGAGAGAGAAAGGGAGATGAGAGTGTGTTTGTGGATGGAGGAGAGAGAGAAAGTGGGAGGGTTTTGAGTGAGAGAGAGTGGGGCTGTGGTAGATAGGGATGGAGAATGAGATATGGTTGGGGGGGAGCCGGTAGAGAGAGAGAGTGATTGACCAAGAGACAGAGAGAGAGAGAGAGACAGACAGACAGACTGCGGATGAGAGCGGAAGGGGTGTGTAGTGTGGTCCAGATAGATCGAGAGTGAGAGGAAGCAGAGAGAGATACAAAGAGCTAGAGGGAGTGGTTTGCGTGTGGAGAGAAAGAGAGAGTGTGGGAGGTGTGTAGAGGAAGTGAAAGTGGGAGTGAATTAGAGAGGGAGTGAGAAGCGGTGTAGAGAGAGCGTAGGGCATGTAGAGACAGTGGGAGTATGTAGAGAGAGAGAGTTTGGAGGAGCTTAGCAAGAGAGAGTGGGAGTGTTTAGAGAGGGTGTAGAGGGTAGCGAGATTGAGGGAATGTGTAGAAAGAGAGGGAAAGTGGGAGAATGGTAGAGAGGTACTGAGTAGGAGCAAGTAGAGAGAGAGACAGCGAGAGAGAGAGAGCAAGAGAGAATGGGAGGGAGGTAACATGAAAGAGAGAGACAAAGAGAAAGAGGGTGGGGCATGGATGGAGAGAGATGAGGTGTCGGGGCAAGAGAGGGAGTAGGAGGGAAGAGTAAGACAGTGTGGCATGGTCTTAAAGATTGAGTGGAAGGGGCTTAGAAAGTGATTGTGGAAGTGGAGAGAGGGGAGTGGGGTAGGGTGAGAGGTGGAGGGAGAGAGGGGGAGAGTGGGATGGGGTGAGAGATAGAAAAATGGAGGAAGGAGAGAGAGTGTGTGGGTAACGGGTGGAGGGAGATTGTGTGAGGGTTTTGAGAGAGGAGGAGTAGGGTATAGAATCTTTGACTGACACAGAGACAGACTGAGAATGGGAGGGTTTTGTAAAGCAAGAGACTGAGAGAGAGGAAGTGAGTGAGATGGAGTAGAAAGAGATATAGAGACAGAGAAAGAGTGTGTGTGGGTGTGTGTGCGAGAGTTAGAGAGTGACATTCAGGTTTAGAGAGAAATAGAGAGAAAGGGAGGGGAGGAGAAACATATGGGGTGACAGCTGGAGGGGAGTACAGAGATAGAGTGGGTGTGGTGAGAGAGAGTTGGTGGAGAGAGAAGGAGGGGGAGGGGAGTAGAGAGACAGAGTGGGAGGGAAGAGAGAGAGTGTGAGTGTGAGAGAGATAAAAAAAGTGAGGCGAGAGTCTATGGGACGTGGTATAGACAATAGAGAATGGGACGGGGTGGAAAGAGAGTGATAGGTAGAGAGAGAGTGAGAGGGCGTAGATAAAGAAAGACACATAGAGAGCGAGAGAGACGTGGAGTGGGCAGAGATGTGGGTGGCACAGTGGGTGGCACAGTGGCACAGTGGTTAGCACTGGTCCCTCACAGCGCCAGAAACCTGGGTTCAATTCCTGCCTCAGGCGACTGACTGTGTGGAGTTTGCACATTCTCCCAGTGTCTGCGTGGGTTTCCTCCGGGTGCTCCGGTTTCCTCCCACAGTCCAAAAATGTGCAGGTGAGGTGAATGGGCCTTGCTAAATTGCCCCTAGTGTTAGGTGTAGGGGAATGGGTCTGTGTCGGGGTGGATCGGTGTGGACTTGTTGGGCCGAAGGGCCTGTTTCCACACTGTAAGTGATCTAATCTAAAAAACAAGATGAAGACAGAGAGTGAGAAGGGAGTAGAAACAGTGTGTGGATAGATTGGAGAGAGAGACGGGGAAGAGAGAGAAAAAGAGGGGGCACAGAGATGTGGGAGGGTAGTAGAGAGAGAGTAGTTGGAGAGATATAGGGAGTGGGAAGGGGAGAGAGAGAGAGTTGGAAGACACAGAAAGAGATTGGAAGGGTTTTAGGGAGAGCACATGTGGTGAGGACTGGTGTCCCCGATGTAGGTCAGCAGAAGTCACGGGTGAGACCTGCTTCGGCTGATGTAGTTCAGGAGCAGCGGTCAGTAGTGAGGCCTGGTGTGCACGATTTAGGGTCAGCAGCAGCAGTCAGCGGCGAGGCCTCCTGTGTCTTATGCAGAACAGCAGCAGTAGTCAGCATTCATACTTCGTGTACTCGATGTCAGTCACCAGCAGTCAGCTATGACGCCTGGTCGTCCTGATGTGTTCAGCAGTAGCAGTCCGCCATGAGGCCTGGTGTACGTGTTGTACATCAGCCACAGCTATCAACGGTGAGGCCTGGTGTGCATGAAGTAGGTCAGCAGGAGCCGAGATCGGTGAGGGCAGCTGGTGGAAAACAGGCACATCTTCGCTCAGTGCGGGAAAGCATTGCCACGGCAGGAAACAGAGAGCCCTCTTGGTGAAAGCCTAACTCAGAAAGTCTCCCGACCCATGACTTTAGGAAGGTCTGTAATGTTTTGACTTTTGTTTTAAACTTCATCCCATTTTTTCAACTGTATATCGAGAAAACTTCAGGGCTTGAAAGTTCCAGGGAATTCTTCATTGTTCACCTTCTGTAAAGAAGACTTCGTTCCTGGGTACTTTGTCCCTAACGTGCCGCTCTGTGCGGAAAAAGGATCACTTTTCCCTGTATTTGAAGCCTGTATCTGGCAGCATGTATCGATAAACACTAAAACAAGGTTCTGGCTCCAGCAAAACCTCCCACTAGCTGATCCCTTCTCTCACACCAACCAAGGGTGGTGCTCGAATCCAGATTGAGGTCCAGCTCGGTCCCCCAGACCCGTCCCGTGATTGCTGTTGGCCGTGCGACGTCATCAAATCCACGTCACGAGTGTACTGCCAGAAAGGAATAGTCGGGCAGCAGCGGAGGAACAGGTGAGTCGATGTTGCATTTATTAGCTTCCTAATGAAGGACTGCTGCTTGAAACGTCGATTCTCCTGCTGCTCGGATACTGCCTGACTGGCTTAACCTTTTCCATCACCACGCGATCGACTCCTATTTCCAGCATCTGCAATTCTCACTTTCTCCGAGTTGACTTTAAGCTTACTGGGAAGCCTCGACTAATGAGGCCTAAATTGAAGAAGTTCACCATTGCTCATGAAGTGTTTATGCCCGAAACGCTGATTCTCCTGATCCTCGGATGCAGCATGACCGCATGTGCTTTACCAGCACCACCCTCTCACCTCTGATCTCCCACATCTGCAGTTCTCACTTCCTCCCCAACATCATCCATCAGTGGGGCATTCGTACCCTTAATGTGGATTTTGAGCATGCGTGCCACCAGTAAAGCTGGAGTGAATTACTATTTCGCCCATCCACACGCAATCAGTGAGGGTTAACAGGGAGGGCAGCTCCAGGACCTATATTCCTGTTTGAGGTTTCATGGTTAGACAGTGTGGCAACGTGATTCAAACCTGTGGTTTTTGGGTCCTCAATGTTAACCACAAAGAGGATCAGGCTTCTTCCCTGACACAGGCGCTGAGCAGTGTCCACGATACTTGGTTCAGTTTTAATTTGTTCTTTTTTAATGAATTGCTTCACTGTTTGTTAATCTGCCCTTGGTGTGGATAGGGTTGAAGACACAGGTTATTGTGTAAAATCATTGCTGTGTTTACTGAGGAGTATGTGCCGTTGGGAAACACTATTATGGGTGTGTTCGTGATTGATTTTGATGGGTAAGTGCCCCCCTGGAAATGTCTGTCTCTGAGCTGGAGGTCAATATGAAACAGGCTGCGAGAATGGATCTGGGAGTGGACTGAGCAAGATGAGGAGTGACGTTTAGAAATCGTGGTCGTTCATTGCCCATCACCCCACCACGATACCACACCATTGTTTGTCACATTACCCCTCACCCCAAACGTCACCACCACGCAATGTCAGCATTTTTAATTTCCTTTGGACTATGTTGCTTCTCTCACACCATTTAAGAATTTGAGATCATAATATAAAGGGAGGAATAACGCAGCGAGTGCAGAAGCTTCCAGAAACACCATGGCTGTACTCGATGTGCTGCAGTCCGTGTGGTGAACCTAGTCTTGGATTGCTGCTCGGTAAGGAGTTGGACAGTTTTCGACTAGTATTGTTAAGGTAATACCGATGTCTGGGTCAGTTACAATCATTCTGATTTTATATATTTTAACAGAATAGAAACACAGAAAAAAGGAACAGCAGAAGGTTGTTGCACTGTTCGGTCCTGCTCCACTCTTCAGTGTGATCATGGCTGACCCTTCACTCTGGTCTGCTAAAGCTTTAGACACATATCCAGTGGTCCCTTGAGCCATCAACACTATGAGGAGAAAGTGAGGACTGCAAATGCTGGAGATCAGAGCTGAATATATACTGCTTGAAAAGCGCAGCAGGTCAGGCAGCATCCAAGGAAGAAGAGAATCGACGTTTAGGGCATAAGCCCTTCTTCAGGAATGAGGAAAGTGTGTCCAGCAGGCTAAGATAAAAGGTAGGGAAGAGGGACTTGGGGGACTGTCGTTGGAAATGCGATTGGTGGAAGGAGGCCAGAGTGGGGTGGGGGCGGAGAGGTCACGAAGAAGATTGCAGGTTAAGAAGGCGGTGCTGAGTTCGAGGGATTTGACTGAGACAAGGTGGGGGATGGGAAATGAGGAAACTGGAGAAATCTGAGTTCATCCCTTGTGGTTGGAGGGTTCCTAGGCGGAAGATGAGGCGTTTTTCCTCCAACCGTCGTGTTGCTATGGTCTGGCGATGGAGGAGAGTGGCAGGTTGTATTTAAAAAGTTCCCCACGTGGCCTTTGACGACGATGGTTTTTCTCAGACATACTAACTCCTTCTAAAAGCTTACCTTCTTCTTGCATCTTCATCCTTTAAGGCGAGTTCCCTGCTGAAATGTCAGTTTCTGAATTTGAAACCCTGTCTCCCCCAAATTCTCTCTCTTTCTCTCCCGTTTCTCTTTCACTTTTACTCTTGTTCTGCGATGACCTTCCTCTCCTTTCCATGTCTGCTCTGCTGAATCAAATCGTTCTTTTTTTCTCTTTGCTGTGTTTTTAACTGCAATTGAAACGGTTTCAATTCCTTTTCTCTTCCTTTTTTATTTGGCCTCTAACTTAAAACTGGTTCATTTTCAAATGAAAGGTAGCCACGTACAAATATTCTGATGGCATTCCCAGCAAATCTCAATGCCGAGCTATTGTTGCAATCGTTTTTCATATGTCGCAGAAGGAGGTAACTCGAACTCCAGCCTGTCTGCCAATTTCAGCAGCTTTTCATTGCTCACCGTTTGTAACGCTGCTGAAGTCACTTGTTTCATCGCAACAAAAACGTCTCACTCACCAAAAGTGTCATTATCAATGCTTAAGCAAACAGCATCCAACATCCAGAGCAAAATACACTCGCAGCAACCACTCACTAACTTTCAGTCCAATAACCTTACACTCAAATTGAGACGATAGAAAAAAATTCTGGCAAGAGCCCCCAGTCTGTTATAGACTAAGCCATAACCACTGCACAGATTTTAAGAAAGTACTCCAGTACGCAGCTTTTATCAGTTTTAAGACCGATGTAGATTGTGTTTCCTGGGATAATACAGATTTCAACTGGATATTCTTGCAACGAAGCAGTTGGTCAATCCACTCGACTTTAAGCAGAACAAATTATTTACCCACTACAGTTGAAAGACGATCAAACGAAAACATAATCTGGACAAATGAATGATTTGAAAACCCAACTGACTCGATATAGCAACTTAACTACATTAGAGCCTCTCTCATGCTTGAAACATCCCAGAATGAAAGCCCTTTGCAAAACGTAAATTCATTCATAGATTCTGACAGGCAGTAGAGATTCCAGAGAGAAAAGCCAGGCAAGAAAATTCTATTGACGCATGAAAACTCTTTTGCCGGTTGTAGCTTCTTTGTTTATAACAAAAAAACAAACTATATATTTTTTTTAAGAAATGAGACAATTGGACACACCCCGCCACTGTTTGAGAAGCCATTTGCTGACATACCAGCACGTCTGCCTTAACGATCAGAGCAAAATAAGCTTGTTAAGGAGGAGCGTCATCACACGAAGAACGAATCCCTGGGCGACCTTGTCCTGAACGGATGTCTGTGTCTGTATTCTCCGATGCACGACGATTGCACACTGCTTCTATCACGGTATCCTCTATCTCCATCTCAGTATGATTCTAGCTTTTGAGTACACTGTGAACGGGAGTTTTATTCTGTCCAGATTTTCGCGATCCAGTTCTCTTCCGCCTACAATTCTAATGAAAAGTGATTAATAATGAAAAGATTGCTGGTCTTCTGCCGAAAGATGTTATTTTTCTGGGGGTCGGTGGGATTCTGGTTATGTCACTGTGTCAGTAACCCAGGTTTTCAAGTATGTACTGTGGGCGACTTTGGAGCAAATGCAACTCCAATCCTTTGCAGACACTGTAATTTACAACTGATCTCTGCTGGCCATAACTCTGAGTCGACTTCAGTGAATTGATTATACTAACTCCCGTTCATTCATTTCTGTTAGAAAAGAAATATTGCATTCCTTGTCACTCTGTGCCATCAGCGAATCCAGAGAAAGACAAACATCATAAGCTCTGAAACTGTGCCACAGAAAGGCTGAACATGCCTCTGAATGCAGGGCTATTCAGGATGGGAAAACAATGCTCGTCTTTCCAGGATTGCCCACATGTTATAAAAAGGTTCGTAAAACGAAAGTTGGGTCCCGTTCATCTGCAGTTCCAATTATTCGTGAAAGCAATTTCCATTTCTCTATGTATGTAAAGCCCTGATTGAAGTGAATTCCTTTCCCACAAAATTCACACGTACCACTGGCGTTGGCGCTAGAGTTGCTGACATTCAGAAAATAATAAGTTACACTGGAAATTAATTCAAGGGAATGATGAACTGTCCAACTTTTACAGGTTGCTGATAGTAACTGCATATTTATCGCTGTTTATTTACAAAGTTAGATAAACAGCAACAGAAAATACAGTCAAGGATGTGCTCTGACCATCAGTGAGTTGTCATCCCATGTATTATTCGAATGGAACGTACTTGTCTCATTGGGAAGTTAATGGATGTGTTGTGAGTGTTTCCTGAGGGGGTGTGTTTGAGATGCTGCATTGATTCAGTTAAAACCTGCTACATGTCTGCGCAAAGACTGAGAAGCTCTGTGTAATGGAAGGAGGTAGAATTTGGGTTAGAACAAGGAGATGAGGCAATTTCGATGTGCCCGACAAATCCTGCAATATCCAGAAAATACTTCAACAAACGGTAAAGCTAGAGAAACCGTAAGGCATGCGTGATTTAACGAGAAGGTGCTGTCAAAACTGCATCCCTCTTTCCCTGAAACAAAACATGGATTTCTCACATTATGAAGAAGAGTGTGTTCACATCACAACATGTCACACTATAACTGAATTTTTATGATCCAGAAATTAGCACGCAGGCGTGCGTATGATTTGATCATTTGTCAGGGTGCTATCCAACGATGTATACATTCATTTATAAAGATCACCCACTCCAGACGAGGTGGACACATTGTTTCTTTCTTCATGATCGGCGGATTAAAAAATCTCGCATAAATACCAGTGAACTGAGCTGAATATGTCTGTAGGATTTGGCTGTCATTGACTCAGCCAGTGTTGGCTGTCCATCCCAAGTTACCTGGAAAATAGAATAGACGGCTGCTTTGTTTTTTGCCTGCAGGCTTGGAAACTTAACAATCAGTGAAATTTCAGCTGATCTTGGAGGAATCTGTTTTTGACAGGTCGCAGCACAGAAACAGATAAGCGCAAAATATTTAAGTGTAGCCTTGCTGTAAATCTACAACAGTTAGTAGGTTTGTTTCTGTTTTGATTATATTTCATTGACACATTTCTATTTTTGTTCATTTAAAGCCATAAGTATTACATTAGACTTGAGCAATATTTTAGAGGAACAAGATAATGCTATCTTCTGTGTCTGTTGATTGGAGGAAGAACCAATAGCGTTGAATAGAGTGATATGCTATTCTTGTAGGATGTGGGAGTTTCGAGAGAGTTTGAGTGTTTCTGAGGATTATATCTGAAAAAAATCATTCGGTGCTAATCCTATCAGATTAAATAGATTGGTTGGAGCGACAGATAGAGGCAATGAGCAATTTTCAAACGCAAGGGAGTGCTATGGCTGGCAGTTATAGGAAGTGAGAAACGACACAGATACAATTAGGTAGTTGGGTTAACTTCAGGAGAGGTCGGTGAGGTAGGCATTTAGTGCAGAAATCTTCTGTGGCTATCTGAATTTCAAACGAGCATGCTATTTCAGAAAATGTATGGATTAATTTACTTTTCGAGGAATGTAGTACAACAGACAGGTGCCTGATATTAAAATAGGTTGGACTAATGTAGGAGGTAGCATGCTGTCTGAAGCAATCATCTTAGCAGCTGATCTGTGCTGATAAACGCTGCAGGAAGGCGTGATAACTTGCAAAATATGCTGTCAAACGAAGATTGCACAAGCAACATGAGTCATTGAGCAAAACGTACAATTGACTTCTGAGCTGTTGCTGTGACACCAAAGCAACTATGTCGTTCGGGTGCAAAAAGAATCCCACTGTTGATTTACAATTCAAATGCATTTGGCATAAGGTACGTAGCAGTTCATCAGCAGCACATAACCCTAACTCCAAATGTCTGTGAGTATCCAGAAGAACTGTGTGCGACCGTTTAAAGTACGTTTCTTCAGACGATGTTTGTCGACATGACAAGCTGCAGTTGAGCTGGTGGCATTGCGATTGAAATTGCATGCGTCCGGACATTGTGCTTAATTTTGGATATCAGAGCAAATGGTTAACTCGAGTATGCGCGTTCGGGAAAGTAAATGCTTTTTTTGTTGAAAAGCTTTGCAACGAAAGGAAACACTTCAGACGATCGTGCGATCGACATGAAGCAGAAAATGAACAGCCGTCGTGGTTTTGAGCTCTGGCAATATAGGCATTTGCTTTCACGCCATTAGTAGTGTTGGTCGGTTTGCTCCGCTGGTTAGAAAGTAGTCCTAAATATACACCAAGGTCGTGGGTTCAATCCCCACATGCGAATCAGTGGCGTGGTTGGCGGCGTGTTGTTCGGGGTCGCCGTGGCTTTTTTACTTTCACTGTCTGCAAGAACTTGTCACATGATCGCTTGAGATGTGTCTTCGTTCGAAAGCCGACCATCGCTGTCATGAACATCAACTCGCTGGTCCATGCCGGATCTCAGCTGCGTTGCTGTATTTCCAAACAACTTGCTCCACGAATCCACGATGCAGGAAGCCTCACCTGCGCAATAAAACATTTGACAGGGTTAGACGCACGACTTGATCGCCGTACCCGTGATGACTGGTGGATGTTGTCTGCAGCAAATCAATCAGTCTCAATTGTTTTCACAATCAAATGCAAAACATGAAATATATGCAGTATTAAGCAGACATGGCACAGTCTTGGAGGAGAACCAGAGTTCAGGCTTCAATTCAAATCAAAGCTTCGTTCATGTTATTTTCCTGGATCTCTGTTAATACTTGTCACACGACTTCCAGAGGGAATTCACCCTCACGCTTGCTCACCTCTTATGCATCGACACTGGAGTTATCATATCACCAGCAACATCATAGAGCCATTAATAAAAGCAAATTACTGCGGATTCTGGAATCTGAAACTAATAGAGAAAATGCTGGAAAATCTCAGCAGGTCTGGCACCATCTGCACGGAGAGAAAAGAGCTGACGTTTGGAGTCTAACTGAACCTTTGTTAAAGATAAAAAAGGGGGAGAATTAGGGAGCTATTTATACCAGGCTGACAGAAGGTGAGTCAAGGCTTCAGATGCAAAGGTGATAATGACAGTGCATGGAGAGATTAAAGGGTGATTAGGAGCCGTGAATGAGACAAGCTGAAGACAGTGCTATGTGACAAAATATGTGGGGGATGGGTGAAGCAGAGACAGAATGGAAGACGGGTGAAGGGTAGCAAAGCGGGAAGAGGAGAGGAAAAAGGTATTGAGAGAGTGGGGAGCGAGAGAAAGAGAGACAATCAAGAAATAAGAGGTACAGAACAGTGAAAAAAACACAACTGAAAAAGATAAATAAAATAATTGAAATAAAATTTCCTGAAGTAGTTTGAATTCAACAACTTCAGACAATTTTACTTCATTTATTTTATTTATCTTTTGTAACATTTCACCTGCACTATCATAGAGCCATTCGATATGGACAGCACTGAAAAGACAGTCTTCAGTCGAACTCGTCCATTCTGAACAGATGTTCTCAACTGATCCAGCCGCGATTGCATGCACTTGAGCCATTTCTCTCGAAACCCTACCTATACAAATACACGTCCAGATTCCTTAAAAGTAGTGGAATTATACCATCCATCACCAGATCGTCTGGCAAGTTATTCCAAAACGCACCACCTTCTGCGTGCACCGTTGCCCCTCATTGCCTTTCGAATTCTCACCCGTCCACACCCCCAGATTCATACCCTCTCGTTTTGCAATGCCGCATCTCAGCGAAAGGAACTTGTCTATTTATCTGCTGATCTGTCACTGACAAACGCTGCAGGAAGGCGTGATAACTTGCAAAATATGCTGTCAAACGAAGATTGCACAAGCCACATGAGTCCTTGAGCAAAATGTACAATTGACTTCTGAGCTGTTGCTGTGACACCAACGCAACTGCGTCTTTCGGGAGTAGAAAGAATCCCACTGTTAGATTACAATTCAAATGCATTTGGCATAAGGTTCGTAGCAGTTTATCAGCAGCACATAACCCTGACTCCAAAGGTCTGTGAGTATCCAGAAGAACAGTGTGCGATCATTGAAAGTACGTTTCTCCAGACGATGTTTGTCGACATGACAAGCTGCAGCTGAGCTGGTGGCATTGCGATTGAAATTGCATGCGTCCGGACATTGTGCTTAATTTTGGATATCAGAGCAAATGGTTAACTCGAGTATGCGCGTTCGGGAAAGGAAATGCTTTTTTTGTTCAAAAGCTTTGCAACGAAAGGAAATACTTCAGAAGATCGTGCGATCGATACGAAGCAGAAAATGAACAGCCGTCGTGGTTTTGAGCTCTGGCAATATAGGCATTTGCTTTTGAAAGGAAAGCAGCGTTGTTCCGTTAGCTCTGCTGGTTAGAGCGTGGTGCTAATAACGCCAAGGTCGAGAGTTCAATCCCCACACTGACCATGCGAAGCGATGGCGTGGTTAGCAGTGTGGTGTCTGGAGTCGTCGTGGCATTTTACTTTCACTGTCCGCAAGAACTTGTCACATGATCGCTTGAGATGTGTCTTCGTTCGAAAGCCGACCATCTCTGTCATGAACATCAACTCGCTGGTCCATGCCGGATCTCAGCTGCGTTGCTGTATTTCCAAACAACGTGCTCCACTAATCCACGAAGCAGGAAGCCTCCCCTGCGCAATAAAACATTTGACAGGGATAGACGCACGACTTGATCGCCGTACCGTGATGACTGGTGGATGTTGTCTGCAGCAAATCAATCAGTCTCAATTGTTTTCACAATCAAATGCAAAACATGAAATATATGCAGTTTAAGCAGACCAGGCACAGTCTCGGAGGAGAACCAGAGTTCAGGCTTCAATTCTCTACATATGTACCTATACACGGTGAGTTTATCCAACAATTTCTGTTTTAATTTTAGTTGGTCCTACACGTTTCTCCTGCAGATGCCTGAAACAATGCTTTTCTTGTGCATCAAACAATTAAGATTCTGCAATTGGTGACTGTAACGTTAACATGGTACGATGGAGTTTTTTGCAGAAGGACTTAGTCATGACATTCCTTGTGTGTCTTACATCTGGAATGACAACCACGAACAGCTGATAATGTCAACATTTTATTCTGATCAGGTTTTGCAATTTCGTCCTCAAAATGTTAAAATATTAACGTTCTAATACCAAAACCAGACTATACATATTTTATTGATCCAGTCCTTTATTTTCTCGTAGACCTAACAATGCGATTAAAAGTCATCACGCTGACATCATCACCTTCTGAAGGTCAGCACTGAAAATTAATGCTAATCCCTCAATATTTACACCCGATGAGTGAATCATAATGAAATAACCTTCATGCGTACCAGTATTGCTGCCTCACCTATAGAATGTTATTGGAATTTTCTGTTGTCCATTCAGATTAGGACCATCCAGACTTTTCAGCTTCATGCAGAGTTCAAACGCTTCAGGTTGTAATCAGTGACTGTTTCCACGGATATCGTTGTCAGAAAGTGCTTCAAAATGGCAACGTTGAGTTGGAAATGTGTAGCCAATGCTGATGTGAAACTGACAAAGGTCGATGCCTTCTTAAACCAGAGGAGCCTTACTCACGCAGCAACAGAAAGAGTGCTGTTAGGAGGGATGTTTCAGAAAGTTGTTCGCTTGACAGTGAAGGAACGGTCAAAGATGTTTTAAGTGGGAACTGCTTAGATCTTGTTTGGAAACGTGGTTTTCCCACACTTCCGGTATCCTTCCTCATCCAGGTGTTCTAGAAAGCAGGTTCAAGAGTCATGCTCAACACGTTTTAACCGGTTACTTCAGTGCATTGCATTGATGTTAATCAATGCTGTCATTACACCAGTGGCAGAGTGAAAGAATGCATAGCCTGGTAGATGTACTGTCTCTCTGATGGCCTGTCTAATCCTATCGTGTGTAATGTTTCCGAACATTGATTGGTGCTTCACTCATCCAAAGAAGTGCGCAGTATGCTATCACAGACTTGACTTGTGGTAATGAAACCATTGACGTCATTTGGGGTTACAGGACTTGCATTCCACTCACAGATCTGCGTGCATATGCATCGAATCCTTTTTTTCTGAACTTACTTTTTATCTCATGAAAAGTAGAGCAATCCCAGTTTTCAATTTCTAGACAATAATTAAACCTATATATGAGGACAGAATTTCCTGCGTGCATATAAGTGGCGCTTCAAGCATTATTTAAAAATTACAAGTTTTACTTTATGGCACAGGGTTTTTGCTGCACTGTGTTCCCTTTTTTGTTCTTGGCATGTTCCTCCTCACAATGATGGGTGGACTTCAAATTAATGCCACAATGCAGTTTAAGGAGGGTGATAAACCACTATTGTAACAAATTCTTCAGACCGTACAGCACACTGTGGTTCTGACATTTTTCAGGATTTAGAAAACAAGTTGAAAATTTCTGGTAGCAGGATCTTACTATTAAGAAAACTGTGTGCCGAATCTGTATTTTGAAGCATTGCCTGAGGTCTCTGACGGTTTTCCGCAACGGGACTATTGAACTACTCTTTCTCTGACTGGCCAATGCTGACTGGATATGCTAGTTTTGGATTGTGGTGGACGAAGTTAAAAATCACACATCAGATTATAGTCCAACTGGCTTATTTCGTAGCACGAGCTTTTGGAGAGCTGTTCCTTCTTCAGGTAACTTTTGGAGAAGATCGTAAGACACAGAATTTACAACAAAATATTACAGTGTCAGGAAACAGAAATTATATACTGAACATGCGTGATTTTCGTTAAGTCTTCCATCTTTTAGAATGGCTTGCAGGTGTCAGTTCATTAATATGAAAATCCCAGAACTTTTATTCAGTCACGTTTCCGAGATAACTTAACATTTTCTATTTTAAAAAGCTGAAATCTCAGCTCAGACAATGCTTTAAAGCTGCAAGGTTAGAATCTGTCTTTATCCCAAACTTGAGTTGGACTGGTTGTATTTCCACAGTAGGAGTTTATAGAATATGACATGAATTGACTGTCTGCATTTACTGCCCACAGAACGTGTGCGTTTTGAGCAAAATAAAATAATATCTCCATGTGCAATTCAGAAAATGCAAATTCACCCCATCTCCTTGTATGTGTGTGCCTGTCTATGAGAGATGGAGACTGTGAGTGTGTGCATGTAAGTGTGTGTGCTTGTGAGTGACTTGAGAGAGTTTGTGTTTGTGTTCGTGTATGCCGGGTAAATTGTGTGTGTGTGTGTGTGTGTGTGTGTGTGTGATGGAGTACAAAACTGTAAGACGGTGTCTGCACGTGGGTTTAAGTGTGACGCGTATATGTGTGTGTGCATGAGAGAGAGCGTGTGTCTGACAGCTGGTCTGCGTGAGTGTGTGAGTATGTAGGAGTGTGTGTGTATGTGTGCTTGTTTGTGTGTATGAGAGAGAGAGAGTGCAGGGTGTAGTGTGACATGAACCCAAGGTCACGTTTGAGGCTATCTTCATAGGTATCAAAATTTGCTGTCAGACTCTTCTCTGCCACACTGCATTGCTGCATATCCCAAAGTCCACCTTGGAAGATGGTCACTCAAATATCTGAAACTGAATGTCCCTGTCAGCTGAAGCATTCCCTGATTGGGAGGGAACACCCCTGTATGGCGTTGTTGCGCAGTGCCTCTTCAGCAGTTGTCACACATCTGTTTGGTCTCGCCAATGTACCATGCTTTGGGCCATCCATGCTCGTAGCGTACGAAATAAGCAATGTTGGCCGAGTCACGTGAGTGCATACCTCGTACATGGGAGGTGGTTTCCTCACGTGTGATGCTGGTATTCATGTCGATAGTCTGACCCGTCTTGCAGTGCTTGCCATGACAGAGTTGTACGGTATTGTGGTCGATGTTGCCTTGAAAGCAGGGCAATTTGCTGCAAACAATGGTTTTGGTGCAGCAGGTACTAAAGGCGAGAAGCGGAGGCATAGGGAAGGTCTTGACGAGGTGCTGACCCTCATCGATAATGTGTACCAGGCTGCGAAGAATATAGCACAATTTCTCTGCTCCTGGGAAGTACTGGACAATCCTATCCGTTGCATCCCATGTCTATCTCCGAATGAGGTCATCACAATATCTCGTTGTGGCATGTGTGAACTGGCTTTCAATGAGAGAACATTGTATCCCGTTCTTATGAGGGAGTCCTTGAGCATCTTCAGACGTCCGTCGCATTCCTCATCAACTGAACGGATCCTGTCTGAGCTGAGATGTCACCTTTCTTGAAACAAAACCTCCAGCTATCTCGAGAATGCGACTTCAAACAAGTTCTGGGGTTTACAAATTAATGAACAAACCTGCAAACCTTTATAACAGATGAAATACTGAGCAGCAATCTCGGTTTGTTCAATGTATCATTTCAGTTGCAGGACACTGTAATCTTTTGCTTTAAATTCTGTGTCTTATGATCCTATTCCAATGCTACCTGATGAAGTTGCAGCAGTCCAGTAAAGGCATCTCTTGTGCAGTACTGATCATTCCTCAGCAGCGGAATCTCGTGAGATTGGAAAATTCCAGCCAAGTGGTTGAACGAGAAATTCAAATTTTGGATGTCGGTTTGCTGAGATGGGAGGTTCACCCTCCTAGGTAACATCTTCAGTGGGCCTCAAGCAAAGCAATGTACATGATTCCTGCTTTCTATTTATATGTTTGGGTTTCTTTGGGTTGGTGATGTTATTTCCTGTGGTGATGTCATTCCCGGTGGTGATGTCATTTCCTGTTCTTTTTTCTCAGGGGGTGGAAGATGGGGTCTAATTGAATGCGTCACCCCCTGGGAAAAAGAACAGAAACTGAGATCACCACAGGAAATGACATCACCACAGGAAATAACACATCACCAACCGAAAGATATAAATAGAAAGCAGGAGTCATGTATACTGCTTCGAATGAGGCTCATCGAAGATGTTACGTAGTAGGGTGATGAAACGTCTAAATATGAACCTCCCAGCTCTGCGAGCAAACCTACATCCAGAACCTCAACGTGAGCTACGAATATTCTCAAAACTTACAAAGTCTAATTTTGTCACCCTCGTTAGAACAGTTCACACTCTGACGCAGTTGGGAGCTTTCTGTTGCTTTCTCTTCATTACTCCGAATTAGTATGTAAGAAGTTATTAATCATGGATGTGGGTATGTCGTGAACTTGATGAGATTTTGACGGACCTTATCACGAATTGTTTTAACTCTTGCATTCCAATTTCAACCCTGCCGTTCTTACTCACTCGAAAATTATTCTCACCAACAATTTTCTTACTCAATTCTCATTCATCTGTTGAAGTTAATCTGTGAGCCATTGCGATGCTGGCCCGAGGGAAAGTGTGACCATTCCACTTGCACAACATATTACCTGGTGGCCATGGCCACAGCGGATCGAATGGTCATCATCACTGAGGTCATATTGAAACAGTTCAGAAATATTATTTTAATTATTTTTTACCTGGACATCACTTCCGTGTGCAGCATTATACATTGTCTAGATCGTGAAGAAACAGACTGTTCCGTCTGGTTGGCCGTTACTTTTAACATTGATCGATTTATGGCCATTTGTTACCAGAAGATGAGAATTGTCAGACTGAAGTTCTGGCAACTGCAGTTCTGCTTTTCTCCAAAACGTGTTTTTTTTAAAGAAATATTCGCTTCTACTTTGTGTAAGAATCTGGAAGGAATATTGATAAAGTATCATTGTTCTGTTAGAGAAATGCACGTTTTTGTATTAATCCTGGAATTTTGATTTTTGACTGGCAAGATATGATTTTAACACCAATTCTCCCATTTGCTCCAAATTATATTCCTTAATGCTCTTACTATAATGTGCATTTTATTGACTAGTCAGGTTCACAAGGAACTGAAGGGGTAGAGGAAGAGCCAGTGTCACAGAGACCCAGAGTTGGATCGCAGAAGGAAATCAGTAGTTTTCCTCTTCACCATGTGTGACAGTTTCATACCCTGTGGCTGACCGATATTATAGAACATAGATCATAGAACATCACAGCACAGTAGAGGCTCTGTGTACCTTCCTGTGGAAGCAATCTGAAGTCTATCTGTATTACACAATTTCATTTTCATCCATATATTTGTCCAATGACCATTTAAAAGCCCTTAAAGGTTGCGAGTCTCCTGTTGCAGCAGGCAGTGTGTTCCACGCCCTGACTACATTCTGAGTAAAGAAACTATCTGCGACATCGCTCCTATACCCATCACCTCTCAATTTGCAGCTATGTACCCTGGTGCTAGCCATCACGATTCGAGGAAAACTGCGATCACTGTCCACCCTAGCTCACCTTCTGATTATCCTATAGGTCTCAATTAATTCACTTCTTAACCTTCTTCACTCTAACTAAAGTAGCCTCAAGGCCCTCCGCCTTTCCTCATAAGACCTTCATTCCGTACCAGGCAACATCCGAGTAAATCTCCTCTGAGCCCTTTCCAGAGCTTCCACATCCATTCCGCTAATGCATTGATCAGAACTGCATGCAATACTCCAAGTGCGGTCACATCAGATTTTTGAACAGATGTAGCATGACAATGTGGCTCTGAAACTCAATCCCTCTACCAATGAAAGCTAACAGATCGTATGCCTTCTTCGCAACCCTAACAACCTCGGTGGCAACTTTCAGGGATCTCTGTCCATGGACACTGGTATCTCTCCGCTGTTTTACACTACCAATAAACTTACCATTAGCCCAGTGTTCTTTATTTCAGTTACTCCTTCCAAACATATATTACACATTTTACAGATTCACAAGCGTTAATCTCAGTGATTATGTTGTGTCTTTGTGTATACTTGGAGAAGTTCGGTGGAAGCGGTGCAACTTAAATTGCTGCAGATACATTTATTTATCGGGTGACTCAGTCCAAGTCCGGAATCAGGTCAAAAGTGCTGTGAACCATCCACTGACAGCAATTATTCGATGATTTAATAAAGACATTATACGAGAAAAAGCCCATTGTTTACACTCCATCAATCAACTGAAGTGTGGACTGTCTTTAGGTCTATTCATGCATCCAGAATGAAGATGGAGAACGCGATGGTGCGAGTGAGGAATTGAGTGCTGAGAGAGACACAAAGCTGGTGAGAAGCGGCAACAGCAGCTACACACACTTCCCCTAAATCAGTTTAATACTCGGAACCTTACCGCTGCCCAAAAGACCGAGTTGATACATTTTGTTTACTGGCTTTGCAGACCCGTCATTTATGACCATTACCAAC